>NC_134487.1:169034943-169342443 GCF_040206685.1 Ascaphus truei | reverse complement strand
ACACTCACAGACAAACACACACAGACAAACACACACTCACAGTCACTCAGACACTCACATACACTCACAGACACCCACCCACTCATACACACAAACACACACACCCACCCACACTCACAGACACACACACCCACCCACACTCACAGACACACATTTCCACACACAGACACACACACCCAAACTCACACACCCAAACTCACACACCCACACTCATACACCCACACTCACACACCCACACTCACACACCCACACTCACACACCCACTCTCACACACCCACACTCCCAGACACACACTCACTGTCACACACTTACAGACACACACTCACAGACACACACACACAGACACACACTCACAGACACACACCCACACAAACAATCACAGACACACACTCTCTGGGTGGGTGACTGGGTTGGTATTCATTGGAAGGGAGGGGGCCTACCTGTTCCTCCAGGGCCTGCTTGTCCTCCACATGCTGCTCCACATGCCAGGGATCGGGCAGGAGTTACGGGAGGATCGGGGGGCCAGCGGGGGGATAGGGGGGCCAGTGGGGGAATGGGGGGCCAGCGGGAGGATGGGGGGGCCAGTGGGAGAATTGGGGGGCCAGCGGGGGGGTCAAGGTGCCAGCGGGAGGATCGGGGGGCCAGCGGGAAGATCGAGGGGGCAGCGGGAGGACCGGGGGGCCAGCGGGAGGATCGGGGGGGCAGCGTGTCGATCTGGGGGCCAGCGGGAGGATCGGGTGGGCCAGCGGGAGGATCGGGGGGGGAAGCGGGAGGATCGGGGGGCAGCAGGAGGATCGGGGGCCAGCGGAGGGGTCGGGGGGCCAGCGGGAGGATCGGGGGGGCCAGCCGGACAGACGCACGGCCGCCAACCTCACCGATGGGAAACGTGGCAAGCTGAGGAAGGTCCCATTCTGTAGGACCGAAACGTTGGGTTTCTGGATGTATTTTTGCTTTCACTAATACACTTTGATTTTCAACATTGAGTGCTGTCTCTTGTTTACCAATCCTTGGAACGGTAACGTATAACTATATATATATATATATATATATATATATATATATATATATATATATATATATATATATATACATACACACACACACACACACACACACATAAACACAGAATATATATTTAATTATATATGTATATATATATATTTAATTATATATATATATTTTTAAATATATCTATCTATCAAGAGAGACTAACAGAGACAGTGAAAGAGAGAGAGAGACAACCAGAGAGAGAAAGAGAGAGACAAACAGAGAGGGAAACATAGAGTAACAGAGAGAGAGAAAAACAGACAAACAGATGTGTGTTTGTGGGTCATTATAGGTAAGTGTAAGCAGGAATCTGTTCATTCTACCACTGTAGAAGATTTCACACACATTGTTATTGTAATTAAAATCCTAAACTTGTTTTGCACATGTTGATTGACTAAGCCGAAATAAAAGTTTCGTTTACTGTGAAAAGAGTATCTTAGACAAAGAATTTCTGGCAATAATTGTAACACATTTATAGTGGGAGAACACATAGGCGTATAACAGTGAGGTTATATTGTAACCTTGAAAGAAACCACGAAGATAACATGTAACTATTCACACATTCAGCAGACATCCGTATGCGTTCAACTTAGACACTGTACAGTTTAACAGAGAAGAAATGGCAGAAGCTTCCACATTGCACAGCCATCCAAGTATATCATACAAATTTATGATTTCAGAAGCAATCGAATCAACGGATGAGAAGAGGGCAACTGTGGGCCAAATCTATGACTTGATCCAAAAGAAATATCCATACTACAAAGAACCAGCCAGACAATCAAATTTTAAAACTTCTGTATGATTCACTTTATCAGCATATGAATGTTTTGAGTGTGTCCATGATCGGCTAGATCAACGGTATGAATGTTGGCATGTTGCGCCATCATTTAAAATTACCATGGAACATGGAACATATCTTCTGTTAAATAGCATATTTCTGCCTAATACCAGTTACAATGAAGCCGCACCCACTGTCGCGTCTGCTGCTATACCTGCACCCTCCATTCATCAAGCCCACATGCAAGATGCACATAACTACGATGATATGTATCCAAAATTATATGGGCAATACCAATGTGGATGGGAAAACAACCAAGAACTGTACGCACCTCCGGACGTCTTGTTTGAAGAAGCCACTGCAGATCCATATGACCGCCTCATGGAGATGTGTGTGATTCAGGATTCAACGGTTGCCTCAACCATGGATGATATTGTTGTGCCTTCCTGGAGCGAGCAGTTGCAGCCAAACCAGTTTTGACTTCTACAAAAATGGTAAATATAAAATTCGTTATGCCTTTACTCACATTATATATGTGTACATTTTTAATATACACCATTTGTTAGCCAAATGTGTGGATACAGCGTAACATTGCAGACAGGCTTACATGTAGCGTGCACTAAAACATTATTTCCTATAACAATATATTACATGGGGAAGCATTACTACACATTGTTGACGGACTCAAAAAACCTAGATTATTATCACGTTTAAAGTCTCATTTCAACATGTTACACTAACTGTAACACACACAAACCTCATTGTATAGCATGCGACATAGAAAAACAAAGTGTCGCCCACATATGACGTGGGACCGTTGTCATGTCCCAAGGCGTCCTTAAAAAGGTTTCCGGATGCAAGCCCCGCCCCCAACCGATGCGTTAGCGTTAAACCGTATTGGCTGTGCCCGTAGCTTATTGTGACGGTCAGTGCAGTGTGTCATGCGCGCGCGTCGGTGGGGCGGTGCGTGCACAGCGCTGGAGGCCAATGTTAATTCAGTGGGAGGAGTGTTTGCGTGCATTTCACGGTGCCTTAACATGACGTCACACGTATTTTGTTTGCTCATTGGCTGATCGTCCGTTGGTTCCGTGGACACACGTCCGTTTAACAAGTTTAGATATGTACGTGTGTAGAAGTGAATTTGTTTCACTTCCATATCATAACTTCCAGCCATGATATGTTTACTGCTAGCAGCACCATGGAGGGACATGTATTGAACGCACAGCGTACACATCGTTTAGTGCATGCGCTAAGACTTAGTCCACACAATCGTGAAGTGCGCGCGCAACACACGTTGTGCGCGCAAATTATTATGTATACAGGCACCGGAAAAATCATATCCGTAGTAATGCCAGCAACGTAATTATAACAATGACTGTTCAGTATCTGTGGTTTTAACCTTGCACTTTCAACATATACGTTACTTATGCGTGAATATCCACAATCATATAGAGATGTGTTACGCATTGTCATGCTGAGACATATACTGTATAAATGTGCCATCTTTGACCATCATGTGTTTGCTGTATTTCACAGATGTCGCGGATGAATACATGGGAACAAATCATGATTTCAGATGAGCCAATCGTTATAT
The DNA here is from genome assembly GCF_040206685.1 of Ascaphus truei. NCBI lineage: Eukaryota > Metazoa > Chordata > Amphibia > Anura > Ascaphidae > Ascaphus > Ascaphus truei. Next base: position 169,339,024 of record NC_134487.1, on the reverse strand, counting down.
TACATGATTGTGACGACGAGCGAACAACTATTATAATACATATGTAACAATGCTTTCAATGCTTGGTGCGCAGATTAACAATAAATACATAATGTTATCCTGTTATGCCAATATTTCATATGCACTTAATTAACATAATGATGTTGCTAAGCACTGAATTTAGAACTTTTATGGTTTTTTGGTTATTTTCTACTAACATTATATGTCTTGCTCTGTGATATATGCAACCAACATTCTCACTCAGCAAACAAATTTTTATACTATATTGTATAATCTGACGTGTGACTTGTCAAAGAATGTAAATGCTACATAACAACTCGTAGACATTCTATCTGAACGTACACAATAAAAATAGGGAGGTTATAGAAAGTGTTTAGTGGTGTGAAAATGTATTTTTAACCTAAGTTGTAGTGCTAACCTAACATGAATGAGCTACTGAATGTTAGTTAAAGATCATGAAAAGATTAACATTTGTGTGTAAATTTGATTCTCACGACTAACTATAGATTAGTGTTTTTAGTAAACGTTCAACACATACATAGCGAAGTGAGTCCGATGATACAATCAACATTAGTATGTTTGTTAATATTATTTGACGTATAAAATCATGCATCACACAAAAACTAAATTACAAAAACAAAATAACTAATTCAGCGCTAGACCTATATAAACAGTGCTGTGCACAATAGATAAAATGAAATAATGAATGCAGCCTAGTGTTCTATAAGGGGCATTATCTATAGAACTCCCCAATACAATAGTGGATATACAAATATAGAAAATAACCTGGCGCAAAGTGTACAATATATTTGTGAATATTACTATAAAAAGCAATGTCCATAAAAATAAAGGATATAAGTGATGAGAGTGGAGTCCTTCCTTTCAGATGTTTGAGTGGTAAATGGACTCAGTTCCCAAGATTTGTGAAGAAAAACAAGAGGAGCTTTTTTCTTTTTTGCTGCAGACTGTTATCCTGTGGTGTATGATAAAAACCATAGACAAAACATTGCGCAGTATTGTTTCATCAAATGAATTCCCCCATATACAGCTTCAACCAGTGCCTACTTACTAGATGCAAAGCAGGCAGCATGCAGTGGAGAGAATCTGTGATTTTCCAAGTCCCAGCGTTTTCAGGCACAGCACGAACCCCACGAGGTGCGCCGTCTTCGGATTGGCTCAGATAAAATCTTTTTCTCCAGGTGTTGTCATCTGTGTCCACTCCCGTATTCCTGTACATGCAACTCCAACCAGGGATAAAAAAGGGGGCAGAGGATTGCGCAATACCTAAAAACCTTTTAATACCTCCAATGCACAAACTGACATATACTCACAGACACAGTGAGTTTTAAAATCAATAGGAGCGCCCGACCCGGCTGTCCAGCAGCAAACACCAGTCCCTGGCAGTCCTTGCCGGTAGCCGCGTGTATCTCGCGATGCTCTGGTGTCAGCGCGGTGACGTCACCGCTTCCACTTCCACACAGGTAGCTGAATGTGAAAACATGCCGGCGTCTCCTTAGGCTCCTCCCTATGCGTTTCGTGATGGGGGCGTCACTTCCTTAGGGGATTGTGGAGTCTATACAATTCCTTGTACTTAAATAGTCCCATATTAACCCGTTGTTAACTGGAGCGCTTATGAGTCAGACCAAAGTTGAATATACCACTGACACCAATGGCATTGGTGGGGTTAAAATCACCCATCATAGGTCCCAAGCTTAAAGAAACATGACATAATCAATTGGATGTTGACATAGTGAACTAACCAACAATTGAACCCAATTCAAAAGAGTACATGGTTTTAAATTCTGGCACATAAAATGCAGATGAAACTAAGTTAAAAAATGCAGATGAAACTAAGTTAAAAAATGCAGATGAAACTAAGTTAAAAAATGCAGATGAAACTAAGTTAAAATAGGCCAACATGTGGATAAAACAGGGAGTCCCTAGAGGAAAGATGCCAGGTCAAAATCTATGTTGAGTCCTTTGGGGGAGAGGGTTTTTTAAGTATACTGTAGATCCAGAAGGCCTCTTGCTGTGAGACCCTCTGTAATCTATCTCCCCCTCTGACACCAACTTTTGGGCAATCTATACCAATACAAATGAGCCCTTCAGGAGACATGTTGTGATGGATTTTGAAATTGTTTGAAACACTATGTGTTACAAGGCCTTTTTTTAATGTTGTACACGTGTTCTGCAAACCTCCTTTTCAGTGGTCTCCCTGTTCTGCCCACATATTGTAACCCACACGGGCATTCCAACATATAGACACAAAAATCGGATTTACATGTGATAAAAGTTTTGATATCATACTCTTTTCCAGTGACGTTGGATTTAAACCTCTTAGCCTTGTGTCCAAAACTGCACCCAACACATTTTTTACATGGATGATACCCTTTTAGATCCCCCAGCCACATGGTTTGACCCTTTCCTGAAATCTTCTTGGGGCAACTAGGTGCTATCTGTGATTTTAGATTTCAGGCTTTTTTGTATACAATCTGAGATCTATTTGGTAAAAAAGTATTGAGGATGGGATCTCTCTGTAGGATCCCCCAGTGCTTATTTAGCACCTTGGAAATGTCTTGAGACATCCCATTATATTGGGTAATAAATGGGAGAAAGACCCCTTCCTTATCCACACTGGTTTTTTTCTTTGGTTGAATTAAAGTGGTCCTATCCATTTTACTAGCCTGTTCTATGGCATTTTAAACAAGTTTTTTGTTATATTTCCTATCCTCAAACTTCAGACCCAGATCTTTACTCTGTTCTTCATAAACCTCAGGTTGCGAACAGTTCCTCCTTATTCTCAGAGCCTGTCCCTTGGGAATGTTCTGAATCCATTTTGAGTGATGGTGGCTAGATGCTAATACATATGAATTTGCAGTCACTTCCTTATAGTACGTTTTGGTGTGTATAGTGTTGTCGACTATATATAAAGTGAGGTCTAGAAAGTCTATAGACTGAGGACTAGTATGAAAAGTGAACTTAATGTTGCAGTCATTATCATTCAAATACATCTGAAAAGCTTCCAGATTTTCCTTTGGGCCCCTCCAGACGCACAGCATATCATCGATGTAGCGTTTCCAAAGCACCAGGCTTGCACTATATGGGTTGTGGTTCCAGATGTAATTATCTTCCCACATACCTATAAATAAGTTAGCGTAACTTGGTGCAAACCTGGTGCCCATCGCAGTGCCGCACGTCTGGAGGTAATAACGACCTTCATACATAAAATAATTATGAGTGAGGATATGTTGTATGGCCTCTATTATGAATGATCTCACTGGAGTGTCCATAGTGACGTCCTTATTCAGGGCCCACTCAACAGCTTTTAGACCTACAGAGTGGTCTATGATAGTGTAAAGGGATACTACGTCACATGTTACCCAGATGAACGTTTCATCCCATACGAGGTCCTGAATGGTCTGCAGTACATGTGACGTATCTTTGAGGTGGGATGGAATTGTGATCACATGTTTTTGTAACAGATGATCCACAAACTGGCATAAATTGGATGACAGGGATCCGATTCCCGAGATTATGGGCCTACCCGGGGGTCTCACAGGATTCTTATGTAATTTGGGAATGAAATAAAAAAGGGGTAACTTGGAGGCAGGAATACCTATGCCATATTGGAAGGCAATCCCACTTTGGAATATGGGAATGCATTATCCAAATGGTTGGAACAGGGATATGAAGAAGAGATAATCAGTAAAAGGGAGCTAGAATTCCTGATTGTAAAACAACCTAAGTTACCCCTTTTTATTTCATTCCCAAATTACATAAGAATCCTGTGAGACCCCCGGGTAGGCCCATAATCTCGGGAATCGGATCCCTGTCATCCAATTTATCCCAGTTTGTGGATCATCTGTTACAAAAATATGTGATCACAATTCCATCCCACCTCAAAGATACGTCACATGTACTGCAGACCATTCAGGACCTCGTATGGGATGAAACGTTCATCTGGGTAACATGTGACGTAGTATCCCTTTACACTATCATAGACCACTCTGTAGGTCTAAAAGCTGTTGAGTGGGCCCTGAATAAGGACGTCACTATGGACACTCCAGTGAGATCATTCATAATAGAGGCCATACAACATATCCTCACTCATAATTATTTTATGTATGAAGGTCGTTATTACCTCCAGACGTGCGGCACTGCGATGGGCACCAGGTTTGCACCAAGTTACGCTAACTTATTTATAGGTATGTGGGAAGATAATTACATCTGGAACCACAACCCATATAGTGCAAGCCTGGTGCTTTGGAAACGCTACATCGATGATATGCTGTGCGTCTGGAGGGGCCCAAAGGAAAATCTGGAAGCTTTTCAGATGTATTTGAATGATAATGACTGCAACATTAAGTTCACTTTTCATACTAGTCCTCAGTCTATAGACTTTCTAGACCTCACTTTATATATAGTCGACAACACTATACACACCAAAACGTACTATAAGGAAGTGACTGCAAATTCATATGTATTAGCATCTAGCCTCCATCACTCAAAATGGATTCAGAACATTCCCAAGGGACAGGCTCTGAGAATAAGGAGGAACTGTTCGCAACCTGAGGTTTATGAAGAACAGAGTAAAGATCTGGGTCTGAAGTTTGAGGATAGGAAATATAACAAAAAACTTGTTTAAAATGCCATAGAACAGGCTAGTAAAATGGATAGAAACACTTTAATTCAACCAAAGAAAAAAACCAGTGTGGATAAGGAAGGGGTCTTTCTCCCATTTATTACCCAATATAATGGGATGTCTCAAGACATTTCCAAGGTGCTAAATAAGAACTGGGGGATCCTACAGAGAGATCCCATCCTCAATACTTTTTTACCAAATAGACCTCAGATTGTATACAAAAAAGCCCAAAATCTAAAATCACAGATAGCACATAGTTGCCCCAAGAAGATTTCAGGAAAGGGTCAAACCATGTGGCTGGGGGATCTAAAAGGGTATCATCCATGTAAAAAATGTGTTGGGTGCAGTTTTGGACACAAGGCTAAGAGGTTTAAATCCAACGTCACTGGAAAAGAGTATGATATCAAAACTTTTATCACATGTAAATCCGATTTTTTGTATATATGTTGAAATGCCCGTGTGGGTTACAATATGTGGGCAGAACAGGGAGACCACTGAAAAGGAGGTTTGCAGAACACGTGTACAACATTAAAAAGGCCTTGTAACACATAGTGTTTCAAACCATTTCAAAATCCATCACAACATGTCTCCTGAAGGGCTCATTTGTATTGGTATAGATTGCCCAAAAGTTGGTGTCAGAGGGGGAGATAGATTACAGAGGGTCTCACAGCAAGAGGCCTTCTGGATCTATACTTTAAAAACCCTCTTCCCCAAAGGACTTAACATAGATTTTGACCTGGCATCTTTCCTCTAGGGACTCCCTGTTTTGTCCACATGTTGGCCTTTTTTAACTTAGTTTCATCTGCATTTTTTAACTTAGTTTCATCTGCATTTTTAACTTAGTTTCATCTGCATTTTATGTGCCAGAATTTAAAACCCTGTACTCTTTTGAATTGGGTTCAATTGTTGGTTAGTTCACTATGTCAACATCCAATTGATTATGTCATGTTTCTTTAAGCTTGAGACCTACGATGGGTGATTTTAACCTCACCACTGCCATTGGTGTCAGTGGTATATTCACCTTTGGTCTGACTCAAAAGCGCTCCAGTTAACAATGGTTTAATATGGAACTATTTAAGTACAAGGGATTGTATAGGCTCCACAATCCCCTGAGGAAGTGACGCCCCCATCACGAAATGTGTAGGAAGGAGCCTAAGGAGACGCCGGCCTGTTTTCACATTCAGCTACCTGTGTGGAAGCGGAAGCGGTGACGTCACCGTGCTGACACCGGAGCATCGCGAGATACACGCGGCTACCGGCAAGGACTGCCAGGGACTGGTGTTTGCTGCTGGACAGCCGGGTCGGGCGCTCCTATTGATTTTAAAACTCACTGTGTCTGTGAGTATATGTCTGTTTGTGCATTGGAGGTATTAAAAGGTTTTTAGGTATTGCGCAATCCTCTGCCCCCTTTTTTTATCCCTGGTTGGAGTTGCATATACAGGAATACGGGAGTGGACACAGATGACAACACCTGGAGAAAAAGATTTTATCTGAGCCTATCCGAAGACGGCGCACCTCGTGGGGTTCGTGCTGTGCCTGAAAACGCTGGGACTTGGAAAATCACAGATTCTCTCCACTGCATGCTTCCTGCTTTGCATCTATTAAGTAGGCACTGGTTGAAGCTGTATATGGGGGAATTCATTTGATGAAACAATACTGCGCAATGTTTTGTCTATGGTTTTTATCATACACCACAGGATAACAGTCTGCAGCAAAAAAGAAAAAACTCCTCCTGTTTTTCTTCACAAATCTTGGGAACTGAGTCCATTTACCACTCAAACATCTGAAAGGAAGGACTCCCCTCTCATCACTTATATCCTTTATTTTTATGGACATTGCTTTTTATAGTAATATTCACAAATATATTGTACACTTTGCGCCAGGTTATTTTCTATATTTGTATATTCATCACACAAAAACTGCTACAAACACAAAAACTTTTGCAGAAATGAGTGCGTATGCAAATGTCCACTTCATTTACGTTCATATGTTGACATTAGTTATAAAGGATCATGATCATTATGAATAACTAACGTGAATGAAATTAAAATTATATTAACAACATTGTCATTGTGTCGAATGAATTAGGAAAAGTAGAGAATACAAATAACTATAATTTGGAATGGTGTTAACATTTTGACACATGTTACATGTACGTCAAATCAACACACATCTTTGACTTATACATACACTGGCGACACACTTTATTCGAGCTCGGCTAGTTCCACGAATTCGGGTATACCCGGGTGTATTGAGGTTTGTGACTGTTTTCTGCCCGAGTGCATTGAGGTATTTTCCGGCAGGGATTGAAGCATTTTATTCCCGCTGGCTGCAATACTGCACAGTACATATATATATACTGCATTACAATTCATGAATTTATGCCATCTGGTAGACACGCGAAGCATTGCAGCCTATTAAATCCTAATCATTATCATTTAACAGATCAGCCGCCCGTCAGCCAGGCATGAACCCAGGCTGGGAAGGCAAATGCAACGGGGCTTGTCAGAGGTGAGGAGCAGCGCATTCCAGGTATCTGCCAGGTACATACCGGGTATTTGCTCGAATAAAGTGTGTCGGTGCAGTACACATGTGACAATGTAGTAATCAACATGAAGATGCAGTGATACAACAACTAATCACATATATTGCAATGTAAATGATGTTGAAAACATTGGTGTGTTTTCATGCAAACATGCATTGAGTGTTAAGATCAATCATGTGCATCAGTGGATGTTCTCCTCACATAATCAATAGTTGAGCATGGTTTATCACTTTCTCTCCCCCCACCCCTATATTACATGAATGGAATTTGTAACGTTTGATACATTACATGTTATGTAATGTCCCTAATGATTTTCACATACACTGCACATTAACCACCAAGTGTAGCTAAACGCACGTACACTATACAGAAACGACATGTTTGAATAGTCACATATTTTTCTATACGTTCTGTTTATACATCTTGTAACTATACCTGTATCGAGGTTGGCACATCTTATGACAGATGTGAATTGAAATACATACCATGAGCAGTCATTGAAGTGATATACCTTGAAAAAGAAAACACGAATGAATATAAATCATTGTCATGACATGTTTATTAAGGTAAGCAACACACAAAATTGACCATTTTGTGTTAGATATGAAACACCATGTAGAATTCGTTAAATATGATATTAAATACACACTGGTGTACACATCATTGTGACTCACATGTCACACTGCACAAATAACATTGTATGTAACCATACTGCACTAACTAATGACTATGGACATAGTAGGTTTATTGTGTATGCATAACCAACAAGAGCATGTACATAAAGTATACATTTTGTACACATTTTTTCTTCACGTACACACAACTACTTTTATTGATAAGAAGTATAATACAACCTGTGGATGAATGACATACCGGTGCCACATGCATTTGTCCACACAGCAGAGAAGAGAAATATGTGCCAACCATATTCATCTGTTTCCTAAGTGAATGGTATTTGGACAAATGTATTTATCATAACAAAGAATGAATACATCTATGTAGTACTATGAACATATATGTATTTGCTTACATGAAAAAAATGTGATTATGACAATCAGACGTGTCTCAACACCACTGGTTTCTTGGTTATTGTCAGCTGGTACATTGACGGGATGCTCCTCCTCCAAACTCTGATGTATGTCTGTTTGTACATTATTGTGGAGTGCCACATTGTGCAAAATGCAACATGCAATTATAATATCAGACACTTTAGCAGGCTTATATTGAAGTGCCCCACCTGTTCTATCGAGACACCTAAATCTTGTTTTAAGAAGCCCAAATGTCCCTCTCTATGATGGATCGCATAGATATATGGGCAACATTGTACCTCTCCTCTGCTTCACTTTGAGGGTTTGGCACCGGGGTCAACAGCCACGGCCTAATTCCGTATCCTGAGTCACCTATAATCCATGGTGCACACATATGAAACAATTAGTGTTAACATTATAACATACAACATTTACTAGAAAAACAATAGTGCATTTTTACACATCATCATATTTACTCACCCACCAGGTCAAAAATAGCCTTCTTCGAAAGCATGGAAGACTGATGAGTTTCTCAGGATAGAGGAATCGTGACTGGAACCAGGGAATTTGGCTACCACATGCATAATCTTCATCGTGGCATCGCATACCACCTGTACATTCAGGGAATGGTAGTGCTTATGGTTGCGGTAAGCATGCTCACTCTGACTAGGCGGGATCAAAGCAACATGGGTGCAATCGATTGCACCCATCACACATGGTATCCCGGCTATGGTATAAAATCCATTCCTGAACTGTGTGCTCTGTAGGAAAATTAATATAATTCCTAGCGCGTCTATTGAGTGCACATAGAAACTGGGTAAAGGCCCGCGAGAATGTAGATTGCGAGACCCTGCCCACTATGCCCACAGTTGTCTGGAATGACGTGGAAGCAAGATAATGTAATGAGCACGGCATTTTAACAAGCCCAGGGACTGCACGACCTCTGGCTGTCACAAAATCTAAATCTCCCCGTATCTCTTCATAAAGAGCTAAGATTGCTGCCGAACTCAAATGATAGCAACTTACAATCTCCTCCTCACTCATCCCATCTAACAGGGTTCTCTCCCTGTACAAACGATGATGAGGCACAACTTCTCTCCTCTCTCTTCTCCTCTCATCTCCTTGCCCTCTCCCTCGACCTCTCCCTCTCCCTCTCCTGTCCGCGTGCCTGTCCCTGTCACTGTCCCTGTCACTTCCTTGGCCTGTGACATCCTCTCTATCAGCAAGCCTCTTGTGCAATAGAATGTTCCTCCGTCTCATAAACATTCGCATAATTTTCAGGTCTGTAGCTGTGAATGTGCAGGTAATTGCCCTCCTTTAAATACCTATGTGATGATGTCAGGTGACTTGCTAAAGTGCAAGCTGTTACATTAACATATCCAAGTAGTTGACTCCCAACGTGTATCCATTTGCAATTACAAGTATTATTTATGTGTGTTCACCAGGCAATCATGATATTTGAGATTGATGTAACGTTAAGCTTTGTACAAGCATTTATTGGGAAGTATTTGTGGAATGTGTAATGCATGTATCACTTCTGAACGCAACACTCAGTCATCTAATTAGTATACAACCATTACATTGACGTTGAAAAACTTCGTTGCAACATGTATAATTTGGCATGTTATTGTCACATGTTCACATGAAGTAATTATACTGTGCATATGCATAATTTAATGGCATCAGGATAGATGCTATTGATTCAGTTTCAAACGTGTAAAAATGATTAACTATTCTAGATGTGTGTATAAGTTAGCATGACGTGATTGTAATGCATCGTGTACAGTGTAAACATGCAATGTTATTGAGTGTCCAATTGCGGACGTCATGAAAATAGGGAGGTCACAAAGTACATGTAAACATGAAAAGAAACAGCTACATTTACGTTTGATGATGCGTTACACATTACAAGCATTCTCTAATGTATAGCAACATTACTATACGCTGGATGTGTGAAATGTGTTACATCATATAATAAGTTGAAGCACACTTAAGTAACATATTTGATATGATGTGACCTGTTCCTTTAAGAGTTGAGTATAGGATTTTCCCTTCACACATCATAACATGAAGACTATTGTGACACGCAAATCATCATAACATATAAAAGTACAATGTTATGCAAATAATAAACGTAAGGGGTGACACGACGAAGTGAATGACCTCGACACTGTAATGCCAAGCACATTTGTATTATGAGCAATAGAACGTAAACACTACTATAATGTTATAAGTCCCCGCTCCACTGACTCCATTGATGTAGAGATGAGGTTTTTTTTCTAAGTGCCGTTCCGCCAACGTTACCGATTGTTCTCCACTCCAACTTGCCAACTTTAGTTGGCGGGACCAATTGCTGAAAAAAATCTCCATTTCTGAGTGCCGATCAGCACCGAAAAGCTGATTGGGGCAACTTGAATCCAGCCGATTTAAAAAAAGTGCCGAAAAGTCCCGATAAGTGGCTTATTGCCAGCCGCATGCCGATAAATTTTTTTCGGGAAGAAAAACTGCCAATTTTGAGCACTTATCGGCGCTTAGTGAATCTGAAATCCAATTTTGGCGGGAAAATGCCGAAAAAAGCCTTATCGGTGCTTACTGTATGAGGCCCTATATCGCTGTATCACTCAAAATATTAAACCTTCAGCTAGCCTCCCCATTATTGATGTTAGGCTTACAGTTCCGTAATTCTCCAGTTATGATCTAGCTCCCTTTTTAAATTTATTTATTTATTTATTTATAAATTATTTTACCAGGAAGTAATACATTGAGAGTTACCTCTTGTTTTCAAGTATGTCCTGGGCACAGAGTAAAACTAAAATAATATGAAAATATAGTCACTATGTCTATTTTACGCCAGTCTTGCAGTACTGAGCCTATGGAAATGGAGTCCTTGAATATTAAATGTAGTTGTTTGACTATTACTGAATTTATCTCCTTAAGAACCCCTGGATGTGCAGTATGCCATCGGGACCAGGTGCTTTATTAACTTAAATATTTATCAAGCTACCTATGCACTTCTTCCTCAGTTAACCAATTATTCATTAATATAAAGGTTGTGGCTTCCTCCTGTGGCACTATTTTTGCATTTTATTCCTCCCTGGTAAATACAGAGGAAAAGAATTACAATGTTCCAATCAATCAAAAGTTCATAGTGGATATGTTTTATACATCGAATATTTTTCAACAGTCTACATTGAAAAAGATGCATTAAACTGATTGTGCAATGTTTTGCAGATTCCTCTGTGAAAGTAGAAGATATTGTAAATAATATGTATTTATGATTTATTAATGTGTTAATTAAAGCACCAGTCCAAGCTGCTATTTCTTTTTATTATTTTGTTAATTTTCTCCTTTAATATGTGCATCAATAGAATCCACACAATGATAAGTAATTAGCTAAGTTGATGATCAATCCGTTGTCCTGTAATCGATCAGCGAAGATTTTGCTCTGGGGTTCACTAAATGGCTGTCAGTGCAGCAGAAGACGACCAAAGATGCAAAGTTCTGTGGGGAAGATCATGTGACCAGCCAGTCACTAGATACAATTGGTGCACTGCTAGAGAGAGGGCAGAGCTCAAAAGGGGTGTGCCGAGCCTGTTTCAGAAGAGGAAAGGGATGTGACATTGTAAAAGGTAGCTACAGAAACAAAAAATGCTTGTTACATTATAATACATTAAAAATTTCATTTAGAGCTGTTTTTGTTAAATGCTATAAGTATTTTCACATAGTAAAGAAATTGTTTATTTATTTAAGAAACACAGATATTACAAGGTCTGCATCATTAAGAGAAGACAAACACTATTTTCTGTCTGGACCTCTAGTATTATGATAGTTCTGTTAATTTATATGACAACATCAATGCGCCAGAAGCAGCATTCTGAAGTGCACAGTGGAATGTACTTCATTACATAATGGCAAAACAGGTCCCAATGTGTTTTGAATGCACTAAAGAAATATGTTTGGTTTTATCCCATTGATCTTGCTAATGATCATAAAAGTTAATCAAGAAAGCCATATAACGTTAAGTGGTAATTACATTTTTCGCCTGTTCTGTCTAAGTGGCAGCCACATTAGCTGAATCGATACAGTAGCTTCAGAGGTGATATTCAGTGTGGCAGGAAATCTACAAGAGAGGATTAAAAAAATTATCTCCTAATTAGTTGTGAGATACATGAGTGATGTATTTGCTAAATATATGAGATATACCAATATCAGTACACTGGAAAAAGAAACCTGTGAGGTTTTGAAAGCTTACATTATAATTTCATATACAGTATGAAGAATTCTAATGTTGGTCTCCTATGGGACTTTACAATTTACAAATCTACATTTTTCCAGGACCGATACTGCTACTAAAATTTTGAACGTGCTAAATTCAAAAATGGGATTGAATCTCATAGGATCTACTCTTTCTTATCCATGCAGAATAATCATTCAAATTAATCTCCAAAGAAGACAGTGTCAGGATTCTAGTCCTGCAAACTTTAATACATTTTCATTTCCATGGGGTCACACAGCATACAAATAATTTGATCTCATAGAGAAACTAGCTTTGTTGGCGCACTATAGTATATCACACTGCTTTAGCGTCAACAATTATTCCACAATAAAATGTGTCAAAATATAAATCACCTATTTACATTGCATGATTCTTCATCAGTTTACTTATACGGTAATTGTTACAGTATGTAAGGGTCAGAGGGAACAGGTATAGGGGCCTATGCACTAAAGTCCGGGAAAGAAAATTACCATTGTTTTTAAATCGCCATTTTTTACAGCATTGCTATCACGGTATGCAGAAAGCCCCAAGAACCAGTGATAGCAACATTTGCAAAAATGGTGAGTAGCTGGCGAAGAGATGATCGCTCCTGTATAAAGGGCTCATCTGGTGAGTCGTTTCTGCTGCAGAGAGAGAGAGCTGCCTCTCTATGTGCAAACCTTGCCTGGAATGTTTTTTTTAAATTTACATTTTATTACTAGTGTACGTGAGCAGGGGGTCTCTATAGCAGAACCGCGTTGATTTGAGGTTCGGGACCCCCTGCTTCCCGAGATACAGGCCCCGTTATGGGGTGCCGGTATCTCCAATGCATTGGATTTCCATGGTTCTCGGGTGATTCCCACGGGTCCCCACTGACCTGCAATACCAAGCCTGTTTAAAAAAAATATATATGACATACATTTCAATAAATACACCTCCCCCTCACCCATCCACCAAAAACATACAGTACAGTAATGGGCAAAATAACTATTATCCAGATATGGATAATAGCTCATTTGCCCATTATTAAAACAAACATTAGCCAAAAAGCATAAATAAAGTAAATAAAACCATTCTACATACCCCTGCCATTTTGAAGGGTGTCCTCGTCAACATAACGCAGGGCCATATCCTCCAATGCCAGCAAGAATATATACAAAAATACATCCACAGAATAAACATAAATAGAAAAAATATCACTCAATACAAAGCAAGCATTAGTCAAAAAATGCATTGGCTAATACTGTATTGATCTGTACCTAAAGGGGTACAGATTAATACATTATCAGTCAATAGGCAATGAAATAACAAAAAATTATGTATTAATCTGTACCCTTTGCTTTGTATTGAGTGATATTTTTTCTATTTACAGTATGTTTATTCTGTTGATGTCTTTCTTTGTCATTTTGCTGGCTTGTGTTGTACAGTTATTTTCCGATTGATTAGCGTTTTTAATGAATGATTTCTTGTGTTTGATCCTCATTTTAAGTGATATGTTGGATAGTGGCTTTAATAATTAATTGATTTGTTGGCTAGTTGTTGAAATTAATTAATTGTTTAGTTGGTTACTGCTTGTATTTATTTATTGAATATTGGTTTTTAGGTGCTTGTGTTGTTTAATTTTGGTCTTCATGCTTTTGGATTAGGGTTACCATTGACTGCTATAGTGGCTTATCATACCCATATTATATGTGTATTACGTACCACTATGCCAATCAATTGGTACAGGGTGGGTATAGTGGGTCTGGGGTGCGTGTTTAGGCCTCCAGGGTGGGTAGCCGGGGATGGGAGCTAACCCCTTAATAACTATAGCGGTTATTAACCGCTACGGTGATTAAGGGGTTAGGGGCTATTAGATTTTATTTTTGTAAATATTCTTGATGGCATCGGAGGATATGGCCCTGCAGTATGCTGACGAGGATGCCATTCATAATGACAGGGGTAAGTAGAATGGTTTTATTTACTTTATTTATACTGTATGGCTAATGCTTGTTTTAATAATGGGCAAATTAGCTATTATCCATTTCTGGATAATAGTTATTCTGCCCATTACTGTACTGTATGTGTTTAGTGGGGGGGAGGGGGGGGTAAGGGGGGGTGGTAGGTGTATTTATTGAAATGTATGCCATATATATATTTTTTTAACAGGATTGGTACTGCAGGCCAGTGGGGACCCGCAGAAGCCATCCGAGGACACCCTGGACACCTATGGGAACCACCCGAAGGCCACCAGACACCCCTGGACACCCATGGGAACCACCTGACCGCCCCCAGACACCCTTGGGGATGACCCAGGGACCCCCATAAATCCGCTGGGACAACCCGGGGACCCCTTGTGCTATAAATGTGCATCATTATCATCGTAAAGCTGCAATTCCCCCATTATGACATAATAATAAAAATATCTAAAAAGTACCTGTAAGTGGGAGTTCCCTCAGAGCCTATTCGTGTTCACCAGTTATCCCAGAACCTCCCAGTTCCCAATATATTTGTATTTTTTTGTGCTGGGTTTGACACAAAACAACTACAAATTTTGTAGCAGGATTAAAATATGGCCGTGGGGCCACCAATAAAAGCAACAACGTCATCTCCAAATGATATTGCAGCTTTCTATTGACCACAATAGTGAGCACTACAACAGTGGCCATTGTGTGTTTGAGGGGTAGATATTCATCTTCGTACTGGAGCCATAGCACTCTGGGTATCCACATTATCATTGCAGAGTCCAATCTTTAGGAGATTAAAAAAAAAAAAAAAGTAATCTATAAGCAAAGTTTTAAAAGAATTCTAATGTTGCTTTTGATGGGTTTGTAAAACTGTAAAATGAGACGCGGGCACACCCTCCCCTCCACTTCACTCCTCCCGAGATCAGGTTAGGAGAAAAGTAAAATGTCAAGCACATGGATTGCTCCTTTAAGTATTTAAAAATATAATAATAATTATTATAAATATTGCAACCTTTAAATATATTAAATCATTTTCAATAAAGATCAAAACTTTTATTGAAAACATAGTAATAATAAAGAAAAAATGGAGTTTAGCCAAGCTTAGTACATCTTCTGATTGCTGATAATATTTTTTGAGCCATGTCATT
The DNA here is from genome assembly GCF_040206685.1 of Ascaphus truei. Classification (NCBI taxonomy): domain Eukaryota; kingdom Metazoa; phylum Chordata; class Amphibia; order Anura; family Ascaphidae; genus Ascaphus; species Ascaphus truei. Next base: position 169,323,460 of record NC_134487.1, on the reverse strand, counting down.
TTTTAAATATTAATTTGAAAACTATGTTATAGAATGGAATCAGCATAACATACTGCTATTGTCTTTCAGAAGAAGCAAAATTCAATAAGGGCCATACAGTATTGTATTCTAAGCCTTCAAGCACCCAAGTTATAGCTCATTCTGATTAAATGGTTATATGGTCCTTTGTGTTTGAACAAATATGGCCTTAACATGGCCTTAAATATGGTCTTAACATCTTTTTGTCAAAGGGGCCACCATTGCAGAAATGTTGTGTTTAATAACGAGATTTACCATGTAAAGAGACACATACCCTCCTTTGTTTACTGTACCTTCCATTCTAACATTTGTGTAGTTTTAAATAGAATTCTTACGGAATCAGCTCTGAGTAGTTTGCTCATAAGCTACTGTACAGTAAACTGAGCACTTATTAATCGAATTTGATCACTGTACTGAAAACAGTTGGGTGATGTTAGATAGTTCATGCTTTCACAGATCAGCCATCTGAATAAACATACAGTTACACTAAAAACAGGTAAAGGTTAAGCGAATGTTTTTTCCCTTAACTGAATGCACCAGTTCTTAGTGGCTTATTCTATATTTACCAAAGACGCCAATCAGGTTGTTTTTGGCCAAAATTCCACAATGACTTCAATGTGGAATTTCAGCCAAAAACGACCTGATCAGCTGCAATAACACATACAGGATCAGCGCCATAAATACCTTTGTGAAGAAACGAGCTGTTTGATGTGCACACAGACCACTTTCCAGGATCAGGATACTGTAAATAACCCCTAAATAAAGGGTACATCTTTAGTTGAATAATTCATTCAGTAACATGGGAGATAAATTGTATTACATAATTACTTTTCTAAAAGTAGGAACATAATCAGTTTCTGTAACAGGAACCATTTCTTCTCATATACTCTGTTAATGAGATAACGTTTGAACTAACAATAGCAGCAAGTGAGAATACAATCTGCTGAAATTACAGTAATTAAAAACACAGTGACAATGTGTAAAAGGTAGTAGATGAAGGGATCTTGTGGTAAAGCAACTGCTTGAACATAAGTGAACCTGTTTTGAATCCCAAGTCAGTTCCCTGTAAGATTATGAAAGTAAGATTATGTTCTCGTTCCTCAGGCACAAAAATTAGATTGTAACTGTAAAATCTATGAGGAAGGGACTTGTAACTGAAATCATCTTTGAATAGAGCTCCACTCAGTTCTGAATAAAACATTGTACTGTATTATTACAAATGTTTCAAAAGTATGTACACAAGTTTATACAAGATTCCTTAAAAAGATCTAATCTCAACAATAAATATCCAAATTCATTCATCTTTTTTTTGCACTTTCACCATTAATCCTGGATCCAGACTGTAGTTTGTTTTAGTTTTTTATAGGTGCACATATTTCTAAATGTACAGATGTAACAAGACTTAGGGACTTATTTACTAAACCTTGATAAATGACTTACAGCACTATAAATGCCCTCATAGTGTAATATTGCCTACAGTATGTAACTATTCACAAAGCTCTGGTAACAGTGCAATATCGCACTAAAATGGCTTTTATAGTGATGTAGCCAGGTTCCCCCCTGTCAGGGCTGACCCCCTCCTCCCTTTCGGCAGACGCTGTGTGCGAGGGAGTGAGGGGGGGCCGGCGCGCGAAGGAGCGATCCCTGGTAGCTAGGGACGCAAGCGGCGAGCAGGCCGGTTGCCGGGGACGCGATCGGGCCGTCGCTAAGGCCGCGATCGCGTTGCTACCGGCCCGGCGGCTCGGGAAGCAGGGCGCCGCCATGTTAGGGCTGTTGCGCATGCGCAGTGCCCCAACCCAGCGCGGGAGGACCAGATAGCTCGCGCATGCGCGAGATGAGCATGCGCGGGGTTTTGCAGCCACGCAGGCAGTCAGGATCCGGACCAGATAGGGGTAAGAGGTGGATGCAGGGGTCAGTGACCCTCTGCATTAGGCCAGCAGCCCCCGAGGTCCCAGTTAGGTCCTGAGTCATCTAGTAGCTTGTGGAGCTTAGGGACAGGCCCTAGATAGGGACACTGCCCCATTTATTGGCTGAATAGACAGGGACACAGTGTTGAAGCCGTGCGGCCCTGTGAGGTGGGTTCTGGGCTCAGGACACCACCAAAGACCCTGCGACAAGGAGTGACATTGTTCGCGCTGGACATTCAACCCACGCGGTGTGGAGGACCACGTCGGATCGTGCGGATTTATATCGCGGTACCCGTGGCTGGAGCCCGGGCAGGTAACCTGCAACTCACGTGCACCAACCAGGCCTATCACCCAACATAGTGGCTGCGCAGTCACACATACACATGTACAGTGATATTTGACTTCGGGAGCACGAGACATTTGGGTGGGGGTTACTGGACACAGGGTGGGGTCACATTGTGGGTGCTTAGCGTCCGCCGTGACGCCTAGAGGTGATAGCGTCCGCCGTGACGCCTAGAGGTGATAGCGTCCGCCGTGACGCCTAGAGGTTATAGCGTCCGCCGTGACGCCTAGAGGTGGTAGCGTCCGCCGTGACGCCTAAAGGTGGTAGCGTCCGCCGTGACGCCTAAGTGTGGTTAGTGTCCGCCGTGACACCCAGTGTGGTTAGCGCCCGCCGTGGCGCATGATGAGGTTATGCTGTTATGCTGTTATGATGTTATGATGTTACGTGATATGTGTGTTTCCCTGCAGTAAAGCAGTCCTGTTTTATATTCGGTAGTGTTGTGTGGTTGTTTCCTGTGAGGGCCTCCTCCCACTCCGTTGGGATCCCTCCCAGGTGGAGGCGTTGCACCTAGAGATGTATGATATGTATGTACCCCAGGTTCCCCAAGCGGAGGCTTAGGCTCCTGAGAGCCACACAGGTTGCACAGCAAGTAGTAGCGGCGGTATTCATAGGGAACACCCGTTACATTTGGAGGCGCTGCTGAGATTCAGACCTGGGGTGCCCGAACTCAGTAAAAATGTCGTTAGGTTACACGTTACCTTCCCGCCAAGAGGTGTACACGTGGGCGGTAAAAAGGCAAGTCCCGCCCTCACAAACCCTTGCTGTAGGACAAGTTCCCGCCAATGCCTCATCCTATGAACTATGTTTAATCCTAATGCAGTACCCAGGCTTAGAAGATGCCAGAATCTTGGGTCGCCGCTCCGACCCCGACGGGTCATGGTGCACCGTATTAATCACTGGGGGATGTGAATTGTCGCCACAGCAAGGCCCATCCAACTTGCGTTTCCACGGGGCCCTCAGCTCAGGGTGTCCTGTTATATATCCTGAAATGCCGATAAAACCCGAACCCTGTAGCCCCAGTGCAGACCTGCTAGAGACTAGTATGCGCATGTCCCTGTCCCCACCAGAAAGTGTATGCGGGGATGAGGCCAGTGTATTATCCTGTGCTAATTGTCGCTCAAGCAGACGGAGCTCCAGCCCCAGTAGAATGGGAGAAATCCAATTACTAGCCCAGGCCATCCAACAACTGGGTAGGCCCAAGCACGAATCCCCTTCCCCTCAGCCATACCGCAAGTTAAAGCTCTTTTCAGGGGTAAACCCTACTCCCACTGGTGAAGAGGCTTTTGATGTTTGGAAGGAATATGCTTCACAGGTACTGGAAGAGTGGACCTGTCCTGATGAGGTGAAAAGACAACGAATCATGGAGTGCCTGCGCCCGCCTGCGTCCACTACCATCAAGATGTATAAAGATCAGCATACTGAGGTTACCGCACATCAGATGATGGAGTCGCTTACCCGGGCATATGGTAAGGAAGATGATGTGAGTGAGTTATGGACTAAGTATTACAATCTCCGCCAGAAAGAGGGGGAAGACCTATCCGAGTTCATACAACGGATCCAATTGCTCTTTTGGGAGCTACGTTCCCGCCAAGTCATCAAGGCCTCAGAAGTAAATGAGTATAGGCGCACTCAATTCCTGCGGGGAGCCATACCCACGCACCATATCGTGGTAATGATCAGATGCACGCTACAGAAGTGGGACCCCCCTACTCTAGAAGACCTACTGGATGAGGTGAAGGGTCATGAGGCCTATACTAGGTTGCATACGCCCAAGAAGGCCAAAGACCCTCGCAAGGATGAGCCCAAGGAAGCAACAGTGCCCAAGGCAAAGGGAAGCAAGAGCGGTAAGGATACGGCCACCCCGGAGGTGCCTAGGTCCGCTCCCAGGTCACTTGACGGTCCGGGTCCCCGCCCAGACTTTCGTTGCTTCAACTGTGGCGAGCAGGGCCATGTTGCAAGGAACTGTTCGAACCCCACTAAGGCCCAGACCTACACCGTGACCGTGCGGAAGGCAATCTCGTCCCTATCAACCGTACCCGAGGATGTTGCCGAGGAGTCGGGGAGGCCTTCCACGGAGGAGACACCCCCGGCCGATGCTTACTGCCGAGTAGGGCCCACCGCTGTAATAAGAGTCGTCGTGGAGGGGATATACTCTTCAGCACTTCTGGACACTGGATCACAAGTGACCATCATCTACCGTCCATTCTACGACCAGCACCTCAGCCATCTTCCCTTGCAGTCAGCCGAAAAGATGAAGTTATGGGGACTGAGTAAAGATGATTATCCCATAGACGGAATAGTGGCGGTCAAGCTGGATATCTTGCAGTTGAACACTAACAAGTCGCATCCCATGCTGGTGGAAGCTTTGGTCTGTCCGGAGGCTCGAGAACATCCCAGTGCCCCCATCATACTAGGCACGAATGCAGATATTGTGAGGTCGGTGATTCGCTCATTCCTACAAGAAGCCGGCGAGCTACCGTTGTCATCCCTGAATATAGCCCCTGGCCTGCGGGAAGAATGCTATAGGGTGGCGTATGAGGAAGAGTATGGTGAAATCTTTAATCAAGAGCGAGGGTTATTGCAGATTCCACCAGGTGGAGTGAGGCACGTGACAGCGCTGATCAAGTACCCCAGTCGGCACGAACACGACCGATACTTCTCGCTGGAGACCCTCCCCGAGTCTGAGAATCAGTGGGGATACCGAATGATACCTGAAGTACGGGATTGGCCATCTACTGTCCCCAGGAAGATTACCGTGTCTATCCAGAACATGTCTCTCCATACCGTGCCGCTGGAAGTAGGACAAAGGTTGGGTAGAATTTATCCTGTGGATCCTGTAGACGACCCAGTGACCGTTCACACTGCCCGTGTGGGAGAAGAGGCCGAGGCACTACAATTCGACTTCGGAGAGTCTCCCCTGGAGGAAGCATGGAAAGAGAAGCTACGTGCTCAGTTGAGAGAGAGACGAGATGTGTTCTCTACTAGTGAGATGGACGTGGGATGCAGCAGAAGCGCTCAGCACACGATTCGTCTGAATGACGACACGACATTTAGGGAAAGGTCGCGCCGCTTAGCTCCCAGAGATGTGGAGGATGTGCGGGGTGTCCTGAATGAGATGGAAACGGCCGGCATAGTGACCGGATCTCGGAGTCCCTATGCCTCACCGATTGTGGTGGTACGAAAGAAGAATGGGTCTGTTCAATTGTGCGTGGACTACAGAACATTGAACAGACGTACTGTGCCTGACCAATACACGCTACCCCGAATAGAGGAGATCCTCAGCGCACTGTCCGGAAGCCAGTGGTTTAGCGTGTTGGACCTTCGATCTGGGTATTACCAGGTTCCGATGAGCCCCACTGATCAAGAGAAGACGGCGTTCGTCTGTCCTCTAGGATTTTATCAGTTCACTCGGATGCCCCAAGGTATCTGTGGCGCTCCAGCCACTTTCCAACGGCTTATGGAAAAGACGATTGGAGATATGTGTCCGCGTGAGTGTTTGGTCTACCTAGACGACATAATTGTGTTCGGAGCCACCCTTGAAGAACACGAGACTAGGCTGATGAAAGTGTTGGATCGCTTAGGGAAAGAAGGCCTGAAGCTCTCCTTGGATAAGTGCCGCTTCTGTCGAACATCGGTCACTTATGTGGGTCATATCGTGTCCGCAGACGGAGTGGCCACCGACCCGGCCAAGGTGGAGGCGGTGGTGAATTGGCCAAGACCCGAGAATGTGATAGAGCTGAGGTCATTTCTCGGGTTCTGTGGATATTATAGACGATTCGTGGACGGATACTCCAAGAAGGCAGCTGTGCTGAACGATCTGCTGAAGGTCTATCCAGAGGAACCCAAGCAGAAGAGGACCCCCCCAAGGACCCCCTTCGGGGATCGGTGGACGCCCACTTGTGAAGAAGCATTTAAGAGGCTGAAGAATAGTTTAACAGAAGCTCCCGTTCTAGCATATGCTGACCCGGAGAAGCCTTACATTCTGCACGTGGATGCCAGCCTCAACGGATTGGGAGCTGTGCTACACCAGAAGTACCCCACTGGGCTTCGTCCTGTGGCATATGCAAGTAGAAGTTTGACTCCCAGTGAAAAGAATTATCCAGTTCACAAATTGGAGTTCCTCGCCCTCAAATGGGCCATATCTGACAAACTACATGATTACCTATATGGGGTCACCTTCGAGGTCCGAACAGACAACAATCCGCTGACCTATGTACAAACCACGGCCAAGTTAGATGCGACCGGTCACAGATGGTTGGCCACCCTTGCCAATTACCAGTTTTCTATGAAATATAAGCCTGGACCTCTCAATATAGGAGCCGATGCTCTATCTAGGAGATCGGGACTGGGCGAGACCGCCGACGATGGCCCGTGGGAAGAAATTCCAGGACCAGGAATGAGAGCTATGTGTTCCACTGCTGCTATTGTAAACGACCGAGTGGCATTCTCCGAGCTACGAGTAGTGGATTCTTTAGGGTGTCGACCTCAAGCCCTTCCAGAAGCTTACTGCCACCCCGATGGCATGGGTCTAACACAAGACGTTATCTTCACGGTGAAGGAACTGGTACTAGCACAGACACATGATCCTGCGGCTAAGGCTGTCCGAGAGGCCCTACACAAAAATGACTCTTCACTGGTGAAACGGGCTCCTTGCGAGGATGTGAGTCTTCTCATGAGAGAATGGGATAAGTTTGAGATGAATAACGGCCTACTCTATAGGGTTGTTCAATTCCACAATCATCCTGACCGTCGACAACTATTTCTACCTCGGCGTATGCAAGGCCTCATTTTAAGATCACTACATGATGATCATGGACATTTGGGGGTAGATAAGACCTTGGGGTTAGTGCGAGACCGGTTCTTCTGGCCTAGAATGCGGGAGTCAATTGAACAACACTGCAGAAAATGTCTACGGTGCATTCATAGGAAGACCCTTCCCACCCGTGCTGCTCCAATGGGCCATCTCAAAAGTGCTGGGCCTATGGATTTAGTTTGTATGGACTTTTTGTGCATAGAGCCAGATTCAAAGGGTATAGGAAATGTGCTAGTAGTGACAGATCACTACACTCGCTACGCTCAAGCCTTCCCCACGAAGGACCAGAAGGCTACCACAGTGGCTAAAGTGCTGTGGGAGAAGTATTTTGTGCATTATGGTTTGCCCAGCAGGATGCACTCTGACCAGGGACGGGATTTTGAGAGCAAGCTGATCAAAGAGTTGCTAACACTGTTGAACATTCAAAAGTCCAGGACTACTCCCTACCACCCAGAGGGAGATGCGCTCCCTGAAAGATTTAATCGGACATTGCTGGACATGCTAGGCACTCTGAAAAATTCCCAAAAAGGAGAATGGAGTAAACATGTTGAGGCCTTGGTGCATGCCTACAATTGCACTAGGCACGAGTCCACCGGATACACCCCATACTTCATGATGTTCGGGAGAGAAGCCAGACTGCCAATCGACATCCGCCTACGGGTATCTACCGACGGGATACCCAACATGGCTCATTATCGATATGTGCAGAGACTCCAGGACAGTCTGCACCGTGCCTATCAGTTAGCTGAAAGAGCCACCGCTCGACTGAATGCCAATAATAAAAGACGGTACGACCACAAAGTACGCTATAGAGCGCTCCAACCGGGAGACGCAGTTCTCCTACGCAACTTAGGGATTCCAGGCAAGCACAAGTTAGCTGATCGCTGGAGAGAGGGGCCTTTTCAAGTAGAGTCCCAAATGCCGGGCCTCCCTGTTTATCGCATACGTGACGTGAATGGCAGAGTAAAAGTCTGGCACCGAAACCACTTGTTACCTATCTCCCAACTGGGAGAAAGTGAACCTGAAACAGAAACAGTAATGAACGACAGTGAGCCTGAAGAGTCTATTGAGAATCCAGGGCCCACAGATGAGACAATTCAGGATCCTTTGGAGGGAACATCCAAACAGAGACTGGTGGGCACCTCCCGAAGGAGCAACAAGTAAGGGGCCGGCTGACAAAGTACCTTCATCAGAATTTTCACCAAGTAATCAATCATTAGATCCTACCACTCCGAGTTTTGTGCCTCAAAGAGACAATGTTCAGTTGCAAAGAGACTTTCCCCAAACTGGTTCACCCTCTGCCAGAGAGTCTAGGCCTCAAGCCTACGATGGTCTGTCTCAAGAGGAAGAAATGGAGACTGAGACTCGCAGGAGTCAGCGAGTGAGACGCCCTCCCACTAGAGTGGCTTATGATTCATTAGGGGCACCTCACTATGAGTCTCAGCAGCAAGCTAAAGCCAAGCTAGCCTCAGTTATAAATATGTTTGTTGAACTGTACAATCTCGTTTAGAGTAATCGTTAAGTTGTACTTTAACACTGCATTTTTTATTATATAATTTTTGTACACTGTTGGAAGGTTATGTGGTTCAAGCGAGGACGTTGGAGTTCTCACCAGGGGGAGGATGTAGCCAGGTTCCCCCCTGTCAGGGCTGACCCCCTCCTCCCTTTCGGCAGACGCTGTGTGCGAGGGAGTGAGGGGGGGCCGGCGCGCGAAGGAGCGATCCCTGGTAGCTAGGGACGCGAGCGGCGAGCAGGCCGGTTGCCGGGGACGCGATCGGGCCGTCGCTAAGGCCGCGATCGCGTTGCTACCGGCCCGGCGGCTCGGGAAGCAGGGCGCCGCAATGTTAGGGCTGTTGCGCATGCGCAGTGCCCCAACCCAGTGCGGGAGGACCAGATAGCTCGCGCATGCGCGAGATGAGCATGCCAGCCCCCAGGGTGCATAGGGGCAGGGACACCTGACGCCAGGGAACCAATAGGGCTGAGGGATTTGCCTGGGGAGAGATTGCTACATTTCGCGGGGTTTTGCAGCCACGCAGGCAGTCAGGATCCGGACCAGATAGGGGTAAGAGGTGGATGCAGGGGTCAGTGACCCTCTGCATTAGGCCAGCAGCCCCCGAGGTCCCAGTTAGGTCCTGAGTCATCTAGTAGCTTGTGGAGCTTAGGGACAGGCCCTAGATAGGGACACTGCCCCATTTATTGGCTGAATAGACAGGGACACAGTGTTGAAGCCGTGCGGCCCTGTGAGGTGGGTTCTGGGCTCAGGACACCACCAAAGACCCTGCGACAAGGAGTGACATTGTTCGCGCTGGACATTCAACCCACGCGGTGTGGAGGACCACGTCGGATCGTGCGGATTTATATCGCGGTACCCGTGGCTGGAGCCCGGGCAGGTAACCTGCAACTCACGTGCACCAACCAGGCCTATCACCCAACATAGTGGCTGCGCAGTCACACATACACATGTACAGTGATATTTGACTTCGGGAGCACGAGACATTTGGGTGGGGGTTACTGGACACAGGGTGGGGTCACATTGTGGGTGCTTAGCGTCCGCCGTGACGCCTAGAGGTGATAGCGTCCACCGTGACGCCTAGAGGTGATAGCGTCCGCCGTGACGCCTAGAGGTGATAGCGTCCGCCGTGACGCCTAGAGGTGGTAGCGTCCGCCGTGACGCCTAAAGGTGGTAGCGTCCGCCGTGACGCCTAAGTGTGGTTAGTGTCCGCCGTGACACCCAGTGTGGTTAGCGCCCGCCGTGGCGCATGATGAGGTTATGCTGTTATGCTGTTATGATGTTATGATGTTACGTGATGTGTGTTTCCATGCAGTAAAGCCAGTCCTGTTTTATATTCGGTAGTGTTGTGTGGTTGTTTCCTGTGAGGGCCTCCTCCCACTCCGTTGGGATCCCTCCCAGGTGGAGGCGTTGCACCTAGAGATGTATGATATGTATGTACCCCAGGTTCCCCAAGCAGAGGCTTAGGCTCCTGAGAGCCACACAGGTTGCACAGCAAGTAGTAGCGGCGGTATTCATAGGGAACACCCGTTACAGTACTATAACACTTAAGCTAAAACAAGCCATACGATAAGCCAAAAAACACCAGAAATCGCATTTTTTGCCAGAACCTGCTATTCACTTAACTGTGATAAGCATATAGTACTATAAAAACTTGCAATATTTTGGCGCCAGCTAAGGGCTAGCGCTAAAGGAATTGCAAGATTCATAAACTGAGTTTCTTTTAGTTTTACTGCACAGGATTGATACGGGAAGCCTGTGGGTACCCCCTGGAGACCCGTGGGGACCCCCGGAGATCCAGGGGTCACTGTGGACTCCCGTGGGTCCCAGCAGGTACCGGGTGTTCCCGCAGGCAACCACATCTCCAGGGGGCCCCGTGAGCCCCCACATCTCCAGGGGTCCCCACATCTCATGGGGTCCCTGCCGACCTCCAGTATAAATTCTGTGCAATACAAATAAAATTGCAACCAGTTTCATTACCTTAGCAGCTAACCACTAAGTAACGAAAGGGTTAACTAGCAGGCACTGATTTGTTGTGGGTAGAGGGTGTGGGTGAAGCTTGCAGTTGCCCTTGTTGGGTGTTTAGGCCTTGTGGGAGGATGGCAGTAGAAGTTAACCCCTTAATTACCTTAGCGGTTACAACCGTTAAACTAATGGTCACTAACTCGTTAATCACGGTTAGCACGGTTTGAAACTGCTATAATAATTAAGTGGTTAACCCCCTCCCCCGCTACCCACCAGGGAGGCCTAACGACACTCCCCAGATCAACTACCCCCACCCGCTACCGATTGATTAGCACAGTGTTAAACCATGCCCCAATATGGGCATGGATTGCCACACTGACAATGAATGGGCAACCTAAAAAAAAAACAGCCACAAAATAAAACACATTTTATTTAAATAAAACAAGCATTTTACAATAAACCAATTGATTGGCACATTGGTACACTGTGCCTATTTAATATGGGCATGGTTTGCCACTATGGCAGTCAATGGGCAACCTAAAAAAAACGAACCACCAAAAATACAATACATAACAATTAAATAATAACAAGCATTTGGGGGGAAATGCATTGCTTGTCACTTTGCATATCTATACCCTTAAAGAGGCATAGATAAGCACTTTGGCAGTTAAGGGGCATCCTAAAATAACACATAACAAAAAATATAATACATACAGTAACAATAAAATAAAAAACATTTGCCTAAAAATGCATTGCTTGTAGTACCTTGTGACAGCTTCCATATTTTTTAAAGGATGTGACATCCCTTCCTTTAAGATGATGTCACATTCTTTGGGAAAACAATGGAAGCTGTCACCTGGTACTACAACCAATCAGATTGGGGATGTACCATGTGACGAGATGTCTCTTTAATCAAGATATGATCATGAACTTCTTGGCATCGGCTGTTTGAGGAGCATAGCGTCGAGGGTCAAGAGTTGGTGCTTGCATAGGACGGGGGTGAAGATATCAAAGGTGAGAAACACGTGGATTGTATTTTATTTAATTGCGGATTTTTTTGGGATGCCCATTGACTGCCAATGTGTTTATCTATGCCCTTTAAGGGTATAGATATGCACAGTGACAACCAATGCATTTTTTCCCAAATGCTTGCTTTTATTTAATTGCTATGTATTGTATTTTTGGTGATTGTTTTTTTAAGGTTGCCCATTAACTGCCATAGTGGCAAGCCATGCCCATGTTATATGGGCATGGTGTACCACTGTGCCACTCAATTGGTTTAATGGCCTTTTTCTTTCTTATTGAAATTTAATGTATTTTATTTGGTGCATATTTTTTTATTTGAGCTTGCCCATTCATTGCCATAGTGGTAAACCATGCTCATATTATGGGCATGGTTTACCACTGTGCGAATCAAATGGTTTATTGTCAAGTGCTTGTTTTATATAAATTTAATGTGTTATATTATGTTCCTGTTTTTTTTACATTTTTTCGCTTGCCCATTCATTGTCAGTGTGGCAATCCATGCCCAATTTGGGGTTTGGTTTACTACTTAGTTTGGTTAATAACCACTAAGGTGATTAGGGGGTTAGTGGCCATTAGTTTTTTTTTTTTTATTGTAATGTTGCTGCCCACAGAGGATGGAGAGGATGGGGAAGAAGATGAGAACGGCCTTCATCGTGGCAGGTTTAATTTTTAATGGGCACCACATAATGGGACCTGTAATTCGGGAAGCCTGGATTCCAGAGGCTGGAATCAATACGATCAGGAGACCCCCTGCTTCCATACACTATTATTAAAATGAATATTTAAACTGCACAATTGCCTGTAAGAGATGTGCATGGAGATGCAGTTCTCTCCGTGCAGCTTTCCAGGCTGCGGTTTAAACAAACAGTTTCAGTGTGATAACACTTAGAAAAAGAAAAAATAACAAGTAGTATGAGCTTGCATTTTTTGACTGCACTTTAAAAAAATGCTGTTTTTTTAGTGAATACCGTTTTGACATGTTTTAAAGTTAGGTAAAACAATGCAAAGTCGCTCACCAATGCACTTAAATTACCGAGGTTTAGTGAATAGGTCCCTTAGTGACTGTGAGAAACAAAGTGTAAATCCCTAGCTGTTTTTTGCATTTTGCAGATGCGTGACTGTGATTGAGCCGTTAATGAGCTTTGGATGCATAAATGGAGTTTAGTGGCAGCCGTAGTACTCTGCAGTAATGATAAGTGGCATTTTTGTGCTAGTGTGTGTATTTAATCTACTGTAGATGCAATGTAACCAATCCCTTTTTCCCGTTCATTTTATATGATATGATATCCCATTCATTTCAATGTAATGCTCCACTTATTCCCATAAAAACTTTAGATAACTAAAAAGTATTTTTAAAGTATTATTTTTTTTGTTAGAGTACAGTAATTGACAGTTTAGAGATAAATACAGTAACAAAAACGCAATAATACAGTCTTGAAAAAAATACACTCTTCTTCAACCGACATCTTTGTACTGTCTCTTGTGTAGTTCACCTGTAAAATAATTGTGTGATTGTTATTTATTAATATTCGGGAAGAAATAGATGCACGAATTACACTGTGTGGAACCAATAAACTACATGTGCCTGTACTATGGAACCAAAATGGAACGTATATGCATGTCATTGAATTTCTGCACATGCGTGTTCTATGGAACCTGATTGAAACTATCAATACATGTAAATATTACACAAGAATCACAACATTGCAGTTACAGGTTTTCAGTTTTATTTGTGAAACTCTCATAGTGTAAAAGTATAATAATGTTTGTCTCGATGTGCCTACTCCAGTAAGAGTAGTAAAAAAAAGGAAAATATTAGAGTCATTGTGCATATAATTGAATATGATGTGCAAGTAATAGAAGTTAGTAAAAAAAATTAAAACTGTTAGTAGTGTAAATCAGATCAAAGGGACTTATTCACTAAACTTTGATAAGTTCATTATAGCACCATACTGTCACCATATTGTGGGCATGGCTTACCACTGTAGCAATCAATGACTGTGTGGGGTGGGGGTAGTTGCCACAGGGAGGGGGTGGTAAGGCCTCCTGGGTGGATATTGGGTGGGGGTTAACCCTTAATTACTATAGTGGTTACTAACCGCTAAGGTGATTAAAAAGGTAATGGACAGTAGTTTCTTTATTTTTGTAATGTTCCTGCCCACAGAAGATGAGGACGGCCATCATCATGACAGGGGTAAGTGCAACTTGAATTTACTTTATGCTTGCTGGGTAATGTTTATTTTTAATGGGCAAATGCGCTATTATGTTGATCTGAATGATAGGAATACCCATTATGGTACTGTATGTGTTGAGGGGGAGGTGGGAGTAGAGGAGGTTGGTAGTAGTGTTGTATTTTAATGTTTATTTGGGGTAGAGGGGGTGGGTGAAGGGGGTACTTTGCCCAGGGTGGGTGGTTAGGGGTAGCGGGAGGGTTTAATCCCTTCATTACCATAGAGGTTACCACTGCTATAGTAATGAAGGGGTTAACTTCTCCCACAACCTTCCTGGTAGGCCTAACCACACACCGTGTGGTCCTCATTCACCCACCCTCTCTACCCCCAATAAACCAGGTACTGTGTCTTAAACCCTTCATTGCCTTAGTGGCTAGCCGCTAAGGTAATGAAGCTGTTTTAATGTAAATTTGAATAGCAGCAGGGGGTCTCCTGAGATGAACCGCATTAATTTCAATCTCCTGGACCCCATGCTTCCCGAGTTACAGGTACAGGTACAGATTAAACTGTCGGTTCTGGCTCTCTGACCTTGAGGGTCCCGCACGGCATCCTCTCCGTAGCAGCAAGATCCCAGCGGCCAGATTTATTTATTTATAAAATGTTTTACCAGGAAGTAATACATTGAGAGTTACCTCTCGTTTTCAAGTATGTCCTGGGCACAGAGTTAATATGGCAAATAATACATGGTTACAAATACAGTTACATAAATGAACAGGGTATACATTATATACAATATATTGCATGCACAGTTAGAGAAGATATATATAATAGGCTAATGTATCAGTTACAGACCAGATTAAAATGTGAGAGAGCCTTAGTTTTGAAAGCACTTAAACTGGTGGTGGATGTGAGAGTCTCCGGTAGGTTGTTCCAGTTTTGGGGCGCACGGTAAGAGAAGGAGGAGCGGCCGGATACTTTGTTGAGCCTTGGGACCATGAACAGTCTTTTGGAGTCAGATCTCAGATGATAAGTGCTGCATGTGGTAGGGGTGAGGAGCTTGTTCAGATAGACGGGTAGCTTGCCCATAAATTATTTGAAGGCAAGGCAAGACAGGAAAGGTGAACTTTGCGCCTAGACTCGAGTGGTAACCAATCTAGTTCTTTGAGAATTTCGCAGTGATGTGTGTTGTAGTTGCATTGGAGAACGAAACAACAAATTGAATTGTAGAGGGTGTCAAGTTTGCCAAGGTGGGTTTGAGGTGCCGAGCCATATACTATGTCTCCATAGTCGATAATTGGCTTTAGCATCTGCTGTGTAATACGCTTTTTGACCAGGTAATGACCCATCAGATTAACACAGCGGGGGTCCCTGTGTTTTAATGGGACTTGCGCTATGTCAATCCTACCGGGCTGCATCTGTCTGTAAGAGATGCGCACTAAGAGATAGGCTGAATCAGTCACTCAATCTGGCGCCTCTATCAAGCAACTGTGCAGTGTTTATTTTATTGTAATAACATATTATTGTAGGAGGGTGTCTCCGGAGCTGAACCACATTGATTTCATTGCCGGGGACCCCATGCTTCCCGAGTTACAGGTCCTGGTATGGGGTGCCGTTATCCCTCCGGTTTGTTTAAATCTCCCGATCACATGGGCAGTGATGTGGGAGAATTTAAACATGGCTGCTAGGATACTGGCACCCCATAACGGGGCATGTAACGGTAAACAGGGGGTCCCCAGACCTGAAATCAATATGATTCAGCTCCAGAGACCCGCCGATACAATAATATGTTATTAAAATAAAATAAAAGCCGCACGATTGCCTGCTAGAGGCGCGCAGGTAGAGTGACTGATCCAATCTATCTCTTAGTTCACGTCTCTTACAGACATTTGCATTCTGGTAGGATTCACACAGAGTGAGTCCCATTCAAACGAATGAACACCCATCATGCTGGTAATTATATGTAGAAAATGAAAAAAATTGTTAAAAATGTAATTGAACATTTAAAATAGATGGAAGGCATATAAAATTAATAACAGGAATCAATAATATCAACTGTTAGAATGGCGAATAAAATGTATTTACTGCAGCACATAGGCAGCATTTTCATCTGATTAAAGTTTGGCAATAGACAAGAAAATGTGCTGGACTTGGCATGATGTAGATATGCATAAGCAAGTAGGGCTTTTTGCTATGATATCAACTTTATTTATAATAACTCATTGTTTTCCAACCTACGATTAGACTGTCAAGTTTCACTAATTTGGGAAGTAGTCTCATTTAAGTTTAGCATCCATAAGCACTAATAAAAGTCAGCATTATTGCATTAAGATGTCAATCACTTCCAAACCATTAAATTCTGAATGTTGTTTCTTGGCAGCTAAGGTATTGGCACTTTGGATGCAATTAAAGAAGGAATTTGGGTTGTCCCCACAATTACCAATACAACGTCACTCTAAGGATCTTTTGTTTTGTTTGTTTGTCTCTAGCTGGTTCAACAATAAAGGAACACTTACCCTGTCTCCCCCTTTTTTTTGTACATGGATGGGAACCAGAGTGTGCCAAGGGCCGATTCGCATTAATATCAGTTCTGGGAACCCTCTGGTTCCTGAGATGCTTACTGGGAAAAGTGCTGCTGGTTCTTCCTTGCATTTAAATTTCCCGCTTGATGTGGTATCTCTTAAACTAAGGGGTCCCCACAGCTGAAAATAGTGTGTTGCAGAACTAAGGACACCCTGATTTCAATTCATGTAAAATAATAGTGTAGCCATGTCTCCCTCTGAGCTCCCTCTTGGCTCCCCCTTAACTCCACTGCAGCCAGGGAACTGCGGTGCGTGCGGGTGCCGCCGGAGTCAGCAGCAGACCCACGGTTAGGCAGAAGAGGTGCGGGCAGTATGCAGGGAATGCTCCGGCACACCGGAGGCTCCGCAGTGGGACACCGATAGGGCGGCGACATTTTGCATGCGCATTGAAGAATTGCACATGCGCACTGAAGGCTTGCACATGCTCACTGAAAGCTTGCGCAGAGAGGCCCCAGGTGCGGCAGCCATTACCGATAGGCGCGCACATGTGCAGTCTGGGATACTAGCGGCGGCCATGCTAGGTAAAGCTCCGCAGGGGAACAACAACCCTCAGCAGCCATTTTGGCTGCAGGATCAGCTGGTCCGCGACAGCCAACAGGGAAACAAATATCCCCTGCACCAAGACAAATACATTTGGCGTGCTTCAGAGGCCACGCCAGTCAGAGCTGGGACACGGAAGGGTGAGGGTGTGTGCAGGGTTTCAGTAGGGCCCTGCACTAGGACAGAGATCCCCTTATAGGCCCCAGATGGGCCCGACTCCTCCGTAAGCTTGTTGCTGCTACAGGGACAGGCCCAATAGATAGGGACACTGCCCCTTTAGTTGCAAAGTGTCAGGGACACAGCAAGACGCTGTGCAGTATCTGCGGCCTGTGACCAGAACACCAACAAATTAGAAACTCTCTTCATGGTGGGACACTTCAGCGGGAGTCCACCCCACACATAGGCGGAGGCTTTGATGACCACGATGTCGCTGGATCAACAGATCCCTGTTTGCTCTTCAGCCATAACCAAGTGCTGGAGGACCTGGGCAGGTACCTTAACAAGTACACCAACAACACTCTTATTGTGGGCAGTGCAGTTGCACACACATTGGGTGGGTTGGCTCCTGTGGACACGGGGTGGTTAGGTGCCCAGGGCACCTCAGTACTTTGGGGGGAAACCCCACCAGGATGTGGACAAGGTGGTTGGGGGCACTGTGGGGTTACGACTGTCAGAGGCCTACGTTATACATGTTATGCAGTTATCTATGCTCTGATTTGTGTTCAGTAAACCTGATATATATGTATATATATACACACATAAAAATCTATTCGTAGCCGGCACACACATAAACATTAGGAAATCCAGATGCTTGTCCCATAGAAAATCATAAAAGATGTATATTACCAGATGATGGTCCAGTAAGGAGAGACAGCACACACGGGTAGAAATGCAAAAGTGTATTAAAACACAAAAACCAACGTTTCGGTTCCTACAAACGGAACCTTTCTCAGGGTCATACAGTGTTAGAATGAGGACCACTGCAACTTATACCCCCACCAGTGCACACAAATCATACAATCAACCAATGAGAACACTTCTCAAAACCCCACATGACACATTAAATGGTAGCTAAAACCCAATGTGCCAATTGCAATATATGTTCTTACTATGTCACTTAGAAAGATAGCCCTGATAGGACAGTCAGTGTTTATCCAGACTCAATTAGAATCGTGGCAACGCCTACCATTAAGGACTCAATTAAAAGACTGCTGCTCCGTGTTTATCATGTACTGGAAGCCAGGAAGATCCATATGGCACTTATGAGACACCGTATTGTATAAAGAGCGCATGTGCAGACTATAGCGTCCCCTGTAGTCATGGAAACCCGCCATGTTATGTAAGGGAAAGCCTCCTGAGTATGCGCAGTTCAAATGCCATGTTTAATACAACCAGGTACAGCGCGCGAACCTCGCAGCGTCCCTGATTGTCATGGCAACCCACCCTACTAAGGAAAGTTTAACCTATGCATATGCGTGGCTGACAGCACCGCAAAAGGCAAAAGCCAATGGCATACGAAGCATGATAATTGTGCCTAACTCAAGTGTATCAAAAGCGTCCATAGCAACGAAACCGTGCCCCATATACATCAAATAGCAAACACAGATAATAGCACAATCTATGAGTAGGTTAGACAAATCAAAAACAAGCTATCGTGACCAGTATGAACACCAATGCATGAAACACATATCTTAAAAGCTTTAAAACCGTGGGAATAAGATTAGAAAGGGCCACCCTGCAAGCATCAATGATGATATAAACAGACATAACATGCTGTCAGTCTAGTACTCACAGCACACTGCACACACTCACAGCACACTGCACACACTCACAGCACACTGCACACACTCACAGCACACTGCACACATTCACAGCACACTGCACAGACTCCCAGCACACTGCATACATTCACAGCACACTGCATACATTCACAGCACACTGAACAGACTCACAGCACACTGCATACATTCACAGCACACTGCATACATTCACAGCACACTGCACATACTCACAGCACACTGCATACATTCACAGCACACTGCACACACTCACAGCACACTCCACACACTCACAGCACACTGCACACATTCACAGCACACTGCACATACTCACAGCACACTGCATACATTCACAGCACACTGCACATACTCACAGCACACTGCACACACTCACAGCACACTGCACCCACTCACAGCACACTCCACACACTCACAACACACGGCACACACTCACAGCACACTGTACACACTCTCAGCACACTGCATACACTACACACACACACACACACACACACACACACACACACACACACACACACACACACACACACACACACACACACACACACACACACACACACACACCACACTTCACACACTCACAGCACACTGCACCCACTCACAGCACACTCCACACACTCACAACACACTGCACACACTCACAGCACACTGCACACACTCTCAGCACACTGCACACACTACACACACACACACACACACACACACACACACACACACACACACACACACACACACACACACACACACACACACACACTCACACTCACACTCACACTCACACACTGCACACACTCACAGCACACTCCACACCCTCACAGCACACTGCACACATTCACAGCACACTGCACAGACTCCCAGCACACTGCATACATTCACAGCACACTGCATACATTCACAGCACACTGCACATACTCACAGCACACTGCACACACTCACAGCACACTCCACACACTCACAACACACTGCACACACTCACAGCACACTGCACACACTCTCAGCACACTGCACACACTACACACACACACACACACACACACACACACACACACACACACACACACACACACACACACACACACACACACACACACACACACACACACACACACACACACCACACTTCACACACTCACAGCACACTGCACCCACTCACAGCACACTCCACACACTCACAACACACTGCACACACTCACAGCACACTGCACACACTCTCAGCACACTGCACACCCTCACAGCACACTGCACATACTCACAACACACTGCATACACTACACACACACACACACACACACACACACACACACACACACACACACACACACACACACACACACACACACACACACACACACACACACACACACACACACACACACACACACACACACACACTCACACACACTGCACACACTCACAGCACACTCCACACACTCACAGCACACTGCACACATTCACAGCACACTGCACAGACTCACAGCACACTGCATACATTCACAGCACACTGCATACATTCACAGCACACTGCACATACTCACAGCACACTGCACACACTCACAGCACACTGCACCCACTCACAGCACACTCCACACACTCACAACACACTGCACACACTCACAGCACACTGCACACACTCTCAGCACACTGCACACACACACACACACACACACACACACACACACACACACACACACACACACACACACACACACACACACACACACACACACACCACACACACACACTCACAGCACACTCCACACACTCACAGCACACTGCACCCACTCACAGCACACTCCACACACTCACAATACACTGCACACACTCACAGCACACTGCACACACTCTCAGCACACTGCACACCCTCACAGCACACTGCACATACTCACAACACACTGCATACACTACACACACACACACACACACACACACACACACACACACACACACACACACACACACACACACACACACACACACACACTCACACACACTGCACACACTCACAGCACACACTCACAGCACACTGCACACACTCTCAGCACACTGCACACCCTCACAGCACACTGCACATACTCACAGCACACTGCATACACTGCACACACGCACACACACACACAGACACACACACAGCACACTGCACAGCATACACTCATAGCATACTGCATACACTCACAGCACACTGTACACACTCACAGCACACTGCATACATTCACAGCACACTGAACACACTCACAGCACACTGCATACATTCACAGCACACTGCATAAATTCACTGCACACACTCACAGCACACTGCACATACTCACAGCACACTGCACACTCACAGCACACTGCACATATTCACAGCACACTGCATACATTCACAGCACACTGTACACACTCAAAGCACACTGCACACACTCACAGCACACTGCATACATTCACAGCACACTGAACACACTCACAGCACACTGCATACATTCACAGCACACTGCATAAATTCACTGCACACACTCACAGCACACTGCACATACTCACAGCACACTGCACACACTCACAGCACACTGCACACTCACAGCACACTGCACATACTCACAGCACACTGCATACACTCACAGCACACTGCATACAGTCAGCACACTGCACTCTGCACACACACACAAACACACACACACACACACACACACACATGCTCACACTCACACTCACACGCACACACACTCACAGCACACTGACACACACACAGCACACTTTACAGCACACTGCATACACTCATAGCACACTGCATACACTCACAGCACACTGCACACACTCACAGCACACTGCACACACTCACAGCACACTGCACACACTCACAGCACACTGCATACACTCACAGCACACTGCACACACTCACAGCACACACACACACACACACACACACACACACACACACACACACACACACACACACACACACACACACGTCAAATACACACACACACACACACAGAGACACACTGTCTCTTTAAGGGAGCTTGCTCTCGCAAGACGGAAGCAGAAGCAGGAAGCAGAGACAGGGAGAAGAGCTGCCAGATGCTGGGTAAGTGCTGTGTGCTGTTGCCTCTGCCCCACTGGGTCTGGGAACGCTGGGAGAGTTCACAGCTTTCCCCCTCCGGCGGACACGGTACCACAACGGTACCACAACCACAAAATTTTTTAAATAAATAAATTTCGGCGGCCATTTTTTTCCCGCAACCCCGTTTATAACACGGTGGTCGCGGGTGGCCCCCGAGGACCGCGCTATAACGGGGTTAAGCTGTATTGTGTGATAACATTATCTGTAAACTGTTGTATACACCGGTCAGTTGTTGATTGAAACATATTTTTTATTTGGTTTAAGCAGATATGTTGCCATAATTATCTTAAATGATAAAGAACAATCATTAGCAGATGCTGCTAGAATGAAATGTTCCTGCATCCCCTCCAACCCCAAATAAACACATTTAAATTTTTACACAGCAAATAAATAATTACAAATTGTACTTTGAGTGACTTCATTTTTCAAAGGAAGTAAATTATATTTATAGGCTGTTTCAAAAAAGAAAATTCTAGGAATCTAGAAACTGTCAAGGACTGCACCAGATGATAAATATGAGAAATCTGATGCATTAAGATTTTCATACAAAAGAAGACGTTTTAACGATTGATGTCAGTTTTTGAAACTGGATATCATACTGCAACATGGTATTAATAGGGAAATAAAAACCCTGATGAAGTGAAGTGCACTACAATTTTTCGAACTAATTGAACAGGTTTCAAGTTGTTTATGATAAAACATTAATGCCAATGTAGTACAGTATATTAATTGTATTATTGTTCCAGTTATTAAATGCTTGAAGACATGCACGTTTTTAACATTTGAAAACAACAAATGACACGTATATATTCAGGTATCGTTAATCAAATATTCTAGGGGTCATTTATCAAATTCTCTGCCTGTAAAACCAAAGCAAAACTGGTGCAAAAACACTGTACTAGATTTATCAGTCAAGAACAATTACATTGGTTCTAATTTGAATATTTCTCCTTATTAAATTGGTTTAATTTTTTTTGCCCCAGTCTTGCAGCCGGGACACTTTGATTAAAAGAAAAACGTTTAACTATCAAAGGTGAAAGTGACACAGAATGACAGTTTTTTATTTTGTTCATATTTGAGTGAATTTAGGTATTTTACAAGCTTTGTTAGACAGTTAAATAAACATACAAATAAATTGTCCCAGGCGCTGTGAATAAAGTCCAATGAACCCCAATACCGTGAACCAATTGGGCAGTCTTTGGTAAGGCTTCCTATGCCAGATAGATGATCCTGATAGTTGGTGGACAGGCAGGGGTGTTGTCTGATCTGGTGTTATGATGTCTCTGAAATCATAGAGAAAACAGGCAACAGGGCACGCACATGGCGTGGTAAGGCTTTTCTCAATCACCCCCCTGTCTAGAACCCTGAAATCCTACTTACAGGATGAGGGATCTCGAGTACAGTTGAGAGAATCTGTGCCTCACGTCTCCGTCCCTCACAGCGTCTCACGGATCCACGTGGTCTAGTCTGCAGGGGTCCCCTCACTCGGCGGTGATGGTAACAGGGATGGTGTACTCCAGCACTCCCACAGATAATTGCGTGCGGGGGGAGGAGGAGCCTAGTGAATTGAGCTGCCCGGGCACCTATAGTTCCTAGTGTGAGGAGAATTTCGGCCCGCCCCACTGCTGACGTCACTCGAGATCCGGAATCAAGTGCAGCGCGCGGCGACCGTTCCCTGAGCAGCATTGGGATCTACACAGGCTGCGGACGGCATTTTGAGCGGAGCTCACCACTCTTTTATATTGTAAGTGTAATTTCATCAGTTTGTGTGTTAATAAATACCCTGTACGTTATCACACTAGTCTATTTCCACTTTCTCTCCCCGTCTCAAACCCCCCTCCCTCCCCCCGCACGCAATTATCTGTGGGAGTGCTGGAGTACACCATCCCTGTTACCATCACCGCCGAGTTAACTGACAATTCTCAGCTGAACTTCTTTCTTGGGATTTTCAAAGGCTATTGAAATGTGTGCTGTTCCCCTAGAATACCAATGCCAAGTGGAGTATGTGAATCCGTGCTTCAAATGAAGGGGGGGGGGGAAGGGGGGAATGTTTTATCCCACCTATCTCACTGTTTCATACTGTAGCATATCGTGACCCTTGGAGTGTTCATCTGCTTGTTACCAAATCCTACTGCAATGTATCCATTTGAATCAAGACTGGGATACTGCATTTTAGTCCAATGTATTTGTTCTATGCCTAGCAGATAAGAAAGATTACACGATCTCTGAATGGAGATGTTTTATGCTCTAGGTCTAGGAAATATTGGAGATGGCAACAGGATGTTGCAAGAAAGAAAATTATTTTTAGCTTATCTGTAATTATACATTATCAATGCTAATGCGATGAAACATATGTCACCATCTAATGAGACTTTAATTTCATATTGAATCAAGCGCATAGTGTGGCTGGAGTAAGTTATTATTATTATTTTTTAAATTTACCTAACAGATTTGACGATAGCAAAGCCAGGTGCAGGGGAGATGAGCGAGAAAGGGACATAGCGTTTGTGTAGTTCAGGCCATATCTGGGCACTGAAGAGTTTAGGACATACAGAGGAGGCATAAGGTCCTCCCCAAAGATTCTCAATAGCTGCACACAAGGCTAGGATAAATTCGTAGGTTTAAATACCAAATATATACAGATGGTTCAGTCAACCGTTCAGTACAGGTAGGTAAATACCAAATATATACAGATGGTTCAGTCAACCGTTCAGTACAGGTAAGTAATTGCTCTCATCACTGTGAGTGGACAATTACCACTAAAACGCCAAATGGCAAAAATAACAAATACTTTATTAATAAATTCAAGACTAACAACATGAAGCGCTTGCTCTAAACTAAATAAAACCAATTAAAATGTGAACGTAACGGGCACAGTCACAATGGTGGCAGTCAAAGTGGGTTACCAATAAAGCTGGATGTGAGTATATACAGCACACAAATGGTTAATGCATGAATGGGTGCTGTGGATTAATCTCCACTCACATAGGTAACTCTGGTGTGCATATATAGGTGTTGGGTATATGCCTGTGTGTAATACACATGGGTTCCTAATGGTAAACAGGCAGTCTGATGTCCCTCTGATTCAATAACAGAGTATGCATAATATCTCTGACATCATATTGTTAGCACAATACCACATGGAGGTTAATGCTGCACATTAATAGTAGCTCAAATCGTGGGGTTAGCAATACATGTGGTGGTTGGTGTATAGTATACACGATCAATGTTGGCAATATCAGATAGCCTCCACATGGAAGCTGATGCAAATCGAAGCATATAGTAGGTAAAAATAACAATATATTCCCCACAGCTGCCAAATAACACGGACTGATCTCACCCAGTTACTTCCTCCTCCACGACGTCAACGCGATGACGTCATGCCAAGTAACTGGGTGAGATCAGTCCGTGTTATTTGGCAGCTGTGGGGAATATATTGTTATTTTTACCTACTATATGCTTCGATTTGCATCAGCTTTCATGTGGAGGCTATCTGATATTGCCAACATTGATCGTGTATACTATACACCAACCACCACATGTATTGCTAACCCCACGATTTGAGCTACTATTAATGTGCAGCATTAACCTCCATGTGGTATTGTGCTAACAATATGATGTCAGAGATATTATGCATACTCTGTTATTGAATCAGAGGGACATCAGACTGCCTGTTTACCATTAGGAACACATGTGTATTACACACAGGCATATACCCAACACCTATATATGCACACCAGAGTTACCTATGTGAGTGGAGATTAATCCACAGCACCCATTCATGCATTAACCATTTGTGTGCTGTATATACTCACATCCAGCTTTATTGGTAACCCACCTTGACTGCCACCATTGTGACTGTGCCCGTTACGTTCACATTTTAATTGGTTTTATTTAGTTTAGAGCAAGCGCTTCATGTTGTTAGTCTTGAATTTATTAATAAAGTATTTGTTATTTTTGCCATTTGGCGTTTTAGTGGTAATTGTCCACTCACAGTGATGAGAGCAATTACTTACCTGTACTGAACGGTTGACTGAACCATCTGTATATATTTGGTATTTACCTACCTGTACTGAATGGTTGACTGAACCACTGGTATATATTTGGTATTTAAACCTACGAATTTATCCTAGCCTTGTGTGCAGCTATTGAGGATCTTTGGGGAGGACCTTATGCCTCCTCTGTATGTCCTTGTCTGTTAACCCTATCCTCTTTGCACTGGCAGGTACAAAAAGTATATCTATACTTTATACATCATCATACATATGATATCAGGGTGAGCGGTAGACCACAAGTTATGTATACAACACTGAAGAGTTTAGCATGGATAGCAAAGCTTCATTTCTACATGTTTTTCATAATGCAACATCTGCCACATTTTAAGGAAAGCCATTTTCCAATGTGGACTACATAAAAATGCCACTTTTTAAAACCAACCGATGCAAATAGAATTGCCTTCTGTATATATGGGAACGGGAAAGGTTCCAAGAAAAAATGAATGCGGAGTGTGAGGGGGAAGCTGATGATGTCACACATAGGGAGGGGGCTGGAGGTACTGGCGCGCATGGGATGGGGAGGCTGGAGGTACTGTCGCGCATGGGGGGGAGGGGGCTGGCGGTACTGGCGCGCACGGGGTGTTGAGGCAGGAGGGCAGAGTCTTGGTGCTTTTTTACATGCACAGGTACACTTCTTCCTCCATCCCCGGTTGCTGGGCTGGCCCACCTGGGGCGGGTGTTGAGTGCAGGGGAAGGTGGCCTGCTCGGATCGGTGCCTCATACTCCACAGTGTGTGTGTGGGAGAGAGAATGTGTGTGTGGGGGGAGAGAGAGAGAAAGAGTGTGACACACCACAAGTACCCACCCAAGTCACCCACCCACCCAGTCACCCACCCTCTCTCTCTCTGTGTGTCACCCACCCTCTCTCTCTGTGTGTCACCCACCCTCTCTCCTCTCTGTGTGTGTGTGTGTCACTGTTACGCCGGTGCTGCCCGCAGACCAGACCCGTCCCCTGAGCTGAAGGGGGAAGTGGTAATACACGCACCCGCAGCAAAGGGAGCGTGTCCGGAGTGTGGTATGAAGCGTTGCCAGGCCAGGTGTAGTAAGGTAGACAATACTTGCCGGTACCGGTTCTAGAGATAGAGTGAATGATGCCTTGCCGAAGTCAGGGAGTGGAGAGTGGAGATAGGTCGTAGTTCAAGACATGTTCAAGGGGTTACCAGAGTGAGCGTTGTCCAAGGAGTGCCGAGATCGAGAGCCAGAGGGGGTAGTCGTACGAGCCACGTCAGAACCTGTGGAAACACTGAGAGAATCCAGAAGTACTTCCATACAGAGACTATGTCGAGCAAAGACTGAGAGCAGAGAGGAGCTAGATAAAGCAGGAAGGTCAAATTAGGAATGGAGGCGGGACAGGAAGAGCTACAGGGAGACACTGCAGATTGGTGCAGGCATAACAGGCCAGGTGAGTCTTGTTGGTAACCTGAGTATGCTCGTGCAGTGTGCGGGGGCGGAGCCTGAGGTCCGGGGGACGGGAAGAAGAGTGTGCAGACTGAGCGTGCTCTGTAACTCGTGTACGCGCGTGAACCAAGCCAGTGGATGGTGCAGGAGTGCGTGCAGGAGGGCGTGGGTGCGTGCGGCGCTGTACAGAGGAATCGCCGAGGGGAGTGATCCCGCGACGGCGGCAGGGGTGGGGAGCCGTGGAGGCCGGTAAGGCAGGATTGTTTTGTGTGTCCAGGGGCTCCCTGTGGGGAGGGAGTGCTCTGTGTGAGGAGCGTGGAGAACGCCGATTCCTGACAGTACCCCCCTCTTCAGGAACGGCCTCAGGACGGTCCAAGAACGGTTTCTCTGGAAACTTTTTCCTGAAGGACTTAAGAAGAGCTGGGGCATGAATGTCCTTTGAAGGAACCCAGGATCTCTCTTCAGGGCCAAAGCCCTTCCACTGCACTAAGAACTGGAGCTGACCCCTGGATAGGCGAGAATCCAAAAGAGAGTGAACCTCGTATTCCTTGTTATTTTGTACAGTAATGGGATCCGGTTTACGAGTCTGATCCGGAAAGAAGTGACTGGAGATAAATGGTTTTAAGAGGGACACATGAAAGACATTGGGAATCTTCATACTGGGTGGTAGTTGGAGCCGGAATGCCACGGGATTGATTTGTTCACAAATAGGGAAAGGACCCAGGAACTTGGGTGCCAGTTTAGGAGATGGTACCTTGAGGTGGATATTCTTAGAGGAGAGCCATACCAAATCCCCTGGTTTGTAACTGGGCGCCGAACGACGACGACGATCGGCCTGTAGTTTCGACCTGCGGGAGGAGTTGAGAAGGGTAGACTGAATCCTGGACCATGCGGTTTGGAGGGAAGAAATGCGTTCATCTACGGCTGGTACTCCAGAAGGAATGCTGGGGATGGGAAGACAGGGAGGGTGGAACCCATAATTTATAAAGAAGGGCGACTCCCGGGTGGACTCGTTTTTGGCAGAATTGACGGCATACTCTGCCCAAGAGAGGAGTTGAGCCCAATCATCCTGGAAATCGGATATGAAACATCTCAGGTACTTCTCCAGGGATTGATTGATTCTCTCTGTTTGTCCATTGGACTGAGGATGATAGGCGGAAGAGAAAGAAGAAGAGATGCCCAATCTCTTCGTGAAAGCTCTCCAAAATTTGGATACGAACTGAGAACCTCTGTAAGAAACAATGGACGAAGGGATCCCATGAATCCGGAAAATCTGCTCCGTAAAGATATCAGAATTGTAACTAAAAAACAAAAGACACCCTGTGGGCAGCACTCGTTGTATGCAAAGATGAAATGGTGATAAATTTAAAATTAAAATACTTTAATTATATTTTGTTAAAATAAATGTCAAAATCGTTGAAATAAATGGACAACTGACTGTGGTAACACAACACAAAAAACAGACAAAAATATACAATACTACAACTGAGATCCAGGGGGGAGGTGGAATTCCCACCTAATTGCTAATTAGCAGAGATGAACAATCAAAGACAAAATAGTCAACCCCCTAGTTCAGCAATGACAAGGTTAAAAAGCCTGTAAGATAGATACAGGTGACGGTGGACTAACCATGCAAAAGTATATGGCAATATGCAATACAAAATGGGTAACAATAGAGTGAAAACTCACTGATAGTAGTTGGATAGCCTACAATGTTGAGAAGACTTTGATTGTGAGGGGTCCCTAAATAAAGGGTTTCAGCAAGCCTAGCTATGGATAGATATAGTTGATAGGCAATGTGTTCATAAATAGTGTGCACAAGAGCTCACAAAGTGTGGTGCTTAGCTCTGGGGCACGGATCTAGTCCGTATCCAGTTATAGCCCCCTACTTAAAATGTGCCACTTTAACACGCTTGCTGTTACCTCACAATATACAGTAACCCGTCAGTAACTGTCATTAGCTAAGTGCACAAGAGCTTACAAAATATAGTATTCAGCTCTGGGGCACGGATCTAGTCCGTATCAAGTTATGGCCCCCTAGTTCAAATGTGCCACTGTAGCAGATAAAATGACAGACTGTGGTTTCCTAGTGAGCAAACACATACAAATGAGCCGAGGGGAGAAGGGATACATGCAATGATACAATTATCAACAGCAGTTACACCTGCGCGCTCAGGGTAAGGTAAGATAAATAAATAAATACCGCACCTCTCTCGGTTTAACTGAGCCCTCGTCAGAGCTAACACAGCAGAGTAACGCTGACATATGTTGGTTACCTGCTCAAAATCCTGCAGCCAGGAGGTAGCTAATCGCGTACCAAGTTTCTATTGTATGTAGACACAGTTTCCTTTCGCGCGCATACCGGCATTTGAAAGTGCCTCTCACCCTCTGCCCGGCATGGAGACGTCAGCACGTGATGACGTCAGTCCTGTAGCCGCCTCCCACCTGACGCACGTTTCGCTGAGGCGCTTTTTCAAAGGTGGTGAAGTAAGGAACTACATGCATGATATAAATAGTGTGTTAAGTACCAGCTAATGCAGAGCAGCTGAGTCTAACCAATTGATTTTATTGCAGGAGGACGGTAACTGTCTCGGTACTGAAGAGTTGATCAAAGAATAGCCAGTTAAAGCAATAAAGTGTAGGCTGAGAAGACAAACTGTGTGTGATATTCATTTATTAAAGAGCTGTAAGTAAGTTGTGGTGTACCTTGAAACACAGGGTCACGGATGTTAACACGCACTGCTCTTAATACCAAACCCTATGAAAAATAAGCACAGGGATGTAACTTATCTTGGGGCGTGGGTCTCTGAGAAAGAACGGCACCAGCGCCGCAATCAGAAGCGTCGACCTCCAGGATGAAGGGAAGTTCAATGTCGGGATGACGGAGAATAGGTGCGGATATAAAGGCTTCCTTGAGTGTCTCGAAGGCGGAGATGGCCTCGGATGACCAAGCAGAAGGATCAGCTCCTTTTTTGGTGAGCGCAGTAAGGGGTGCCACAATGGTGGAAAAACTCCGTATAAACTTACGATAATCATTAGCGAACCCTAAAAAACGTTGTATGGAGGATGCGCATGCGCGGCGGGTTGGAGATGGTGGTGTGATTACACAGCTCCGTCAACCGCCGGCAGTTAAAGGCAAATAAAATATAATAAAACCAAAATCCGAAACTCCAAAATAAGCGCTAGAGGCCCCTGACATACTCCCGATCATAATCCAAGTCCAGCGGAGCCATGGCAGCAACGAGACAGAAGTCCCGGCGCAAATCTGACGTGCGCTCATACTTCACCGACTCGGGCAAGGCCGGAGCAGCGGAGCTCTCGGCAATGTCAGACTTAGACTCGGCCCAGGATCCGGAGGGGGCTACAGTCTCAGCGGGCCACTCCAAAGTAATAAAAAAAGAGATTGCTCGGCTCCTCGTGGACTTAAAGTCCTTCTTCAGAGGAGAGGTAGAGGGTCTCAGAAGGGATATCCTCCAGATTGGAATTAGGACAAACGAGTTAGAGGAGCGGATGGAAGAGAGTTCCAAACAGCACCAGGATACGAACTCGCGGGTGGGGGCTTTGGAAGAGAGGATAGCCGAGCTTGAGTCCCGTCAAGAAGACAGTGAGAACAGAGACCGGCGCAATAATTTACGAGTCCGGGGGATCCCTGAGGAGATACTGGATCCGGAGGCCCTGCTGAGCCTGTGGATGGCATCCATTCTCCCGGGCAAGACGGAGTCAGACTTAATGATGGACCGGTGTCATAGGGCCCTACGGTCAAGGCCGCTACCTTCAAACCCCCCCAGAGATGTTATCCTAAGACTACATTATTTCTCCATGAAAGAGGAGGTGAGCAGGATAGCGAGGGCCACCCCGAGCAGTGGTACATATCACGAAAGAACTCAGAGACCGAGAGATTCGGTACAGATGGGCTTTTCCTTTTGCCCTGGTGGCCATAAAAAAAATGGCCGCTCTCACGTCTTAAAGCACCCATCGGAGGGCGCAACCTTCCTAAAGAAGCTGGGGATTAAGGGGGCTTCAGACACGGCTCCCCGGGGATCCCAGGAGGTGAACCCATCGGATGCAGCACAGAGAGGGTCTGGATCCCCCTCCCCAAAGGAGAGGAGACGAGAGAAGGCAGGAGGGGGTAGCAAGAGCCCCTAAGTCTCACAGCTACTGCAGTTGTAGCACGAGGCCGGTAACATCGGAGAATAAAGGTTCCCCAAGGTTATCCCCCTAAGTTATACAAGTTACAACCCTAGAAGTGGACTGCACTGGTGTTCCTACGGCAAGGACATCTGGATACCCCCTAAAGAATCGTAACTATATTTCGGACCCTAAAATGGCCGCTCCAAACCTACCTGGGCCAGAAGAAGCAGAAAGGGCGTGGAGACTTCCATGGAGGCAAGGTTTTCGGCGGGAGAGAATGCTCCGTGGTTTGGATCCGCCCATGGACTTGCCTTCAGGCCCGCCTTCTCCCCTCGAGGATCTGCCTCCAACTGAGCCCGCATCGCCCGACTGGATGACGTCATCGAGCCGGATCTCGCGGGAACAAGAGGCATGTCGGGCGTAGCGTAAGTAGCGGAAGTCAGGAAAGCGGCCCGGATGTGGAGATGACCCGGAAGTGAGGCGGTCCCCTCTGGCGGGGGTGCGCGAACATCACCGCCGGGAGGACGCACAAACGGAGATGGGGGTCGGACAGCGACGAGGGGTCGAATACTGAACACTGGACCCAAAAGCTTAAGGTTGGACTGTCGCAGAGGAGTATACAGGCATACTGAGACCCCGGGTTGGGCTGGGGACTTGGGCGGAGGGGGGAGGGAGAGGAGAAGAAGCTAGCGGGGGCTCACGGTTCAGTGGGAAGGATCAGGGCTGGATTTAGGCAATAAGTCAACGAGGACAAGGGGTCCCTAAAAGCGTACCCAGCTGCATATTAGGCGTTCCGGGGTAGGGGTATTGTACACACTGGGGGGGAGGGAAGGGATTCGGTAGTTTACAGGGGGTCCCTAGCTCAGTTTTAGCAGGGGCAGTTCAGGTGGGAGGTGAGGGAGGGTGGGTAGGGGTAGTTATAGTTACAGTTATAAATAGGTTAGCAGTTAGAGTTTTGGTTTTGATTACTTGTGACTGTCGGCGGGGGGGGGGCTGGTAGCCATTCTACTCACAGGCATGCGCGTCGACACCGGAGAGATGGGCTTCGCCTGCTTCCCTGGTAAAGTCCCGGGTATTCATGGCCGGTGTAGGGGGCCATGGAGCTGGATCTGGAGGGAGGGAGGTCCAGAGAGGGAGAGTCTCTCCCGGGCAACGAACCCGAGGTCCGGTGGGGCCAATATGGTTCTTTTTGTTTATGTGTGTTATCTGTATATGTATTTTTCCCTTATGTTTTGCCCTTCCCCTGCCCCAGCCCCCCAAGGCGAAGGACAGAAGAAGACCTGCAGGAGCCTGCGTCGCAGTTCACAAGGCCCCCAAGATGTGCTTTGCCTAGGTAAGCACGAATTCCATTGTAAACAGGTACTCACACACCACTTTATAAGATGGCGGTAACATTTCTATCCCAGAATGCCAAGGGGCTCAATAGTCCACACAAGAGGAAGGTTGCCTTTTCGGAAATTAAAAGGAGGGCGGATGTAGTCTTCCTCCAAGAAACTCACTTTAGTTCACGTAACAGCCCAAAATTTCTAGACACACACTTTAGACAGATATATCTACAGTATCCTCAGCAGGGGAGAAAAAGAGATGAGTTGCTATACTGTTTCATAACAAAACCCCCTTCCAAGTTGAGAAGATAAAGCGAAACCCAATGGGGAGATTCCTTATTTTAGTAGGCCTCCTCAAACAAAGTAGACTAACGTTGGCCTGTGTGTATGCACCCAGCGAAGGTCAGCCCCAATTCTTTGATACAGTCCAGAAGTTACAGCGGTGGGCAGTGGGACACATAGTCTTAGCAGGGGACTTCAACACGGTAATGGATCCGAGGGTTGACCGTTCCACACCCCAGCAGCCCCTGAGGAGGGAAGGGAACGGCCCCTTTCTGAAAGGACTAAGGCAACTCGGTCTAGTATGGAGAGAACAACACCAAGGTGACCGTAGTTACACTTTTTATTCCCACCCACACGACAGCTACAGTAGGATTGATCACTTCTTTGTCTCTGGTAGAATGGTCCCCCAGATTTCCGATACAAAGATACATGACATTACATGGTCGGATCATGCATCGGTAGAGCTATGATGCAGTCAAATTGGATCTGCTATACCAGGAGCAAACTGGAAGCTACATGAATCTATAATTAAAATACCAGATATTCAGAAGCAGTCAAAGCTGAAATCTCGAACTATTTTCGGTCTAACCTAGGCAGTGTAGAATCCCATTCCATGTTATGGGAGGCTTACAAGGCCACGATACGGGGGGTCCTAATTGGTATAGCCGCTGGTAGGAAAAAGAGAAGGGAAGCCAAATTAACTCAGCTATATCAGAGGTTGCACGAGCTCTCTACGCTACATAGCCGGACAGGTAGAGGAGACACATTAAAGGAGCTGAAGGATGTTAGGATTGAGCTAAACCTCCTCCTTACCTCCAAGGCCGAGAAAGACCTGAGTTGGACACAGAGGAAGTTCTTTGAGAAAGCTAATAAACCGGACACCATGCTAGCCACCAGACTCCGCAATAGGAAACCAAATTTTAATATACACTCTATCAAGACCGCAGAGGGGCTGGTCTCCTCTAATCCCAAAGTTATAGTGGGAGAGTTTGCAAAGTTTTATGCACAGCTGTACAATGGGGAGAAGGTGGTTCATAACGCTAAGACAAGCAGTAAACTGCGGAAATTTTTAGCGGACGCAGCTCTGCCACAGCTGACCAGATTGGAGCGAGATGCAATACAATGCGACTTCACAGGGGAGGAATTAGCAGCGGTGGTGAAAAATTTAAAGTCATCAAAAGCCCCCGGCCCGGACGGGTTCTCCAACCTGTATTATAAAAAATTTATAGGAGTATTAGCTCCACACATGCTCCGGTTGTTTAACGGAGTATTTGCAGGAGAGCCTTTCGCGGAGCAGATGCTACAGGCGTCGATTTCTGTGATTCATAAAGGGGACAAAGCCCCACAAATTGTCAAAGTTATAGGCCAATAGCATTGATTAATACAGATGTTAAAATTTATTCCAAATTATTGGCCAACCGTTTAAGTGTCATCCTGCCGAGGCTAATCCATCCAGATCAGGTTGGCTTTGTTAGAAATAGACAAGCGGCCGACAATACCAGATGGATTGTAGATATAATAGATTTTGTAGGAGCCAACGAGATCCGGAGCGTAGTTTTAAACTTAGACGCGGAAAAAGCCTTCGACAGGATTGACTGACCATATTTGGAGTCCACGCTTGGAGCATTTGGGTTCGGAAGCATATTTCGTCGGGCAATAAAAGCGTTATATACCGCACCAGCAGCTAAGGTGGTCCACCAAGGGTTCCCCTCAGAGCTGTTTCAAATTAAAAGTGGCACGAGGCAGGGATGCCCGCTATCACCTTTGCTGTTTGCCTTATGCATCAAGCCACTAGCAGCACAAATTCGGAACAACGCTGATATCTCTGGAGTACAAATCCGCTCGCAAGAACACAAAGTGGCTTTGTACGCAGATGACATTATTCTGACTCTCACTAAGCCGCTCATCTCGCTACCCAATCTGTTCGAGCTTCTAGAGCGTTTTGCCCAGATCTCTGGGTTTAAAATAAATCAGACAAAATCAGAGGCACTAAGCCTCAACATCCCAAGAGACATGGAGAAGCTGATTGAACTCAACTTTGAGTTTAAGTGGCGTCCTACATCCATGAAATACTTAGGAGTGCATATCACAAAAAAGATAGGCTCTTTATATCACGCTAATTATCCTAGCCTATTGAAGACTCTCAAAAAAGAGTTGAAGGACTGGGCGGCATATGGTATCTCGTGGTTGGGTAGGATTTACAGCGTCAAGATGAACATCCTTCCCCGTATTTTATATCTGTTCCAAACCCTTCCGATAGCCGTGGTACGTGCAGACATTAAAGGGCTTCAACAATCAATCTCAAAATTTATTTGGAATGGTAAAAAACCACGGATAAAAGTCAAAATGACGCAGAAACCTAAGGAGGAGGGAGGCCTAGCGGTTCCGAGCGTTATATCCTATTATAAAGCGGTGCAGTTGTGCCAAATCACGCAATGGCATGGGGACCCGGAGCTCAGGCGATGGATCGCGCTGGAGAAGGAGCTGTGTGCCCCGCTTCAGCTCAGGGACCTAATCTGGTACCCGAGGACACGGGTGAAGGATATTCTCAGCCCACTGACCTCTGTTCTCAACTCAATCTCGGTTTGGGAGGCATCTAAAAGTAGTCGCTTGCTAACCTCCAAACATACACTTATACGGCAATCCAGACTTTGCTCCTGGTCTAGCAAGCAAGAGTTTCCCGTTATGGCGCAAATTGGGGATTAGTCGGTTGAAGGACCTGGAGGGTAGTGGCAAGATTAAATCCTTTGAGCTTTTAAAGTCAGAAACAGACATACCCAACACAGAATTTATTAGGTACCTCCAGGTCCGGGCATATTATAACGCACATCCGGTGAGACCACCGTTAACAAATTTCGAACACCTGCGTGGGAGGTACAGACACGCGGGGACTGATTTCTGCCTTATACAGAGGGGTGGTTAATACCAACAGTGACCAAACGGACAAACCCTGATTTATGGTTCAGTGGGAAGCAGACTTACAGGGCACACTAGAGGACGAGGACTGGTCAGCGGTGTTTAAGGCCGCAGCTAGCAGTTCCATATGCACGACATTAAAGGAGAACTCATATAAGGTAATGTTACGCTGGTATCTCACCCCAGTTAGACTAGCAAAATGTATCCCGGGCTCTTCCCCGCTCTGCCCCAGGCAGTGCGGGGAACAGGGGGATTTGGTTCACATGCTGTGGTCTTGCACAAAGATAGTGCCTATCTGGGCCCAGATCCGAGATTGGCTACAAAGGATCTTTTTAGGCCTCCAAATTCAGCTTGACCCGTGGCTATTCTTACTAGGTAAACCCACAAACGAGGTTTCACGCTCGGGTAACAAATTCATAGCACACTTTGCTACAGCTATGAGGTGCGAGACCGCAGCATTGTGGAATTAAAATGCAATTCCTTCAATAGCTAAGATCAGAAACAGAATTTGGTTCATATGCCGCATGGAAAAGTTAAGAAACTTAGTTAACGATTCGGGTGATAAATTCCAAAAGGTCTGGTTACCGTGGTTGGCCCAGACAGATATCCAGGGGGTGAATGATGCCACAATCTGGCTTTGATTGAAATACATGAGTTCTCCTTTGATGGGTGTTTGGGAGACAGCTCGGACAGGCTGACGTTAGGGAAGACCCTCCCCCCCACCTTTTGTGGGGACCCCCCACGGGACATCGCAAAAAACAAAAAGAAAAAGTGGAAGTTGTATGACTCGTGCGAACTAAAGGAGGTTTCTCTATGATAGGGGCTAGTGCCCGAAGACCACAGCTCCAGCATACAATACAAAGGTGGATACTCATCGCCCGACATTTCTCCCCCCTTCCCCCCCCCTCTTTCCATTGTCGTCCTTGGTTTGTAGCTGTTTTGTCCTGTTTGTCTCATCATCATGTGTCCGTTTCGTGTGGTATATCTCAGACAGTTCTGTGTATACTATGGACAGTTATCGCCATTACTTGTTCCCATGGTTGTATACACAAAAAACTAATAAAGACAAAGTTGAAAAAAAAAAAAAAACGTTGTATGGCCTTGAGAGAGTTGGGTCTTGGCCATTCAGTGACTGCTTGAAGTTTACCGGAGTCCATCATAAACTCCTCATCGGAAATGATGTACCCCAGGAACGGAGTAGAGGTCGTATGAAAGGTGCACTTCTCCAGTTTGGCGTACAAATGGTGTTCCCGGAGACGGGAAAGGACGTAGGAGGTGTTGCGTATGTGGTCCTGGAGATCTTTGGAAAAAATCAGGATATCATCCAAGTATACAATAACAAAAATATTGATTACCTTACGAAAGACGTCGTTGATGAAATCCTGGAAGACAGCGGGAGCATTACATAAGCCGAAAGGCATTACCAGATATTCGTAGTGTCCACTACGCGTGTTGAAGGCCGTCTTCCATTCATCCCCCTTCCTGATGCGCACCAGGTTATAGGCACCATGCAGATCCAACTTGGAAAAAATCTTGGCCCCCTGTAATTTATCAAACAGTTCGGTAATAAGGGGAAGGGGGTAATGATTTTTAATAGTTATCTGGTTTAAACCCCTGTAGTCGATGCAAGGCCTCAACGACCTGTCCTTTTTCTTGACGAAGAAAAACCCAGCCCCTACTGGGGAATTGGAGTGACGAATAAAGCCTTTCTTGAGATTCTCCTGGATATATTCATCCATAGCGTGAGATTCTGGTAACGACAAGGGGTAGGTCTTGGACTTGGGTAAGGAGTAACCTGGAACTAGGTCGATCTGACAATCGTAAGTCCTGTGTGGTGGCAAGAGGTCTGACTGTACCTTATTGAAAATGTCCCGGATTTGATGGTAAACGGAAGGTAGAATAACTTCGGGAACAGAGGTACTGGCCAGCAGTTGATGAGTCTCGCCTGACCTCGGCCTCCAGGAAATGGGAGCGGAGGAAGTCCAGTCAATGAGAGGATTGTTAAGCTGTAGCCAAGGGAGACCAAGGGTGATGGGTATCCCAGGAGCGTGAATGGCATCGAGAACTAAGGTCTCCTTGTGCAGATGTGAAGACAGCCGTCTCTAAGGAGATGTGGGCCGGGGTAAGAGGACGTCCATCGATACCGACTAGTGCGATGGGAACCTTCTTTCTCACTAGTGGTATGCGGTTTACCCTGGCAAATTCAAGATCCACGAAGTTTCCTCCAGCTCCTGAGTCAATGAAAGCGGCGGTAGAAGTCTTGAACTTATCGCCTGAAAGGAAGACTGGAAATGTAAGTTTCTTAGGGAGTTCATCTTTATGAAGGGGACGTGGAGACATTACACCCAGAGAGAGCCCCTCTATACTCACTGGGTGTTCCCGTTTCCCGGACCCAGTGGACACTCCCGAACCAGATGTTCCATGGATCCGCAGTAGAAACACAATCCCCCGGCGTGGCGGAACTGCCGTATCGGTGTGCGGATGCATTGTACCCCCAATTGCATTGGCTCTGGCAACTCCAGTGCAGGACGAAGAGGTGTGGTAGCACTTGGGGGAGCAGGAGTGCTGCTGAGAGTACTGGAGAATGGAACTTGAAAGTTATGGAAGCGAGTGCGCTGACGCTCTGAGTGGCGTACCTGGATGCGTTGATCCACTCGGACGGCCAAATCAATCAGGACCTCCAGTTGATCCGGCCTGGATTGGCGAGAGAGTTCGTCCTTGAATGATCTGCCAGGCCTTGCCAGAATACGGAGACGAGAGCCTCTTGTCCCCAGTTAGTCTCGGCTGCTAGATGCTGGGTAATCTTGGGTAAGGTCAGAACGTCGCTCCCAAACCGGGGAAGCCCAAGCCAGGGCGCTGCCAGTGAGGAGGTTATAAATGTAGGCTACCTTCTTGCGATCAGTATTGTAGAGATGGGGGGCCATTTCAAACTGCACCTCAAACTGGTTTAGGAAACCCCTACAATCTTGCGGTTCACCTGCATAAGGCTTGGGGGGAGGAATCCTTACATCTGAGCTGCTAACTGCGCTTGCGGAGTGGGGGCTTACATTTAGCGGGTCGCGGTCGGTACCCTGTCTGAGAGTACTGCGACCTGGCGTGTAAGTGCCACAATTTGATCCGCCATGGCCTGGTTTTGCTGAAGCAGATTAGAGAGAAACTGCTGTAGTTCGGTCTGATCTGCGTCTTGTGGGCTCGACATAATGTTACGCCGGTGCTGCCCGCAGACCAGACCCGTCCCCTGAGCTGAAGGGGGAAGTGGTAATACACGCACCCACAGCAAAGGGAGCGTGTCCGGAGTGTGGTATGAAGCGTTGCCAGGCCAGGTGTAGTAAGGTAGACAATACTTGCAGGTACCGGTTCTAGAGATAGAGTAAATGATGCCTTGCCGAAGTCAGGGAGTGGAGAGTGGAGATAGGTCGTAGTCCAAGCCGTGTTCAAGGGGTTACCAGAGTGAGCGTTGTCCAAGGAGTGCCGAGATCGAGAGCCAGAGGGGGTAGTCGTACGAGCCGCGTCAGAACCTGTGGAAACACTGAGAGAATCCAGAAGTACTTCCATACAGAGACTATGTCGAGCAAAGACTGAGAGCAGAGAGGAGCTAGATAAAGCAGGAAGGTCCAATTAGGAACGGAGGCGGGACAGGAAGAGCTACAGGGAGACACTGCAGATTGGTGCAGGCATAACAGGCCAGGTGAGTCTTGTTGGTAACCTGAGTATGCTCGTGCAGTGTGCGGGGGCGGAGCCTGAGGTCCGTGGGACGGGAAGAAGAGTGTGTAGACTGAGCGTGCTCCATAACTCGTGTACACGCGTGAACCGAGCCAGTGGATGGTGCAGGTGTGCGTGCAGGAGGGCGTGTGTGCGCGCGGCGCTGTACAGAGGAATCGCCGAGGGGAGTGATCCCGCGACGGCGGCAGGGGCGGGGAGCCATGGAGGCCGGTAAGGCAGGATTGTTTTGTGTGCCCAGGGGCTCCCTGCGGGGAGGGAGTGCTCTGTGTGAGGAGCGTGGAGAACGCCGATTCCGGACAGTCACCCACCCTCTCTCTCCCCTCTCTGTCTCTCTCTGTCTCTCTCTCTGTCTCTCTCTCTCTCTGTCTCTATTTCTCTGTCTCTCTTTCTCTGTCTCTCTTTCTCTGTCTCTCTCCCTCTCTCTCCCTCTCTCTCCCTCTCTCTCCCTCTCTCTCCCTCTCTCTCCCTCTCTCTCCCTCTGTCTCTCACCCATACTCTCTCTGTCTCTCACTCATACTCTCTCTGTCTCTCATCCATACTCTCTCTGTCTCTCACCCATACTTTCTCTGTCTCTCACCCATACTCTCTCTGTCTCTCACCCATTCTCTCTCTGTCTCTCACCCATTCTCTCTCTGTCTCTCACCCATTCTCTCTCTGTCTCTCACCCATTCTCTTTCTGTCTATCACCCATTCTCTCTCTGTCTCTCACCCATTCTCTCTCTGTCTCTCACCCATTCTCTCTCTGTCTCTCACCCATTCTCTTTCTGTCTATCACCCATTCTCTCTCTGTCTCTCACCCATTCTCTCTCTGTCTCACACTCTGGATCTGGATATCTTATTTACCCTATATATATCTTAACTGCCCTAGATCTAGACATTTGAGATCTGCTTTTCTAGATCCGACATTTACACACACACACACACACACACACACACACACACACACACACACACACACACACACACACACACACACACACACACACACACACACACACACACACACACACACACACACACACACACACACACACGTAACAAGGACTAATTGTAGTTTAATGTAATACAATAAATACATTTATGTCAAAAACGAATGTTGTTCTGACTGGGAATTTATTACATGTATTTTATTTATATATTTTATTTTAAAGCGGGGTTGGGTCGGGACTAGGGGCAGGGTTGGGGGCGGGTCTAGGTGGCGAGTAGATTTTTGGTTGGGCGAGTAGATTTTTGGGTGATTTGTCGAACACTATATATATATAGGGGGCTTGAAGCGGTCAGATCAAAGTTCGGGACCTTTGTAGCACATGCAGGTCCACCGGTGGAATTCCTTATGCTACTCATGGAAATCATTCTTAACAAAAACTATTTCCGGTTCGAAAGAAGCGTCTATTTGCAATTAAGTGGGACCGCGATGGGGTCCAATATGGCCCCGGCATATGCAAACCTTTTCATGGATGTATATGAACACACACACATCCTACATGATGCCCCACACGCGGTATGCATCAAAAAATATCTAAGATATATAGACAACGTCTTCCTTATATGGGATGGTTCAGAGACTGCATTGTTAGAATTTATAGAACACTTGAATCATATTCCATCTACCATCAGATTCACAGCACAGTTCAGTCATTCACAGATTTCCTTCCTGGATACCATCGTGTACAAGTCGGGTGAAGGCCTGGCCACTAGGCTTTATCACAAGGATACAGACAGGAACACACTACTGTATGCCACTAGCCACCACCCAGCACCGCTCAAGAGGGGTCTCCCCTTCTCACAGTTACTCAGAGTAAAAAGAATAACATCTAATACGGATGAATTAGAACCAGCTCTCTTGGCCATGGCGGCACGCTTCCGGGACAGGGGTTATGACCGCAAGGACATCAGCGAAGCCCTGATCAAAGTAAGGAGCATCGACAGGCAATCTCTGCTGCGACCGAGCACGAATAAACCTACGGAACAACGTTGCCACTTCATCAGCACTTACTGTACGGCGTCCAACCGCATCAAGCGCAGTATACACAAGAACTGGCATATCCTAGCGAATGACAACAAGATTGGCAAACTCTGTAAAGATCCACCACTGTTCTGCTACAAGCGAGGACGCAATTTAGGAGATATGTTGACACAAGCGGACCCAGTGGACAAGTATGGACATTCTAAAACCTGGCTCGAAAGAAAACCAGGTTCATACAGATGCCACGGTTGCACCAATTGCAGTTTCATGCAAACTGGAGCTAGTTATACCCACCCGCATAGTGGGGTACCGATTAAGATCAAGAATTTCCTAAACTGTGAGTCTCGTTTTGTCGTATATATGATCACGTGCCCCTGTGGGCTGCGCTATGTGGGGAAAACTACACGGATGCTGAAGGAGAGAATAGCCATCCATCGCTCCACGATCAGGAAAGCATTGAACAGCAAGGATGAACAGAGTGAGCTTAAATATCTGCCGGTTGCCAGACATTTTAAAGAACAACGGCACTCACTAGCCACAATGCGATGTATGCCTATATTACAGGTACTGCCACCACCCAGAGGGGGAGACAGGAACAAGTTGCTTCTGCAACAAGAGGCAAGACTAATATACGAGATCAAGACCATATCTCCTTACGGACTAAATGAAGATCTGAAATTAGGCTGTTTTCTGTAAAAATCATATACAAATTCTGTAGTGTGAATATTTTTGTGTATAGTGATTGTTTTATTGTTACATTATCTCATTGCGCATTGTACCCGTTACGCATTTTTCTCCATCCCCCCTTCTTTCCCCCCCCCCTCCCTTTTTTATGCATTTTTTTGCATTTTTTATGCATTTTTTGTGCATTTTTTTGCATGTTTTATTCACTCATTCACTTTTGGGTGTGTAGTCACACTCGGTGTCCATCTTTTAAACAACTCACAGTCCACTATTGGTTGCATGTGGATACATCAGCACTTTAACCATCTGTACATCTGGATGGGCTGGTTGGTACTACAGGCTTTAGCCATGCCACTTTGTAGTAGACATACATGTATATATTACGTTTTTTTTCTGGGAGTCTAATATATTGATTACGGTAATTACACCAACACTCTACAAGATAGGGCTATATATATATGCCATGAATTACCATGTTCCTTCTGGAATACAGTTATCTATGTTATAGACATTAACTTTATGATTTTGGTTTTAATGTGGGCCTGATTTCAGGTTCACCCATGCATTTTAAATGTTTAACCTTTGATTACTTTGTTACAGACAATGCCACTATTCGTGCTTAGTATGCTACTGCCTTCTTTATTGTGCCCATGTTTCCGTTTCAGTTCTGCCATTACGCAGTTTGAGCAACAGCCTCATGCTCTTTAATACTGCTTGCGCTATTTGCGCAGCGTTGCGCATGCGCATTAGCACAGATACACGCATACCCTCTGCTGCAGTAGTCAGGGACGCGTTCGGGTTGTCAGCAGCACACTGCGCATGCGCGGTTATGCTCCACGGCGCGCATTGTATGAGAATCACCCGCTCTCCATGCACAACAGGTTGGGGAAGTGTTTAGACCCAACGGACGCGCTGCCATTATGCGATTTATGATTGACTGCCCGTTACACCCTGACCACTGCTCCCTGGACAATGTGCATGCTTTGCAGGACCATATGCATTAACGTATTCATTTACGGGCACGCTTTGTAACATCCACAGTATGTATCTCCAAGCACTGATGGCGAGTTGCTGTTCA
Source organism: Ascaphus truei (assembly GCF_040206685.1). NCBI lineage: Eukaryota > Metazoa > Chordata > Amphibia > Anura > Ascaphidae > Ascaphus > Ascaphus truei. Next base: position 169,280,135 of record NC_134487.1, on the reverse strand, counting down.
GGCTATACATTTTATATGTATTTTAACCATTTATGCGCATTTGAATATCATTAGATGTTTCAAGTAGTCATGGTTACGTAAACAGGATGCACTGTGATGTCATTATGTTGTTATCAAGGTTTGATTATGTGACTAGGTACACATATGCTTAGATCAGGTTCTCTCATTGGTGCGTACCAGTATCAGTATGTTGGATTGGCTGTTTAGAAATGTGGGTTGTATCTGGGATTACAATTTGGAGTTCATGATTGTTTTCAGGTGTTTTTTAGTATGTGTTAAGGGGTATATATGGGTGCTTGTGTTAGTCTGTAGTTGCACTGCCCTGAGGAAGGTCCCGTTGGGAGGACCGAAACGTTGGCGGCCTTGTGTTACTGAATACACTTTTTTGATACCATACCTGCAGTGTGCTGTCTCTTTTTGGCTATCAGGATCCCCTGGTCTCCATATGTCTATATATATATATATATATATATATATATATATATATATATATATATATATATATATATATATATATATTATGTATGTAGCCATGTTTAAAAATGGTACACAGTTCTTTCTCATGCTGGTAGTAAACCTGGTAAGTATACAGGATTGCAAGCATCAGTCATGGAGGTTTGCCCTCACACCCTGGTGAGGTGTCATATGTATGCAAGGGGAGTGGTAACGTACTCGGTGTCCACTGTTAGTGACACAAGAGGTGTGGCTAGTTCCTAAGTCTATATAAGACACCGCACTGTCTAAAGTTAGTTGTTCAAGACTGTTGCTGTTGGTGTTCTGACTCTGTTCAGGAGAGTCATGTGGAGGTCGGCAACAGTGTTGCAGTGTGTGATACAATAGCTGTGAGTCTGTGCAGCTCAAAGCAGAGAGACGAGCGGTGAATCTCCCTAAGGGGAGAGGTGGAGAGCAACTCTATTAGAGGAGAAGGAACCTTCCTAATGGAGTGTCGCAAAGGAATGAGCGGCTGAGTACGAACGCTATGAACGTCTACCTGAACGTTCAATAAAGATGCCCAAGTTCAACAAACCCTTGCTGTGTGGGAGTGAAGTTCTTGCACAGGAGGAGGCACCACAGAGGCGGTCCTCATCAGACCCATCTCCCTGCGGACGCAGAGATCCTGATGAGGTGGAGGCGCTGCACTGGATAGAGGTAGGACTCAAAGCACACTACCTCAGCTGCCTGTCTTGCTGATATCCCCACTAACATCATGCGGGAGACTCAGGAGTCCTGTAGCCAACAGGTGCACCACCAGACACATCCATGTAATGGGGACTGGTTAGACCACAGGGGCCAATCTGAGATTGGGTGGGCCAGGAGGGTCCAGAAACACAGTTACATGCATATGTATATACTAGCTGATATACCCGGCATTGCCCGTGATGTAATGTTCTGCCTCCCCAATCCCCCTCTCAACTCCCTTCCCCCCCTCTTCACAGCTGTTCAGGCTTCCCCCCCTTCTCTCCTGACTCCCCCCTCTCTCCGGACTCCCTCTCTCCCCCCCTCTCTCCTGACTCCCTCTCCCCCCTCTCTCCTGACTCCCTCTCTCCACCCCTCTCTCCTGACTCCCTCTCTCCCCCCCTCTCCTGACTCCCTCTCTCTCCCCCTCTCTCCTAACTCTCTCCCCCACACTCTCTCCTGACTCCCCCCCTCTCTCCTGACTCCCTCCCCCCCCTCTCTCCTGACTGAATACCACCCCCCGCCTGTCCGCTGTGCGCCGCCATCTTACCGGGGGCAGCTGCAGGAGGAAGGGGGTCCTTCTGGAGGCTGCCTGCCCACTGCCTGTCCCCCCACCGGGGAGGGAGGGAAGTGAGCGTTGGCGGCTGGGGCAGGAGGGCCGCTCTGCGTTTCTCCGTCCAGGAGCCGGTGGGGGGGGGGGAGAGGGGGAGAGAGAGAGAGTTGGGTGACGTCATAGAGCCGGGTGATGTCATAGAGCCACCAATCTGATTGGCCAGAGGCTGAGGACCAATCAGATTCACTGCAGCTAGTACCAACCTTTCGATTTGATATATTAAGATATATATATATATAAAAATTATAATATAAGTAGCCCTGTGTAGTTTGGGATATATTTCTGCTCTCATGGCAGTAATTCCTGTTACGGGCAGGTGCCAGGAGTAATCATGGATTTTCCCTGCTTTATCTCAAACAATCCAGGAGGAGCATATATGGGAAACAGAAAGAAAAAAACAGTGCAGAATTTAAGTGCAGATGTATTGGTATTAAGGGTAATTGATGAGATGTAATCTTGGCTCTGATGGTATGCCTACTCACAAGATGTCAGTGGTACAATAGCGATTAGCAGATAGGGCTGCTACCCATTAGGTTTAGGTGGCGTGTGGAACTCCCTCCAGGTTCGTCTCATCAATGAGGTGGTTATATATGAGAGAGGAAAAGAGCACTACATAGCGCGATCAGATGTACAAAATACTTTATAAAAAATAGGTATAAAAATTCGCACTTACAATGTGCAAGATTAAAACAAGCGTTTTTCACAATAATGTGTATATAGTGGGTTCACTGCAGCTCTCACCGCCTCCCCTTGATGCTCCGGAGATCCTTCGCCTGTTGTGTGAGACCGCAGCTCCTCTCGGTGCGTCCTTCTATGCGTATGACGTCACGGCTCTGAGGATTGGGAAACTACGGGTCGCCCACTAGTCCACAACACCACTATACGCGTTTCGCCCAGCCCTGGTAGACTGCATATGGCTTCATCATTTCCCTGCTTTAGACATTGAACTGAGTCAGTAAAGGTAGGTCACCTGACCCTGTGTCCAATCAAGAGACACAGGAGCGGTGCCTGCTGAAGCTACTTACAGCAGCGGCAGCTCTTATTCGAGCAAAAGCCGCTGGCTGTATGTGGCTGGGAAGCGGGTAGCCGCGGCGCGTGGCGGCGCACTGTGACGTCACAGTCACATGCGCGCCCGGCTTCCCCGTCTTCCCCGGCTTCCCCAGGCTTCCCCGACACCCCTGGAGATGACATTAAGGTAAGCGGGGGTTCGGGGAAGCAGAGTGGCAGAGCAGAAGGGGTACAGGGGTCCGGAAGCGTGTTTAAATTGCGCGCGATGGAGGAGGGGGGGTGAGTGGGGGAACGCGGCGGCGCGCGTGCATTACTGGCGGCAGCTGGGGCAGATCCCGGCATGCCGCCGGTATTTAGTTCAATAAGATATGTCGCTACTGTACAGCAGTGTCATTTCCTATTTAGTGGACAAGTTCTGTAGTGTTAGCTAGTGAGAGGAGTAGGAGTGGAGCTGTTAGACCTATAGGGCAATAGGTGGACCAAATACCTCCTGCCCTGCCTAGGGGGCAGGGGAAGAGCTGGACCCACTATGGGTGCCCCAAGGCCCAGAGTGGCATCAGGGGGACATCCTTAAGGGAGACAGCCAGCTGAGAGTGACCGCCTGTGTGCTGTGCTGCTGCTGAGAACTTGAATAAAGAGTTCTGATTTAAAAAGACAATGTGTGAGACTGGAATCTCTCATCCCTGGGGTCTGCACCAGATGGAGGCGCTGCACCATTGAGGAGAACAAAGGCACAACCCCAGAAACCTGTCCTGTTGTCCGCCATGTCACCACGGGAGACTCAGGCCCTCCTGTTGCCAGCAGGTATGCACCACATTCAGACATGTAGCCAGAGCTTGAGACACCCTAGGGTACCCGATGTGAGATGGGGGGGGGGGGGGGGAATCCAGGGGCTACACACACACACACATATATATATATATATATATATATATATATATATATATATATATATATATATATATATACACGCCCACACAAATTTTATGAAACAAACACATCACTACTATTGAGTTCTTGTTTTTACAAATGAAACATTCACTTAACTGCATTTGCATCTAATGAAGACTTTGGCTAAAACGGATTGTAGTTTTAGGCATTAGATTTACACAGATTGTTGGTTTTTACATGACTTGTAAAGAATCTAATGCATTAACAGCACTAAAGAGAATTGCTTAATCTATCTGTAGTTCTTATCAGTTACATTGGTTACTTATTAACAGCTTTTCGTTTCAAACCTTTGAATTCCAGTTGTAGCAGAGAAACTCTCATGCAAATAAAGGGTAAAGATTACTTTTACCTTCGGAGAGGTACAAACTTCCTCTGATATTCTAATAAAAGGTTAAAAAAACGGAAACAGAAAAACAGCCTTGATGAAGGAGTAATTTTATACAGCAATTAAAGCATGTTTGCCGTTGTGTTACAGTCAGCCGCTCTTCGGCACTTGCCTGAGTGTGCCGCCTCCGTTCTGCTGCCCTGCATCTCATTTAGAACCCAGTGTCAATTGACTCAGCGGACGTCACACGGCATCGTGTTAGCATGGTAATGCGATGTCATGTGACGGTTCGTCACGGTTGCCATGGCAACAAGACACTGTGTGATGTCGTTTGTGACATCAGCGGTGTCATTTGACACTTGATTTTGAAGAAGCAGGGTGGCAGAATGGAGGCGGCCGGCACAGGTAAGTAAGTCCTTCCCATTAGGTCTGATAGGCCCTAGAGCGCAGCAAACGGAAGCGGGCTTTTTTTTCCCGCCCCCAAATTTTGCCGCCTTTGGTCTGGGCCTAATGGCCCTAATGTGAAATCTGACTCTTGTTACAGTATATATGTAGGAAGCAGCTGTAAATACAGGTATGAAACTTAGCAGAACTTAAATGTTAACTTAATATTCATACACCGCTGGATAATATCCCTATCTGGATAATAGTTATTTTGCACATTATTGTACTGTAGGTGTTGGGGGTGGGGTGGGGTTCCCCAACGGTATGTGGGTAGGCCTCCCTTGTGGGTAGTGGGTGGGGGTGGTTAGGCCTCACGGGGTGGGGGGTTACTGTGGGAGGGTATGTAGGCGTCCCGAGGGGTGGGTGAGGGTGGGTTAACCCCTTAATGACTGTAGCGGTTAATAACCGCTATGGTGATTAAGGGGTTAGGGGACATTACTTTGGATGTTTTCATTGTTGTGTCTGTTTTGCAGCAGCGGAGGGGGCATGGGCAGGATGAAGATGAGGATGGCCTTCATCGTGGCAACCGGTAATGGGTAAGTGCTATATGTATTTAATGTATTTATTCTTCTTTATGTATTTTAAATACACAGTGGGTGTATGTTGTTTATTGCAATGTTTATTGGGGGCAATTGTCCCCAATAAACATGCTATTCTGCCTTAACCCTTCATTGCCTTAGCGGCTATACGCTATGGTAATGAAGCAGCATTTCTGTATTTTAATAATATTGTGCGGGAGCAGGGGGCCCCCTGAGCTGAACCGGATTTTTTTTGTGGCTCAGAGACCCCCTTCTCACTGTACACTATTATTAAAAATACATTAATGTTGCTTCGTTACCGTAGCACATAGCCGCTAAGGTAAGGAATGATTGTTTATTGATATGTGTGTTTTATTTATACTGTAGATGTGCAGAGGGTCTCCGGAGCTGAACCGCTTTGGTTTTAGGTCCGGGGACCCCCTGCTTCCTGAGATACAGGCCCCTTTAGGATCTTCCATAGGATCTTCAGGAGTCTCAGAGTGGGTCTCGTTATTGACATTCTCTTGACCCAGCTCTGATAAGGCTGGCTCACCATTGAGCGGTGTAGCCAGTATCTCTGTCTCTTCGTCTTCCACTTGTGGAATGGGGAGAAGATGATTGCGGTGCCATACCTTTACCCGGCCGTCAGTGTCTTTGATGCGATAGACCGGGAGGCCAGGCATCTGGGATTCTATTTCATACACTCCGTCTCTCCATCGATCGGCCAATTTGTGTTTGCCTGGTACGCCCAAGTTCCGAAGCAACACAGCATCTCCTGGCCGAAGTTCCCGATATTGGACCTTATTGTCGTATCGCCTCTTATTGTCAGCATTTAGCTTAGTGGTGGATTTCTCTGCCTGCTGGTACACCTGCTGAAAGCTGTCTTTGAGTCGTTGCACATATTTGAAATGGGTAGCATTATGTATCCCATCCATTGAGACTCTAAGATGCATATCCACTGGCAATCTCGCCTCTCGCCCAAACATGAGGAAGTATGGGGAGAATCCAGTTGACTCGTGTCTGGTGCAATTGTACGCATGCACCAAGGCTTCCACGTGTCGACTCCACTCCGATTTCTGAGCACTCTGTAGTGTTCCGAGCATGTCTAGTAAGGTCCGATTAAAACGTTCGGGTAGTGCATCCCCTTAGGGGTGATACGGGGTCGTTCGGGATTTAGCAATGTTCAGCATTTTGAGCAGTTCCCTGATCAATGTACTCTCGAAATCCCGTCCCTGGTCAGAGTGAAGGCGGTTGGGAAGGCCGTAATGTACAAAGTACTTTTCCCATAATATCTTCGCCACGGTGATGGCTTTCTGGTCTTTAGTAGGGAAGGCTTGAGCATACCGAGTGTAATGGTCTGTGATGACCAGCACGTTGCATATTCCCCGACTATCAGGCTCAATACACAGAAAGTCCATACACACGAGGTCCATGGGACCAGAACTTTTTAGATGGCCCATGGGGGCGGCTCGGGTAGGCAGGGTTTTGCGCTGTATACACCTAGTACAGCGGCGACAGTGACGTTCAACGGCCTCTCGCATATTGGGCCAGAAAAAGCGATCTCTGACCAACCCAAAGGTCTTTTCTATCCCAAGATGTCCATGATCATCATGTAGGGACCTCAACACCAGCTATTGTAAATTCTTAGGGAGAACTAGTTGTCGCCTATCCGGGTGGTTGTGGTATTGCACCACCCGATATAGTAAGCCATTGTCTATTTCAAATTTTTCCCATTCCCGCATGAGCACAGCCACTAAGTCATTTGGGGCACGCTTCAGAAGGGTTGGATTCCTCCGGGCAACGGCTTGTCGGATGATACTGACAACAGGATCTCGTATTTGATAGTCTACCAGATCTTTCCACCGTAACACCTTGTCATGCGTGATGTTCATCCCCTTTGGATCGCAGTAGGCGGCTGGGACAGCCTGCGACCGGCATCCCAATGAGTCGGCCACTCTTAATTCTGAAAAGGCCACTTGGTCGTGGACGATGGCGGCCATACTACACATAGCTCGTACTCCGGGTCCGGGGAGTTCCTCCCATTCCTCATCGTCTGGAATAGCACTTAACCCGGGCCGTCTGGATAGAGCATCAGCCCCTATATTCAAAGGTCCCGGCTTATACTTCATAGAGAAACGGTAGTTGCTTAGGGCGGCCAGCCAGCGGTGTCCAGCGGCGTCCAATTTGGCCGAGGTGTTGACGTATGTGAGGGGATTGTTATCCGTCCTTACCTCGAAGGCAACACCGTACAGATAATCGTGGAGCTTCTCGGTGATAGCCCACTTGAGAGCCAGAAACTCCAACTTGTGGACAGGGTACTTCTGTTCACTGGGGGTCAGACTGCGACTGATGTAGGCGACAGGCCGAAGACCCTCGGGGTGCTTCTGGTGCAGGACGGCGCCCAGTCCATTGAGACTGGCATCCACATGCAGAACGTATGGTTGTTCGGGATCAGCATACGCAAGCACCGGTGCTTCGGTCAGACATTTCTTCAATTTAGAGAAGGCCAGTTCGCACTCAGACGTCCATGTATCGCCAAACGGTTGGCAAGCAGATACAGTCTTCCTCCCGGTTTCTTCGGGGTATATCTTCAACAGATTGTTCAGGGGTTTTGCCTTACTAGAGTATCCTTCCACGAACCGACGGTAGTACCCACAGAATCCCAGGAAGGATCGCAGCTCCGTGACATTCTCGGGACGAGGCCAGTTCACGACCGCTTCTACCTTGGCGGGGTCGGTGGCGATCCCTTGGGTGGATACGATGTGTCCCACGTAGGTCACTGAAGTATGGCAAAACCGGCATTTGTCTAGGGACAATTTCAGCCCTTCATTCCCCAGACGGTCTATTACTTTAAGTAACCGCTCTTCGTGTTCTTCTAGAGTTCTTCCGAAGACAATGATGTCATCCAGGTATACAAGACACTCCCGCGGGCTCATGTCTCCCATAGTCTTCTCCATCAGCCTTTGGAAGGTAGCAGGCGCCCCACATATACCTTGGGGCATACGTGTGAATTGGTAGAATCCCAAGGGGCAGACGAAAGCTGTTTTCTCTTGGTCTTCCACAGTCATAGGCACCTGATAATACCCAGATCGGAGGTCGAGCACGCTAAACCATTGGCTTCCATTCAGCGCGTTCAGGATCTCTTCAATGCGCGGGAGGTTGTACTGATCTGGTATCGTATGATTGTTCAGGGTTCGAAAGTCGACACACAGTCGCACGGACCCGTTCTTTTTCCGCAACACCACTATGGGGGACGCATAGGGTCCCCGGGACTCCGTCACAATCCCAGCGGTCTCCATGTCGTGTAGGGCATTCCTCACATCGTCCACATCACGTGGGGCAATGCAACGCGAGCGTTCTCGGAACGGAGTGGCATCGCTCAGTCGAATGGTATGTTGGGCACTGCGACTGCACCCCACATCCATCTCACTCGTGGAGAACACATGTCGTCGTTGGAGCAGCTGGGTTGTCAGCCGTTCTTTCCACTTGCTGGACAGCGCCGACTCACCGAAGTCGATGTCCAGATCGACTAACCGTTCCTCCGCGACCGCCGCCTTCACCTGAGGCGTGGTTTCTACAGGGCTGACTGGATATATGCACCCTAACTTCTGGTCGGCATCAAATTCCATCGGGAAGGGGGAGAGATTCTGCACATACACGTGGGTTCGTAGAGGGATCTTAGCCGTCCACTCCCTCACTTCAGGTAGTACCCTATATCCTCTCTGGACCTCTTCTTCTTCAGGCGTATTCTCCAGAGAGAACAGCTGGTTGCTCTCATCTCGTTCGGGATAACAACACCAGACGGCCATCTTTTGCACTCCCCCAGTAATATGGTCGTCAGTCCGCGTTGACGGTTGTATAGATCCCCGTGGCGCTCCATGGCGTGCACCTGTTTGCACTCTTCTTGTAGGACCGGATCTAGGAGAGAGGTAGCTAGCGGCAACTCGTTAGTCTCTTTCAGATATGCTCGGATCACTGCTTGTACTATATCCGCATTGGTGCCCAAGATGATCGGGTACTTGTACTGGTCTTGGGGCTCCGGACAGACCAGGGCCGCCACCCGCATGGGGTGTCTCTTGCCGGTGTTCAGCTGGGGTATTTCTATTTCAACCTGTACAATCCCATCGATAGGGTAGTCTTCGTTGCTTAGCCCCCATACTTTTACATGATCGGCCGCTCTCAGGGGGCAGTGTCTGAGGTGCTGGTCATAGAATGGGCGGTATATGATAGTCACTTGCGATCCCGTTTCCAGTAGTGCCGCCGCATAGATCCCTTCCAGTAACACCCGTACTATAGCTGCGGGGCCTACTTGGCTAATGGCTTCCCGGGTGTAGACATCATCCCCGGTGCTGGCGTCAGCAGGGACATCGGCGGCTCCCGGAGGGGTTTCCGGGCCCGACTCGGCAGTTTGTACTAGGCATACCATTGACCAGGCTGGGTTTCTTCTGTCGGGCGGTTTTTCTTCTGGGAAGTCCTCCCTCTTGGGCAGATGTAAGAGACGTGGCCCTTTTTCCTGCAGTTGTAGCAAACTACTTCGCGGCGCTCCTTGTACGCAGAGGATGCCCTCTCAGGAACACGACTTTCCCTGGTAGGCGGCTTGTGAGTCGCTTCTTCCTCTGGGGCGGAAGATTTTTTACCCTTCGGGGCAGCGGGAACCGCGGGGTTACCCTTGATGGTAGCTTTGGATTTCTTTGGTTCATGGAAATGTCGCTGCACTTCATGTCCTCGGATGTACTCCATCAATTCTCCGTACTTAGGGGGTATCGCAGCGGTCGGTGCAGCCCGCGTCATGATAGCTATATTGTGATCCGGTAGCGATCCCTTGAGTAACTGTTTGAGTCGGTTTCGATCCGCCTCGGCCGCGGAAATGATATGTTTGTCCAGAAGAGTCCCCAGGGATAGCTGTAGATTGCAAACGATGGCCGATAAATCCTGTCCTTCCTTTTGGCGAAGAGCTTTGAACTGAGCCATTAGTTCATCCTCGTCGTCTTTTCGGGCAAAGGACTGGATCAGCATTTCTACTAGTTCCTGGGCAGTAACTTCTCCCTCCACACTCCGGTGAGTCCGTACCAACCGGGCGGTGGGGCCTCGGAGGCACTCGACCAGCCTGTCTTTTGCTGGCTTCAGAACACGACCACTCCGCGATGGCGGGGAGCGTATGTTCCCTCCAGGCCTCGATCCCTTCATCTCCCGCTGGAGTCGGCAGAATCCCAGAAAAAGCTTTTAGTTTCCGGTAGTGCTGGGCTTGGGTCAAGATGGTGACAGCTTCTACTAGTTGGGAGGCGATCAGATTCAAGGAAAAGTCGCCACTGCTGTGTCCAGTTCCTAAACCAGGCATGTTTGAAGGCCCGCAACCAGACCGTCTATCAGGAGTAGGTGAGGTGGGTGGGCTTCCTGCCCAGCTGCGGTTCCCCCCAATACCGCTCGGGGTGAAGGAGACCTTGGGGGGGCCAGTCCATTGAGGAGTACTGGCGGCCCAGTGGCTCGCGCTTTGTCCAGTGAGATTGGGCGCGTCGCCAGGGGCCTGGGTGTCAGGATAGATCATGATACAGTCCTCTGCCGAGGGCTCGGGTAGGTTCAATACAAGCGGGACAGTCTCTGAACATATGTCATGGGTGGTGGCCATAAGGTAGGTGGTTTTTCGGCCACCGACCCCCAGTTTAAGGTCTATTAGCCGGGCAGTGGCTAGTCCCGGGCAGTCCCGTACTTGGTTGCATACGAGGTAACCGTCCGCGTCGTTGGGTACCCCCGCCACTGCAACCACGTGCCTTGGGGACACGCAGCGTGCTAAGGCCCAGTCATAGACGTCTTGCTTTGACGGCACAGACATGTTGAAAAATATGAATTGGATAATTTGGACAGGGCACCCCAGGGCTCTCTCAGCAGTGCCTCCAAATGTAATGGGTTTCCCCCCCCCCCCCGATCGCAGATTATACGGTGGGTGCGGAGAAACATACAGTATTACCATAGGTGTGTGTGGTGCGTTACCTGTTGGCTCACAGGAGGGCTGAGCTTCCGCCACGGGGAACCTGGGGCAATTACAATACTATGGACAACCACTTACAATAGGTGCAGCGCCTCCACCTGCGATGGCTCCCACCAGAGGGGGAGTGGTTCCACGCAGGACAATCAATAACCACGTACAACAGTATTGATAATGACTTACTTTACTAACATGCATAGGAGGAATACAACATCAACACATAACAACAGGTATCCCTCGCTAAGGGCAACCTGACTATGGCGTCTCGCTGGACGCTAACCTACTGCACCGACACACTTTATTCGAGCAAATACCCAGTATGTACCTGGCAGATACCTGGAATGCGCCGCTCCTCACCTCTGACAAGCCCCGTTGCGTTTGCCTTCCCAGCCTGGGTTCATGCCTGGCTGACGGGCGGCTGATTTGTTAAATGATAATGATTAGGATTTAATAGGCTGCAATGCTTCGCGTGTATACCAGATGGCATAAATTCATGAATTGTAATGCAGTATATATATATATACTGTGCAGTATTGCAGCCAGCGGGAATAAAATGCTTCAATCCCTGCCTGGAAAATACCTCAATGCACTCGGGCAGAAAACAGTCACAAACCTCAATACACCCGGGTATACCCGAATTCGTGGGACTAGCCGAGCTCGAATAAAGTGTGTCGCCAGTGTATGCGTCACGGCGGATGCTAACCTTCCAAAGAGTGATCCCACCCCGTGTCCAGTAACCCCAACCCAATGTCTCGCACTCCCAAGTCATATACCAATGTGTGTGTGTGACTGCGCAGCCACTATGTCTGGTGATAGGCCTTGTTGGTGCACGTGAGTTTGTGGGTTAACTCCCCGGGCTCCAGCCATGGGTGCTGCTATACCACTGGGGTTGAGTCACCGGGATATCCTCTTACGCGTGGGGTGAATTCCGGCGTGGATAATATCACCGCAGCTCTGCACCGTCTATACCTTGGCGAGGGTCTGTTTGCTGCCAGCAGGCCGCAGTCACTGCTAGCTTGGTCTCCGTGGAGATAGTCCAGCTCCCTTTTGGCAACAATCAATATGCTTTACTCACTAACTAATAAATAGATAATGGGGCAGAGTCCCTAACCTAGGGCCAGTCCCTACAATACTCAGCTAGGATGACTCAGGGCTATCTGGGGCCTAGGGGATTGCTGGCCTAGTGCAGAGAGTCACTAACTCCTGCACCCTACCTCCTTCCCCTAGCTGCTCCAGTCACCAACTGCCCATGTGCTCTCTGCCCGCGAAATGTATCAATCTCCTCTCCAGGGAGATTCTTCAGCCCTATTGCCTCCCTGGTGTCACGGGGCGCTGCTGGGGCTCATGGGACTTGTAGTCCTCTTCAAGAGCATTCCCTGGTAGGCTAGGGCTTCGCGGGCTTTGTCGTCCCCCTCTCGCGCATGCGCGATCTCCCTGGCCTGTTCCTACACTCCCAAGGCTCCCTTGTGCATGCGCGACTGGCTGGGTAATGGCGGCGCCCTCTTCGCCGGCCCGCCGGGACCTTAGAGACGCGACCGCGGCCTTAGCGATGGCCCGATCGCGTCCCTGGCAACCGGCCCGCTCGCGGAGAAGAGGCGCTGCTCCCTCCTCGGCCTCCACCCTCCGGAATGTTCTCTGCGCATGCGTGCGCAATCACCTATGGCGGCGCCCTGCACCAGGACCCGACAGGGCCCTAGCAACGCGTCCGACCGCGTCCTTGCCAACCGGTTCCTGCACTGAGTCGCGCTATCCGCGCATACGCCCCCGCATCTCCCCACAAGCGGCTACTACCTAGGTGAGTGTCGCGAGGGGGGGGGGGGGCCCATCACCACAGCGGGGGACCTGGTTACATCAGTTTAATGTTTTTTCTTAAACCTTCTTTATTAATAACATTATACATATCAGGGTATATATATATCTCCCCTCCCCCCACCACATTAATAAATGGTTATATCACACATATGGTACATGCATGTTTTTGTTAGGGGTATTTTTTCCACTGTGTTTAGACAATTATTCAGATGTAGTTACATGTGAAAACTATTAAAAGCTGAAATCTTCTGTATTCATCATAAAAATATACTGTAATGTTTCCTTTCTTTTTAACATTGTAAATTACCTTTGCTATATAGTGATGTAAGGAGCGCACAATCCGGTATGTTTATCCTTGATAAAGAACGCTCGAAACTCGTTGGATTTTAATGTCTTGATGACTCAATACATTTATATTTTTTCGTTACCTGGGGTCCTCTCCTTGCTCCTACCGGATCGTGCGCTCCTTACATCACTGCATATCAACTATCTCATCTTGGAAGCTGCACATCCATCCAGCCACACCAAGAGTCGTGAGTAATCATTGGTTCTTGCTACAGGGGCACACGTCTGCACCCGGGTGTAAAGATCTTCAAAAAGGGTCTGACGCAGGATCAGGAATCCGTCTCCGTGTGAGGTGTCTCCCTCGTGGAGCATCTCACCCACAGAATGTCTCTTACTGTAGAAAAGGGAAACAAAAGAAAACAGCGCACAACGCCAAATAGTGAAGCAAATTCAACAATATATTATAGATTTAAAAAGGGGGTAATATATCTGCGTACATAAAAAGGTTGGTAAAAGGCATGTAGTGTGTATCACACTGTTTACCACTCGGCTGTTAGCTGTAGATTCAGGTGCTTGCTTCCCTCTGCTGCTGCAGCTCAGTTGATTCTGGGGCAGGACGTCAGTCTTTTCACTCCCAAGGGGATTTCCCTTCATGCAGCCAGGTTCAGCAGCTGGTACTGGGGCTCGGTGAAATCGCTCCTGCTTCCTAGCCGATATGAAGCTGCTCCTGTACCTTGGCAGGTGTATCCTCTGCAGAGAGGTTAAAACGCAGCTTGCTGCTGTCTTCACAGCAGTGGTGGATTCAATAGGGAAGTTTGAACAGTCTTACAGAGTCTCTCACAAGTGTCCAAAACAGCACACAGGATGAAATAAAAACAGGACAGGCCAACACATAGACAAAGGCCAATGTAAGCAGATATAAGGCAATAGAATGTTACATCCAACTAGTTTCGTAGAATTAACTACTTCTTCAGGGAATAATTAGGCCATTACCCAGAGGTCTTAAATACCTCACATAGATACCTTATTGGTCAACCAATTAGGGATAGACCAATCATCTATAATAGGTAATGGTCTGCGTGATAGGGAAGATGTGTAGTTTACTTTTAAAACAACAACTTTATTAACAAGAAAATAAAAACAAAACAATACCTATTTAATATAAACTTCGCATAAATAATTAAAAACATGCTGGAATAAAAGAAACACAATATTAGTCGACTTAAAATAGACACCATCATTACTTGCATAAAAAGATGTAACTAGAAAAAAGCGTAGGATAAAGAAAGGAAAACAGAGATACAGAGATAAATGATACATCCCCTAGGTACAGAGGGATGGTGAGCTAAAGATTCAATAAAGTGCCCAAATATCCACATCCTCATTTAACCCCTTAGGGGACATAGTATCTAACTTATGTATCCAATATGTCTCTTTAGAAGACAATGTTTTAACTCTGTCCCCTCCTCTTCTATTTATAGGAATCAACTGAATCCCCTTAAAAGTGAGACTTGACGGATCTTTATTATGGTGTATCAGGAAGTGTCTAGATACACTATGTTTTTCAAAACCATTTTTAATATTTCTGACATGTTCCTGAATCCGAACTTTAAGGCTGCGTTTGGTTCTGCCTACATATTGATACCCACACGCACATTCCAATAGGTATACAATATGTGTAGCGGTACATAGAATAAAGTCATCAATATTAAAAACTTCCTTCGTTACTTGTGAATAAAAAGTGTATTTGTCAGGATGTTGGTATTTACAAATCGTGCAATTACCACAGATATAGTTGCCTTTTGGTTTAGGCCCTAGCCAGTTCTTTTTCGATGTAGTATTGCTCTTACTTATAAAAACATCACTAGGAGCTAACAAGTTTTTGATATTTTTTGCTCTCCTGTAAATAAACCGTGGTTTAACGTCAAGATGTGATCCCAAAATGGGATCATTGCACAATATACCCCAGTGTTTGTTAAAAACCTTTTCAATGTCTCTATGAACCGAATTAAAGTCTGTAATGAAAGCCACATTAAGAGTGTCCTTTTTTGTGTTTTGACCTTCTTTATTTTTAATCGTGGATCTATTTTGAACTAACATATCCTTACGATCCATATTACGTACCCTTATGATCTCTCTTTCTAGAAGTTCCTTAGGATATCCCCTCTCTCTAAATCTCCAAAATAATTTGTTAGCCTGTTGGTTGAAAACCTCTAAACTACTACAGTTACGTCTGAGTCTCACAAATTGCCCCCCTGGTATGTTGTTTATCCATGTCTTTTTGTGATTACTATTCGCCATCAGCACATTGCTGGTATCCACCTCCTTAAAGAAGGTCTCAGTCTCCACGGTGCCATCCATTTTGGAAGTTAATCTTAAGTCCAAAAAATCTATCTGGGTGGCATCCACCTTGTGTGTGAACTCAAGGTTGTAGTCATTCCTATTCCTATTAAGGTTGGCTACAAATGCACTTGCTGAATCGTAATCACCATCCCACACACACAGGATGTCGTCTATGTAGCGTCTCCACACAACGACATTCCTGTGGTATGGTTGGTCGGGCATGATAAACTGAGACTCCCACCTTCCCACGTACAGGTTACTGTCTCTTACTGTAGAGCCTGTCTGACCCCAGATGCAGGCCGCGATCACCGCGTGCAACTGGCACCGGTGATATCACACAACACTGTGTACTATAGAAAACAACCCCTCCTCACACTGAAGGGGCCTTTCCTGAAACTGGCAAAACTAACTGCTGTGCTGCACTGCAAAGCAACACTGTCTCAACTTAGCTATCCTGGGGTCTGTCCCTAGCTGCAGCAGCTCACTGGTGACACAGGGCTATCTGGGGCCTGGGGAAATACTCTGGCCTAGTGCATTGGTCACTGACCCTGCATACCTACCTCCTCCCCTGTCTGCCTCCCATCCCTGAGTGACTTCCTTCCTTCTAGCCTGCTAGTATATTCTCCCCTTCCAGGGAATCCTGCAGTCCTATTGGCTCCCTGGCATCAGGTGGTAAAGCAGCCATAGATGCTGCTGGGTCTTGTAGTCCCCGACTAAGGTCATTAACATTGGCACCGCGTGCGCCTAGCGTGACGCGCATGCGCAACTTCGTAATGGCCGCCGCCGTGTTTCTGGCACTCCACTGCGCATGTGCGTGGAACAACATGGCTGCGCCCTGCACTGTCGGGCTGCCGCGGAGCCTCCGGAGTACCGGACCACTCCCTGCTTGGTCCCCACCCTCCAGAAATGCCGGGTGTCCGCCGCTTGGCTCCGGCGGTACTCGCCCTCACCCCTGGTAGTGAAGGTAAGGAGGGGGAACGGAGCACCGGGAGGAACACTGGCTATACTTCTACCCCTGGTTGAAATTCCAATGCCCCCGCTTGGAGGACAGCGTCACACAGCACAAAGTTATATAATAACAATGCAGGGCATAGTATATACAACTTATCACAGGTGCATTAACGTCAACAGTACATAACTCAACCACAGTGATACCCGAGGCCAGTTGAGTGTTAGCTGTTTGCTGAGACCAATTGTGGGGTGCCCCTAACTGATAATGTGGGGGTACCTCACTTTGGCTTTTGTGAGCCTCCGCCTGTGTAATCTCTTGGAGGTCATGCTCAGGTGCAACAGTCACAGGTTCCATACTACTTCCTCCCCCTGGTGGAAGGAATAGCACAGTGTCTCTTGTACAGACCTTTACCCGGCCATCCGCGGCAGGGATGCAGAAGGCCAGGAGGTTTTGACCCTTTCCGCGGTCCACCACATGGTGAATGAAGCGCTTCAGCTTGCACCTGTAGGAGGCAATAATTACCAGAGCGGTCTCAGCACAGTCTTTGTTTGCTCCATCAGTCACTTCTGAAGTGACGTCTCCTGGATACATCACAAGATCAACGTGCAGGTCCATATATTGTGACGGCAGTGCTTGGGTATTCTTCACGATGAAGTAACCGCTGAGCAGGGCCTCTTCCTCGGATATTTCCATCACATCCTGCAGGGAGTAAAGGGTTGGTGCCTCACCGCTCTGCTGACTTCTAATGGATCTTAGTTCATCTGGAACACTGTCAGGTACCATCTGAGTTTCACTGGGCATCATGATGGGGCTGACTTCTCTCTTCGCCTGGATGATAGGTGGTGGGTACTGGTCCACTCGCACCACTGGACAGCAGTCTTCTAAGGGGGACACCTCCGCCAGGACGCGATGCCGAGGTGAGCCAAACGCCCTGGTGGCCAGACTTAAGGAGCTACCGTGCTCCGCAGTCACCTGAGAACTCACACCCGACACCCCTGGGGCAGTCAACTCACCCTTGGCGTCGTTTGGTACTGGTCCCAAGCCTAGGACCGATGGTACCATCGTAGTAGGCCGGTCTGGCCATTGTAGGGCACACGGGCCCATAGCAGGGTCCGCAGCAGATGCTGCAGCTTCATTTGGGTGGTCCGCCGACTGGTGCATCACCACGGCTGGTTGGCTGCTGTTATCAGTAGACAA
Organism: Ascaphus truei; assembly: GCF_040206685.1. Classification (NCBI taxonomy): domain Eukaryota; kingdom Metazoa; phylum Chordata; class Amphibia; order Anura; family Ascaphidae; genus Ascaphus; species Ascaphus truei. The sequence goes on along the minus strand of NC_134487.1, from coordinate 169,262,528 downwards.
GGATGGGGTTAGGGGCACCTCCGCAGGGGAACAGCATCAGGGCACCTCGCATTTACTGGCGGCAATCGGCATGAAGCGGTCCTGCTCAGGCGGTACCAGTGGTAGCGATCCCCAGTCTCCCTGGGCAGTCACCTTACCCTTCGTTGATTCCGTCATCTGTGGTTCCGTCTGTGGTTCCGAATCTGGAACCGCGGTTAGGACGCACGGGCCTTGCGTAGTTGAGGATAGTTTGTTAACCGCATCTTCCTCTGCGGGTTTGTAGCACACAGCAGCAAAGGTTTTAGAAACTGTGCCTCGCAGCAGGCACATTTGGGTCCCCAGCTCAATTCGCCATCTGGAAAATCACACTTGGGGCATAGGCACCTGACGTACCTTTTTCCTTCCACTTTCACTACCTGAACCCTTCGTGGTCGCTGATAGGGATCAAAGTTCATACCACAGGAGAGTTTAAGGTCTTTCTGTAAGCACGGGCACAAAAGAAATGTTACATACAGTCCCTTTGCTGGCCAAACACCATACAACTACGGATGTGGTTTGCTGCATCCTGTACTGTCCTTAGTGGAGACAGCAGTTACTGATTGAGAATTGCTGTGCTTGCTCCCCCTGATGGACTCCAGAGGAGGAGCACCCTCTTTCAAGGAGTGGTTCTAACTCTGTGCTGAGCTACTCACAGTGCAGGGGCGGGGCTCTGGTTTTTGGGCCAGACCCGGACAAAATTTTGCAACAATTTCTTGCACAGTGCTGGTGCTCGTCCGATGTGGCGGGAGCCGCCATCTTAGGTGTGACTCACTGCTAGCATTCCCGGGTGAGGGGTCTCCATTTTGATCACAGTCTCATTAATTACCCTAGGGCTCTCTGCGTATATAGGGGAGTAGCCTTCTGGTGGGGCCTCTGGTTTTCCCAGCATTTCAGGGTAGATAACGGGACACCACCCTTTACTGAGGGTTCCTTGGAGCCATAATTTGGGTGGGCCTCCTTCTTTCATTAAATCTTGTTCGGCCTACACCAACACTGAGCACCACACTCCATCTGCATCTATGCAGCGGCCTAGGACTTTTGCACCCCATAAGCCTGAGTACTGACCCAATATTAAGCAAATATCACAGGAGGGAGTGTCAGCAGAAACTCGTCCTACAGCAAGGGTTTGTGAGGGCGGGACTTGCCCCTTTAATGCCCATTCGTACACTTCTTGGCAGGATGGCAATGATAATGAGAACGACATAATTTATTGAGTTCGGGCACCCCAGGTCTGCTCTCAGCAGCACCTCCAAATGTACCGGGTATTCCCCCTACCCCAATCGCAAATAGAGTGCATGTGAGGGGAAACCTATATGTTACCAGGTGTGGTGCGTATACCTGCAGGTTCACAGGAGGCCTGAGTCTCCGCTAATGTGAACCAGGGGTGAATCCTCTGGAACGATCTTTCTTCCAGCACATCCACCTACTGTATGTAGGATTCCAGGAGGGTAGAATGTACCCCACACAGGACCCGCATATAGTAACCACATACACAGGAGTATACGTACAGTATAACCGTTTACTATATGAAGCAACAAACCATAACACATTACAGCACATGTCATCAACAGCAATAACAGTGTCACTATGTAACACTACTCCCCATGGGTGATACCCCCACACCATATACCAAAGTCCCAAATGTCCCCAAAGTCCCCTCCCACCCAAGTGTGAGATAGCACTGCCCACTAGATGAGATGAGGTTGGTGCACTTATAGATAGCTGCCTGGGCACACATCTGCACCCGGGTGTAAAGATCTTCACAAAGGGTCTGACGCAGGAACAGGAATCCGCCTCCGCGGTGTCCCACCTCCGTGTGAGGTGTCTCCCTCGTGGAGCGTCTCACCCACAAAATGTCTCTTACTGTAGAGAGTAAGCCCAGACGCAGACCGCGATCACCACGTGCAACTGGCACCGGTGATGTCACACAACACTGTACTATAGAAAACAACCCCTCCTCACACTGAAGGGGCCTTTCCTGAAACTGCCAAAACTAACTGCTGTGCTGCACTGCAAAACAACATTGTCTCAACTTAGCTATCCTGCTCAGTTAAGGTGGCAGCATCCCTATCCGGGGTCTGTCCCTAGCTGCAACAGCTCACTGGTGACTCAGGGCTATCTGGGGCCTGGGGAGGGTACTCTGGCCTAGTGCATTGGTCACTACCCTGCACACCTACCTCCTTCCCTGTCTGCCTACCATCCCTGAGTGACTTCCTTCCAGCCTGTTAGTATATCCTCCCCTTCCAGGGAATCCTGCAGTCCTATTGGCTCCCTGGCATCAGGTGGTAAAGCAGCCCCAGATTCTGCTGGATCTTGTAGTCCCGCCTAGGGTAATTAACATTGGTGCCATGTGCACCTAGCGTGACGCGCATGCGCAACTTCGTAATGGCCGCCGCTGCGTTTCCGGCACTCCACTGCGCATGCGCGAGGAACAACATGGCGGTGTTCTGCACTGTCGGCCCGCCGCGGAGCCTCCGGAGCACCGAAGCGCTGCCTGCTTGGCCCCCACTCTCCAGAAATGCCGGCGGGTCTGCCACTTGGCTCCGGCGGTACTCGCCCTCGCCCCTGGTAGCGGTGGTAAGGAGGGGAATGGAGCACCGGGAGGAACCCTGGCTACATATATATATATATATATATATATATATATATATATATATATATATATATATATGTATAACATCAAATATCAGCTCAAGTTATGGCTTTAATACATTTTTTAGGGTTGCTGCTTTACAGTACAAGTATTACAACCAGCACCAAATCTACATTATTCCAGGACAAATACGGCTAGTAGATCTCCATTCAGAAAATCATGATTTTCAACACTAGATTCTTTTTGTTTAAAAGGTAGAGCAGAAGATTAGCAGACAAGATGCAATAATATTTGAGTTAATCACATATACGTTTCTGGGAAAATTTACCAAGTGCAAATTCACATGTGTAAAATAGGTAAAGAATTGTGCTATCTTATTTTTATATCTCTTCAAAGGGACAATGAAAGGGACTATTTTGTTTTTATCATTCATGTGGGCATGATTATATTAAATCTAGGCTTTTTATATGCGTTTGCTTGCATGCCACGATTTTACATGGATTGTCTAACATATATACAGTAAAGTGTCAAGCGGAAAATTAAAAGAACTCAAGTTAGTATTAACACAATTCATTTTTTTCTATCATTTAAAGGTGTGATTCTACACAACTTCAAAAAAAGATGAATATATTAACTTAATTTCCCTTTCATTGTTGCATAGATAGATTAAAGCTAATAAAGGCTACCATATCTTCACCCACAAATCAATGTTTAAATCAATGACCTCCCAGGTGTGCATCCTTTAATGAAACCTTGTGAATGATAGATTATGTTTTTTTCTAAATAAACTGAAATTTAGCACAAAGAAAAGAATAAATAAACAATTTACCAATGTTATTGGATTTTATAACAAAATGTGATAACCGTTAAAGGGAATTTTGTTGTTTTTGCTTTGCTTGAAAAATAAATACTTTTCAGTAGTGTGCAGAGAATGTGTCTGTATTTGTGCTCCAACTGGGCATATACGTGACTGCCTCATCATTACATACTGTACATTATACATACTGCTCCATTGGAGTGATCGGAACTGAAATGGAGTATGTTTCTCTTTCATTGGTGTCACTTGGGGCCTAACCACCACCACAGCAGGTTTTTGGTTAATGCAAGACGGGAGCTCAATAGTTGGTTGGCACGGGTAGGGGTCGGGAGGCTAGTCATATGAAAACACTGTAAGGAAAGGTTTAGTTAAGCCTCTCTTACTTAATATTAATGTAAAATGATACTGTGAGGCCATGAGTCATAGCATATATTTGTTTGATAGGGACAGTCTGGCATTCTGGTTTATTTTTTTATTATATTATTAAGAAAAGTTGTGTAGCAACAGAGGGGATCCTCATTGGAAGCCAAGTAAAAGGGTACATAAGTATTTCTGACGTCCAGCTCTGATGCGTTCATGCAGGATCTAAGAGCTCCAATGGGCAGGGTCACGTGATCACAAGGAAACACAGAGGTACCCACTGGCGCATCATCTTGTGTGAAGTGTTTATATCAAAGTGCGTTGGGTTTGTACTGACTGGTCCTTACAAAAAGTATTGTATTATAGGCAACACTCCCAAGCATAGTAAGGATATAAAATGGCAGGTGCACGGCAACAAAAGGAGGGACCCAGGGCCCAACCAAAACTAATAGAGAAAGGGGGGGTGGGGGGGTGTTCCCAGCACTCAAAGGAAATAAAGAATATAATGATTCAACACTGGAGTATGCCAAAAAAATATTGTATTGTAATAAAATGATATGCAAGATCACAAATTCTACACAACTACTACATTTAGGGATCTATGTGTACAAACAATAGTCAAACTGCCGTGATGGGGAGGGAGGGAAATGGGTGGGAGAAGGGGAAACAAAACAACCAAATGTAAGGTGAATGCCGCGAATGCCGAAACTGAACAGAGCTGATGTGGTGGAGTAAGGGTGGGGAACATTTCGGGGTGGGATGCCTCTTCCTCAGGCCCGTTTCCACAGACTCCCAAAAAGGGGATTTGTGGTACTTGCCTACAAACTTGACCACATTAGTCTCACTCCGTGAAAAACTAAAACAACAATAGTGTAAGGTAGTACTACCAAAGACAGGGAAATCATACAATACCTACTACCTGTAGACAACTATATCAATATTAGGCACCAATGTACATAGCAGTAATAAATAGGAGTGTTGGACGACCACTACTTCAAGCATATATGTGTAAACCCCTGTGTCTCTGCTATCAGCACAGGACATGGCCCCTTTAAGAATTACATTCCACTGGACCATGTGACTGTGCTTAGCCAGTGGAATGCCAGTTGCTGACAGTTGGAAAGGGAGCTGAGGGAGTGAGGGTGTGCAGGCCCATCCTTCACAGAGAGAGTGCTAGCACACATGGAGCTACAGGCCAGTACTCCATTATTGGGAGGCCGAACAGAGATAAAAGTAATTATTTGTTTGCACTGTTGGTATATTTTGTTTAAGTATATATGTGTATAGAGTGATTCTGAGATTAAGAGTCACCGTACTGAGTCACTGACTGGTCCTCATGTTGGATTATCATATTTTTGTATTGGTGCCTAGCGATAATTACATTATAAATACCCTTGTGTTATTTACATCACTGGGGTATGTTTCCCTTTGTCTAACCTATACCTTAACCAACCCTGTTTTGGTTAAGATATAAGGGAGGAGGGCTCGGACCCCCACCTTAGCAGCGGATGTCAGTCTGAAAACAGAGGGGTTACATACAGAATGGGGAGGTGCAGGTAAGGTTCCTACAACACAAAATCCACAAGGAGCTACTGAAAAACAGGTTTAGATACGGGTTTTTTTTTAACCTTTGTATAGGAACTTCACATAAAAATATTCTCCTTGCTAGAGAACCAAACAAAAAAAGACTATGGAGAAGGACAAGCACAGCTTGTCTGTTGGTGTGGGGGGCATGCATAGCTGGACACAATATCATATAAATGGGAGTCGTTTAAAAAAAGTCTCCAACATTTCACATTAACAAAAGCAATTGAGCTTAACATTTTAAACAAGTACTACATACAGCTCAACCCCGTTATAACCCGATCTGTTACAACTCGAAACCGCTTATAACGCGATGCACGCGTGGCTCCCAATTTTCATATTTATGAATACTTTACAACACGATTCTTGGTGTCTTAAATACTTTATTGTACAATGCATACAATTGTACATTATTTCTAACGCGATCCGTTTATAACGCGATGTGATTCTTTGGACCCCAAGCACAGCGTTATAAGGGGGTTAAGCTGTATATACTGTATATAGATCTCTGTTCTTTTTTTAAATACAAAATCATCTAGATCTAAGCCTTTTAGCATATTGCTACAGTATCATTGGTGCCAAGAGGCACATTTTTCAGAGAGAATGGACTGCTGTATTTTACTGCCTAGCAACAATTCCGGGAAAAAAAAGTTCTAAACAAAACAAGGAGTTAAGTAGAGAAAAAGAAATAAACTTGGTTTGGATTAAGATAACAAGATACTGTAGGATTGTATTTGTTGAAACTTCAATGAATGATGACACACTAAAGAGTTAGCTCCATTTATAGACATTTAGGACATTATGAATAACATATGCACTTAGTAAGGAAATTAGAAATATGATAAATCCACAAAGTATTTTGTAACAATCTTTGTGGTTTATAAAGCAGTGAGGCATTTCAATGAGGTAGACAAACTTTTTAATAATAAGCAACAGCAATGTTATGGAGCACAACTTATTCCTGGTTGCATCACCTATCAACTATCCTGCTATGCATGCACCCTATATTCTCTTATTAGTGTGTAACCGATGTTCCCCCACCTTAAGGGAGATTTCCTTGTTACACGGTGTTGTTGTGCTCACCTGCAGGTTTACAGAAGGCACTGAGCTTCCGCCGATGTTAGTTGGGGATGAAAAGGACAGGCTTTTGGGATCTGTAGCCCTCATCTCCCTGATACAGCGCCTCCATTCCCACAGGGCCTGTCATGAACAGGAATACCCCTGTCTGCACTTCTGTTTCACCCCCCCCCCCCCTTTCCTCGCAGCCCTGCTTGCCAGCTTCTTAATGCCAGCTGTATGTGTTTGGTTCTGCACACAAACACAGTGCTTGTGTGATAAATACAGTGCCATTTCCCCTCTCCCAGCAGCTTGCTGCATTAAAGATGCAACATTATTGCTACATGTTGTAGCTCCCCCAGACACTCCTGTGAGTTGCCATAGCAGCCCCAGCTTTTCCCTCAAATGGGCTAGTCTGTTTTCTCCCCCTCTGCTCTGCCCACAGATGGTCTGTCCCCAGACTATCTTACTACCCAGCATACCTTGCCATTTCCTTTTCCACCATTCCTCTGGACTCGTGAGTACCTTGCTGTAACCCCTGTAATGGTGCTGCAGGATTATCTTTTCACCTCCCTTTACTAATAAGCACACACAGATATATTTAGACTTACACCTCTACACAAGAGACTGTTTTTCCCTGCTTTCTCCAAAATAAAGTAAGAAAAGAAACAGACCTTGTCGTGCTTGGAAAAGAGGGCCGAGTTGACACTATCTGAGCTAAGTCATCCCACACGTGACCCTCTGGCTTCCAGAATAGTGAAAAGATATCGTGTGCCTTACAGAAACTTACAGGAGCTGCTACTAAAGACTCCATGATACACAGAGCAGTCTGTGCAGACAAAGGAAGCACCAAGTAGCTCAAATTGCTCACAGCCTGCAGCCTTAACAGACAAGCAGCAGCCTACACTGCATAGCAGCCTTGCAACAAACAGTGCTTCTTACACAATACCTAACTGCTTTTTTCTCTGTCTGAGTTCACCCTCTGCACACCCCCATAGTGAGGATCTACCATCCCACCTACGCACGTCCCCACGGCTAGCGCCATCAAGGGCCACGCCACCGGACACCCGCCAGGACACGGGTCACAGCCACTGGATACCTGTGAGTACAGCTACCCCTACGCTGCACGCTGCAGGACACCGCTCGACATCATCTGAGACAGATGCCCATCGCTGACAAGGTAAAAGGCCGCACGCCACACGCACTGGCAAAAGGCCTACACACACCTACAGCATGGCAGAACTCAGAGCCTCACCAGACATCACGCAGGAAAGCGATCACTCAGACACAGAGAACGCCGCGCAGCCGCAACAGGCGCAGGCAGGCGCAAGGCCCAAATGGACAGTCACACTGACACAAAAGGCCCGCGAAAAATATGAGACTGACATTGAAGCGCACCGCACCAAATTAGAGTTGGCCTGGGAAACAACCGCACTTGGGGTATGCAATGTCGCCGGCGCTGGCAATTCTGTACAACAGCTCGAGCAGGCAATAACTCAATTAAGGATAGATCACGCACGCTACCAAGGGCTGTCAGAAGCATACGTCACTTACCTGGCCAGGGCTAACACCGGCGAAAGCCTGCAAGAAAGGGACTTACAGCATAACATTGACTTGACACGTGACAGCCGCATGCGAACCTCTATCACGGAGGCTGAGAGTAGGAGAAAAGACCTTTTGCTGGAAACCGCATCGCAGCGCTCAAGCACATCCAGGCATTCTTCAAGGTCAGCAAGATCAGCGCGATCCAACGCGGCCAGCGCCAGCGCAAGCGCTACCAAGGCGCGAGCCTCCGCAGAGGCTGCACGTGCCAGGGCCGAATATGGTCGAAGAGAGGCAGCCGTAAGGGCAGAAAGAGCGCGCATAGAAGAGGAGGAGCAGAATGCCGCCGCTGCCAATGCTACTGCCGCCGCTGCCAATGCCGCCGCCGCCGCTACTGCCGCCGCTGTCAATGCCGCCACTGCTACTGCCGCCGCTGCCAATGCCACTGCTGCGCGCAGAAAGGCCGAACTAGACACGGATCTAGAGGCACTTAACCAAGAGAAGGAAGCCGCTGCCGCCATAGCCCAAGCCGAAGTCCTAGAAGCAGCTGTGAGACAGGACGGCGGGGAGCTACCGTACAGACGGATAGCCTCAGAGGATCCAGCCCAACGCACTGAAGACTACGTAAGGAGCCTCTTCAGCGTAAACACCAGCGCACCATCTCAACACGGAGGGAGTGACACCACAGACACCGAAGACTCGCTCGGACCACGAGGAGAAGACGCTGCTCCGTCAATGGCACATGCTGCCTGGGATAGCCACAGCCGCAACAGTGATCCACACGCCAGAGCGCACACGGATGCACCACAACAGGCTCGCAATCCAGGTACACCCACGCGGGAGAGAACAGCCCCTCACAATAACCAACAGTCACCACGCGTCCACGCCAAGGAAGAGGCTACCGCACGGACCCTCCCAGCAACTACCTCAGAACGGGACAAACACGCCGATGCCTCAGGCCTGACAGACATAGCCAAGTATATGATCCAGCGCGACCTGGTGCAAGCAGGGCTCATCTGCTTTGACGACCGCCCTGAGAACTACTGGACATGGAAGTTCACGTTCAAAGACGCAATCAAGAGCTTGGACTTCTCAGCAAGGGAAGAGCTCAATCTGCTATTCAAGTTCCTGGGGAACGAATCCAGAGAGTACGCAAATAGACTGCGGGCAGCAAATGCGCACCAACCCCAAGTAGGTCTTGACCTAGTGTGGGAAAGGCTGGAAGAATCCTACGGCAGCCCCGAAAGCAGTCGTGGATTCGCTCTTCAAAAGAGTCGAAAGCTTCCCCAAGATCACAACCAAAGACTACTCGAAGTTACGAGATCTTGGAAACCTGCTGCAAGAACTGGAGTTCGCAAGGAAAGACCATTCCTTAATAGGTCTCAACGTCCTAGATTCAGCTCGTGGAGTGAGACCCATCCTGGAGAAGCTACCCTTCAACCTCCAAGAAAAATGGATCTCACAAGGCTCCAAATACAAAAGGGAGAAGCAAGTCGTCTACCCCCCATTCTCATTTTTCTTGAGCTTCATTCGCGAAGCAGCAAGGACGAAGAACGACCCCAGCTTCTTCTTTGGTGCGCAAACCACATACAGTGCAAGCAGCCTGAGGAACGAGAGACCAGCGACGAGATATGGTAACCCCCAAACACCCATCTCGGCCCGCAGGACGGACGTGCCCCCCACGACCCAAACTACTCCCGATCAGTCGGTCGCCGGAGACAAGGAACCAAGGGACCCAAACAGGGAATGTCCCATACACAAGAAGCCACACCCACTCAACAAGTGCTTTGGGTTCAGGATGAAGTCCCTAGAGGAACTCAAGAGGTTACTTGGAGAATTCGGAGTTTGCTTCAAGTGCTGCGGTTTCACAACTCACCTAGCCAGGGACTGTAAAGAAGAGATCAAATGCACAGTGTGCGAAAGTGACAAGCATGTGACAGCGTTACACCCAGAGGCAATGACACTCCACCAACTCGAGAACCCATCCTCCGTAGCGGAGCATGGCGGGGAGAAAGAAGGAGAGTCAACATCCGTCACATCTCAGCGCACTGAGGTATGCGGAAAAGAAGGTGACAAAATGTCCTGCTCCAAAATATGCCTTATCGCAGTGCACCCCCAGGGACAACCTGAGAAGGCTATTCGGATGTATGCAATCCTCGACGACCAGAGCAACCGATCGCTGGTCAGGTCAGAGTTCTTCGACATGTTTAACATACAAGACGGGGCTTCTCCTTACACTCTCAGAATGTGCGCAGGGTGAATGGAGACCACAGGGAGAAGAGTGAATGGCTACACCATATGCTCAATAGACGGCAAAGTGAACATGCCCCTTCCCACACTCATCGAGTGCAACCACATGGCCACAAACAGGGACGGGATTCCCACACCAGACGTGGCACTCCATTACCCCCACCTCAAAGGAATAGCCAACCACATCCGGCCGGTGGAACAAGGCGCCAAGATCTTGCTGCTGCTCGGTAGGGACATCATGAGGGTACAAAAAAGTCCATAAACAGCATAATGGACCCCACAACGCGCCATACGCCCAAAGACTTGACCTAGGATGGGTGATAGTGGGCAACTCGTGCACCAACAAAGAGCACGGGCAAGACTACGTTGATGCCCGCAGAACGGTGGTGACAGAATGTGGACACACATCTCTCTCTGAACCATGTCTTGGCCATCTCCAAGTGACCGAAGGGCCAAGTGAAGAGAAAAGACAAGGTCATACCCCTGAGACCAACAAAGACATCCTCACGTCGATGGGATGCGACAATGGCTTAGGATGCTCAGCAGTCCAGACAGCTATGGATGATGAGTCGATTCCACCGAAGGAAGAGAGTAACCTCCCAAAGGTGACCGACAAAGGGATCGTCCAAAAAACGATAAACAATCAGACAATACTCCCGCGAGCAATGGCACAACTAAGACGTACAGTTGTTCCTCTCCACAGAGTATCAAGCAACAGAGCAACCAACTGCCACGGCTGGCATAGCCGCAAAAGATTGCGCCCCACAGGTGAAGCCACAGTGTCAAAGGGACTGTCCTCTCACACGTCTAAAAAGAGACAGCCACAGAGACATTTCATAAAGGGATTTACTAGGGCAAAAGAGACTGTTCTTCGTCACGTTCAGGGAGAAAATAACCTCCCGATGGCAGTTAACAAAGAAACACAAAAGCGTTTCACCAAACTACGCGGAGATGTTCTCGTGCAAGAGAAATGTACCGATGAACTACGGTGCACAGAGTTCCAGACAACAAGGAACGATGACAAGCAAATACCATCAAGGGAAGATAGAGGATTCTCGAAGTTAACAGTCAAGGAGCTCTCTAAAGACGGACTAAGCAGTTGAGTGACTCCGCGACCATTCCGTTCATCAAGAAGGCGCTTCCCAAACAATGGAAAACATGACATCTCTAGGTTCACTTCGCACCTCTGCGATCTAAAAAGGGAACCAGAGACCAAAACCAATTTTGTGGCCTTCATCCAAAAGATATTCCTTACCAGCCACGCAAAGCCAGCACCTCTAATGGAGGAAGGTGAAGAATGTCGGTACCTCCAATCACCTGGGGCCTACCACCCTCAGGAACCCGATCAAATCCGGGTAATGTTCAACCCCAGCACTCAGCTTCAGGGAGTCTCTCTGAGAGACGCCCTCTTTACTGGACTAGATTCGACAACCAGTCTTCCAGAAGTGTTGTTCCGCTTCCGCAAGGAACCAAACGCCATTTCCTTCTGCCGAACGCCAGGTGATAGAGCGACAAGCTACCACGACTGGCGCACTTACAAGGGGATGTGCTCTGTGGATAAAACTACAGAGACAAAAGGACTGTTTTCTCACAAGGCTAAAAGGAAACAGTGCCAGAGACTCTTACAAAAAACATTGTGGTGCATCAAGCTAACCAAGAGCTGTGCATCCACCTGGCTTCCCTTACTGGAAGGTTGGCCAAAGGACTTTGACGCCAGTGGTACCGGCCGGTATCACCTTGCTACACTGGCGACACACTTTATTTGAGCTCGGCTAGTCCCACGAATTCGGGTATACCCGGGTGTATTGAGGTTTGTGACTGTTTTCTGCCCGAGTGCATTGAGGTATTTTCCAAGCAGGGATTGAAGCATTTTATTTCCTCTGGCTGCAATACTGCACAGTATATATATATATACTGCATTACAATTCATGAATTTATGCCATCTGGTAGACACGCGAAGCATTGCAGCCTATTAAATCCTAATCATTATCATTTAACAGATCAGCCGCCCGTCAGCCAGGCATGAACCCAGGCTGGGAAGGCAAATGCAACGGGGCTTGTCAGAGGTGAGGAGCGGCGCATTCCAGGTATCTGCCAGGTACATACCGGGTATTTGCTCGAATAAAGTGTGTCGGTGCAGTATGGGAATATGGACCTTTGCATTGTTATGTTATGTTTGCATTGCACATATGTTCCACATAGCTTGTCATATAGTGGTATCTACAGATACCAGACGGGGAGTGTCATGGAACAGGAATACCCCTGTCTGCACTTCTGTTTCACCCCCCCCCTTTTCCTCGCAGCCCTGCTTGCCAGCTTCTTAATGCCAGCTGTATGTGTTTGGTTCTGCACACAAACACAGTGCTTGTGTGATAAATACAGTGCCATTTCTCCTCTCCCAGCAGCTTGCTGCATTAAAGATGCAACATTATTGCGACATGTTGGAGCTCCCCCAGACACTCCTGTGAGTTGCCATAGCAGCCCCAGCTTTTCCCTCAAATGGGCTAGTCTGTTTTCTCCCCCTCTGCTCTGCCCACAGATGGTCTGTCCCCAGACTATCTTACTACCCAGCATACCTTGCCATTTCCTTTTCCACCATTCCTCTGGACTCGTGAGTACCTTGCTGTAACCCCTGTAATGGTGCTGCAGGATTATCTTTTCACCTCCCTTTACTACTAAGCACACACAGAGATATTTAGACCTACACCTCTACACTAAGAGACTGTTTTTCCCTGCTTTCTCCAAAATAAAGTAAGAAAAGAAACAGACCTTGTCGTGCTTGGAAAAGAGGTCCTAGTTGACACTATCTGAGCTAAGTCATCCTACACGTGACCCTCTGGCTTCCAGAATAGGGCCTATCGCAGATAGGTGCAGTCCCTGTGGAAAACCTCTTTCCCTCCCCCTGAAAGACATGAAGTTGAACTTGAACTTTATTGAATTTTATTGAAGTACATCAGAGCACCCAGCATGCACGTTCTTATAACAGAAACACTCATGAAAGGGTAGAGCCCCTCCAAATTTCCTTGTGCTGCAGAGATTCACTCCAGGTATATGAAGTCCATTTAAATCAGCAACATGATAATAGACCATAAGGGGTTAACACATATGATGAACAGCAAATGAGTCTACTGACTCTCCCCTTGTATGGGAGCAGCTTGGCAACATACAGAGGGTTGACCCAGTAGGTTAATTAACCTGCTAGTGACCCCTCAAATGTATTAATAGTGCACTAAAAGTGGCTATTCCCCTGAGGTGTTTAAGAATAAGAAATAAACTTACTCAGTTCTTTCATTGGTCTTTTCCTGTTGGCGTGCTCCAGGCTTGTGAGCAATAAAGTAGCAGGATATCCTCTCCATAGGAAAGTAACCAGTGGGCACTGCTTGGACAAAAAATGTCAAGAAGGCTGGACTGTGCAAAAAATATATAAAAGCCTTTATTGGTTCCCAGCAAACATGGATAAAAAAGGGGAGAAGGAGTCCCCCCTCAGCGCTCTGACGTGTTTCATCCGCTGATTACTTTCCTATGGAGAGGATATCCTGCATGTTCTTATAGCAATCTATTACAGTACATTCATGGCTTGCAGCTCACTCTCTTCTCTGTTCCTGGAATCAACCCAAGGGCTTGAGGCCCCAGTAGTCTATCCTTGTCTCCCACACTCCCTAGTGGAGTATGGGGTATATGCTCCCACTCCTCTGAGGGAGGGGATAGAACAACACACCCCACTTCCCATGAGGGGACAGAACAACAACATTTGGCTGCAGCTCCTTTTTGTTACCAGGGGAGGGGCTCCAGGTCTCAGCCCCATATGGGCAGTACCTAGTCCTTAGGCCACACCCCCATCACTCAGGAGACCTGTTTACTGCAGCAGGGTGTAAATTTAACGCAAACACTGCATGCGCTGGTAGCAGGACTTACATGTTAAGCAGGGAATTAGTAGCCCAGGGGGTACCTGGCTACATGCTCCCCCGGTAGAACTGTTACTCCCCTGCTGAGACATCCAATTTATGGACCATCCTTAATTGGAGAAAACAGGAAAACATAAGATTATAACATTAGTGCATACAACACAACAGTATCTTCCTTAACTGGAGAATGTCTACCGATACTCAGTAATAATATTTTGGGTCAGGTTTTCTAACTAACCTACCCTCATCATCAGGGACTGTCACAGAGTAACACTGTTTCTGACCCCGTTCTGAGATTTATTCCACTCTATCTGTCCTGGAACAGGATTGTCTAATTTCCTGTGTCATTTTGCAGCTCATAGGAGTTATGTGTCCCTAGTTCAGCTGCCTGTAATTTCCCCTGTCTCAGCAGCTAGCTGCATGTGAAAGGCAACATTATTGATACATATGTTATTTGCACAGCCCTAGTCAGTGTTGGTTGCCTTAGCAACCTCCTATTCCACTAAGCTGAGAGTGGGCTATTCCAACCCCCCTTGTCTTTGTTCACAGTTAGTCTGTTCCTGAGACTATTCCTGTTCCTCAGATTCCTTTACACTTCCTTTTCTAATTTAGCTTGGCGGGGAGGAAGGAGAAGGAGAGCCAACATCTGTCATGATGTCTTCACATCAGGGGAATGTGACAATGGCCTAGGAGGCTCAGTAGTCCAGACAACTAAGGATGATGAGTCGACTTCACTAAAGAAAGAAAACAACCTCCTGTAGGTGATTGACAAAAGGATCGTCCAATATAAGAGAGACAATCAGACAATCCTCCTGCGAGCAATGCCACATCTGAGACGTACAGCCATTTCTCTCCAGGCTGCAAAGCAGCCAGCCGCCACAGCTGGCATAGCTGCAAAAGATTGCACCCTGCAGGTGAAACTACAGGGTCAAAGATACTGTCCTCTCATAAGTCTAAAAAGAGACAGTCGCAGAGACATTTCACAAAAGGATTTACAAGGGCAAAAGAGACTGTTCTTCGTCATGTCCAGTGAGAAAACAACCTCCTGAAAGCGATTAACAAAGAGACAAAGACGTATCACCAAAATACATGAAGACATTCTCGTGCCTGAGAAATGTACCGATGACCTAGGGTGCACGGCGTTTCAGACAACAAGGGACGATGACAAGCAAGCACCATCGATGGAAGATAGAGAATTCCTGAGGTTAACGGTTAAGGAGTTCTTCAAAGACGGACCGGGCAGTTGGGTGACCCCGCTACCATTCCGTTCACCAAGAAGACGGTTCCCAAACAATAGAAAACATGCCATCTCTATGCTCACTTCGCTCCGCCGCACCCTACAAAGGAAACCGGAGACCAAGAATCAACTTGTGGCCTTCATGCAAAGGATATTCCTTAGCGGGTACGCAGAGCCAGCGACCTCACTGAAGAAAAGTGAAGAACGCTGGTACCTCCCATCATCTGGTGTCTACCACCCTCAGAAACCCGGTCAAATCCGGGTAGTGTGCAATTCCAATACTCTGCACCAGGAAGTCTCTCTTAATGACAACCTCTTCACTGGACCAGACTTGACAACCAGTCTTCCAGGAGTGTTGATCCGCTTCCACAAGGAGCCAAAAGCCATTTCCTTCTGCCAAACGCCAGGTGATGAGAGTGACAGGCTACCACGACTGGCATATCTATAAGGGGATGCACTCTGTGGATAAAACTACAGAGATAAAAAGAATGTTCTCTCACAAATGTAAAAGAAAACAGTGCCAGAGACGTTTGCACAAAGACATTGTGGTGCCCCCAGTTAACCTGGATCGGTGTATCCACCAGGCATCCTTTGCTAAAGAACTTTGGCCAAGTGACTTTGAAGCCAGTGATACCGGCCTGTATCACATCACTAAGTGGGCATGGACTTTTGCATTGTTATGTGAATGTGTTATTATGCCTTGTCATGTATGTTACATATGTTCCACATAGTTAGTTATATAGTGGTATCTCCAGATACCAGACGGGGAGTGTCCTGGAACAGGATTGTCTAATTCCCTGTGTCATTTTGCAGCTCATAGGAGTTATGTCTCCCTAGTTCAGCTGCCTGTAATTTCCCCTGTCCCAGCAGCTAGCTGCATGTGAAAGACAACATTATTGATACATATGTTGTTTACACAGCCCTAGTCAGTGTTGGTTGCCTTAGCAAATTTCTATTCTCCTAAGCTGAGAGTGGGCTATTCCAACCCCCCTTGTCTTCACAGTTAGTCTGTTCCTGAGACTATTCCTGTTTCCCAGATTCCTTTACACTTCCTTTTCTAATCTGGCTGCTGAGCAAGCACATCTCACGCTATTCACCTTTTGGCAAGTATCACCGTTTTTTTACCTTTCCCCACTATCAAGCACCCTCACTATAGAGAAGCTCTCTCTCACAACACTATCATCTACGAGTGCCTTTGTGTGTCTATGCTTTTCCCAATAAAGTGAAGAAAAGACAAAGAACGTGTTGTGCTTGTTAAAGGAACGGGTTAAGCTATCTGGCCATACTTTATCCAGCGTAAACACTTTGGCTCCAGAAAACTATCTATATAGATGTTTTGCCCCACTTTCCATACTCTTATGAGGTACGACACTTTCTCCTCATTATAACAGGGTACATTACACCTGGCAGCTAGATAGTCCAGGACAGCATCCCTGATTCACTCTTCTCTATGGACCATAAAGGGCTCAGGTACGTAGGGGTAGTCGAACCAATGGGACTTTCAGTACCATTGTACCACGATTGTCATATTCTCTAGCCTGCTGTACCCATGCTTGGCCACTGGGACTGCTGCCACTCTCAATGTCTTGTTCTAGCCTGCAGTACCTAAACTTGTCCACCGGGATTGCTGCTGCTAAACTAAGGAACATTCCAGAACCTGATACCTGACACCTCTGCACCTGTGCTCCACCTCTCAGCCTGCCTATATAAACCTCCCTTTCCTGTTCCTCCTTGCCTGTTTATACTGGTTCCTTAGCTCCTGCAAGGTTCCTGTGTTTACTGCTGTGTTAGCTATTGCTATCATCCTGTTCCAGTTTCCTCGTTGCCGACCTCTGCTTGTTTCCTGACTTCGCTACCTGCCGCCTGCCTCTGCCAATCCTTGACAGAATAAACAGGCCGTACCATGGATTCCGCTGGAACATACCCGGCTCAGGCTCAGACACTCCATGACTTACAACATATCATGGTTGGTTACCAGGAACAACAAAGACACGTGTTTAATCGTCTTGGCCGCTTGGAAGAACAAGCCGCCACTGCAGAGGCTGAGAATCGTGAACTACGAGCAGCCTTAATCACCTTGTCTGGTCAAAACACTGTGCCTGTGCAAACCGCACCCCGTATATCCATTCCGGAAATTTTTTTGGGGAAAAAACAATCTTTCCGGAATTTCCTTAATCAATGCAGACTTGTGTTCAAGCTTCAGCCCATCATTTATCATACCGAAGAAGCCCAGGTTGGAATGATCATAACCCTGCTCAAGGATGAGGCCCTTGCTTGGGTCTCCCCTATGTTAGAACAAGATAGCCCACTACTAAGGGACCTGGAGGAGTTCATCGAAGCCATGAGTCTTATTTTTGATGACCCAAATCGTAGTGCAACCGCTGAGGCAACTCTGAACAATCTTCGTCAAGGAAGACGCTCGGCAGCTGAATACGCCGCTGAATTCCGCAGATGGGTTAATGATACTGATTGGAATGAGGCCGCGCAGAAATATTATTTTCGGCAGGGTCTCTCGGAGCAAGTTAAAGACGAACTAGCCTGGGTGGAACCCCCAGAGAGAATTCAGGACTTTGTCCGTTTATGCATCCAAATTGATCGCAGGCTTACGGAAAGACGATTGGAGAGACAGGGGTTCATGCCAAGCAACCCCAGGTTTAGAGATGTCAGTACCCCAAGACGTTCCAGGGAGACTGAGGAGGAGCCGATGCAAGTAAATACACTGCGGGGACCCATCTCAACCGGGGAAAGGAATAGACGCCGAACAGAAGATCTCTGTTTATATTGCGGAAATGATGGGCACTATCTCGCTGATTGCCCAAACAAGTCAAGGCAGTCTTCTTTCCAGAGCCCTAGGAGACATCAGCTACACGCTATTTCAAAGACTGTTTTCTCTGCTTCTCAAGGGAAAGATAACCCTCCTTCGCTACACCCTCACCTCCTGGTTCCTATTATAATCGAGGAAGGAACACATCGTTTTTCAACCACAGTAATGGTTTACTCAGGGGTGGCAGGGAATTTTATGGACATAGAATTCGCCAAGAACAATTCGGTATCATTTGTAGCCAAGGAATCGCCAGAAAGGATGGAAGTCGTTGACGGTTCTCCCTTGAGCTTTGGACCTGTTACCCATGAAACCAGTAACTTAACACTAATCATGGAGCCAAATCACCAGGAGAAGATTTCTTTTGGTCTCATTCCATCACCTTTGTTTCCAGTGATTCTGGGAATTCCATGGCTCATGATCCATAACCCACTAATTGACTGGAAGACAAAGACCCTCACGTTTCCCTCGGAGCACTGTCAGCTAGCCTGTCTACCTAAAACTCCTATACCAGAGTGTGTAGGAATACATAAGATTTCCTCGTCTCAAGAAAATCTTCTGCCGGCTCCTTACTCTGAGTTTTTAGATGTGTGTGACAAGAAGAACGCAGATACGCTTCCCCCACATCGCTCTTATGACTGTCCCATTTAATTATTACCAGGTGCTGCCATTCCGTTTGGAAGAATCTATTCCCTCTCAGAACCGGAATTGAAGGTCCTCAATGACTACCTACAGGAGAACCTATCAAAGGGTTTTATCCGACCCTCTACTTCTCCAGCAGGCGCTGCGCTCTTCTTCGTGGGAAAGAAAGACGGTTCTCTACGCCCCTGCATTGACTATCGGGAACTAAATAAGATTACGGTGAAGAACAGGTACCCATTACCTCTGATACCTGAACTATTGGAAAGAATTCGGTCAGCCAAAATCTTTACCAAATTAGATCTCAGAGGAGCGTATAATTTGGTCCGCATTCGACCCGGTGACGAATGGAAAACAGCCTTCTGAACCCGTTATGGGCACTATGAATATCTGGTGATGCCGTTTGGACTCTGTAATGCCCCTGCTACCTTCCAGCATTTAATAATTGATGTCCTCCGAGAGTTATTGGACCAATTCGTAGTGGCATACCTGGATGACATCCTTGTCTTCTCAGATAACATCATGGATCATCAGAGACATGTCTGAATTGTCCTTGAGCGTCTCCGTAAGTACAAATTGTACATCAAGTTAGAAAAATGCGAATTTGAAAAGACCAACATGCAATTTCTCGGTTACATCATCTCTCCCGAGGGTTTGAGTATGGACCCAGGCAAGATTCAAGCCGTGGTGGAATGGCCAATCCCTCGAAATGAAAAGGACATTCAGAGATTTATGGGTTTTGCCAATTTCTATAGACGTTTTATTAAAAATTTCTCTGGCATTATTGCTCCAATCACCCAACTCACACGGAAAGAATTCCCCTTCAAATGGTCTCCTAAAGCAGATGTGTCATTCGAACAATTGAAGTCACTCTTCACATCTGCCCCTATCCTCATCCATCCAAATCCAGAATTACCATTCATCTTGGAAGTGGATGCATCCGACTCTGCTGTTGGTGCCATTCTGTCACAAAGAATTGGACCCAAGATGCTCCTTCATCCATGTGCCTTTTATTCATACCAAATGTCAACAGCTGAACGAAATTATGACATCGGAAACAAAGAACTTTTGGCTATAAAAGCTGCATTCTCTGAGTGGAGACATATCCTGGACGGGGCCAATCATCCAATTACGGTCTTTACGGATCATAGGAACTTAGAATTCATTCGATCCGCAAAGAGACTGTCTGCGCGACAAGCCAGATGGGCTCTCTTCTTTGCAAGATTTCAGTTCCACATCTCATACCGCCCTGGCTCCAAAAATGGGAAAGCCGACGCCTTGTCACGGTCCTTTCCGAATCCTAGTTCAGACAAAGAGCAAGAAGAAACTATTCTTCCAAAAATAAAATTTTTGGGCGCCACATTCTCTGCCGATCTCCTCACATGAATAAAGGGAGCCTACTCAAATGACACTTTTCTTAAAAACCCTCCTCCGGAAGCAGAACTATTTCTATGTGATGGTCTCTGGAACTGTAAGGATCGTCTGTTCGTCCCTAAGGAGGTAAGATTAGAGGTGCTTCAATTAATGCACGACTCCCGACCCGCTGGTCACCAGGTGTCCTCAAGACACAGGAACTGTTGTCTCGCTCTTTTTGGTGGCCTAAATTAGCACAAGATGTTAAAGACTATGTCCTCTCCTGTGAAACTTGTGCTAGGACCAAGACCCCTCGAGCATCACCTGTGGGTTTACTGCAGCCTCTTCCAACTCGTCCTTGGGGGTCCATATCAATGGATTTTATTGTTGACCTGCCACGATCAAATGGACATAATACCATCCTGGTAGTGGTGGATCGACTTACAAAGATGGCTCACTTCATTGCAGCACAGAATCTTCCTTCTGCAGACCAGACAGCCAAGTTGATTGTGAAAGAGGTGTTTCGGCTTCACGGGGCTCCTGATGAGATCATATCCGATAGAGGGGTACAATTCACTTCAAAATTTTGGAGGACCTTCTGTTCCTCTCTAGGAATTCGTTTAAATTTATCGTCTGGCTATCATCCACAATCCAATGGCCAGACAGAAAGGACCAATCAGACTTTGGAACAATACTTACGATGTTTTGTTTGTCATCTCCAGGATGACTGGATTGATTTCCTACCATTAGCTGAGTTTTCATACAACAACTCACATCATTCATCGACTCAGAAGAGCCCCTTTTTCTCAAATTATGGATTTCATCCAACCTTTATTCCTCGTTTTCCATCTTCGGGCCCCATTCCGGCAGTTACAGAGAAACTGGAGACTCTGCGAGACATCCAGGAGACCCTCAAAGAGACACTTCGTGAGACTCAAGTAAAGTACAAAAGAGCAGCAGACCAACACCGCAGACCCTCCCCAGAATTTCAAGTCGGGGATAAAGTCTGGCTTTCTACAAAAAATCTACGTCTAAAGGTTCCAACCATTAAATTGGGCCAAAAATACATCGGGCCATTTCGCATCTCAGCACTAATAAATCCAGTGTCCTTCAGATTAGAGCTTCCTAAGACCATCAAAATACACCCTGTGTTTCACTCTTCTCTGCTGAAACCTTTCCGTGAGAACCTGTTTCCTGGACGGAGACTTCCTCCCCCTGAACCCGTCCTCGTGGATAACGAAGAGGAATTAATTGTGGAAAGAATTTTGGATTCCAGGTTACACCGAGGGAAACTACAGTACCTGGTTCACTGGGGGCTATGGCCCAGAGGAGAGGTCTTGGGAACCCAAAGATTTTGTACATGCTCCGCGACTAGTCAAAGCTTTCCACCGACGATATCCAGACAAGCCTAGCAAGGATCGTCCGGAGAACGCTCTTGGGAGGGGGGAGTAATGTCATATTCTCTAGCCTGCTGTACCCATGCTTGGCCACTGGGACTGCTGCCACTCTCAATGTCTTGTTCTAGCCTGCAGTACCTAAACTTGTCCACCGGGATTGCTGCTGCTAAACTAAGGAACATTCCAGAACCTGATACCTGACACCTCTGCACCTGTGCTCCACCTCTCAGCCTGCCTATATAAACCTCCCTTTCCTGTTCCTCCTTGCCTGTTTATACTGGTTCCTTAGCTCCTGCAAGGTTCCTGTGTTTACTGCTGTGTTAGCTATTGCTATCATCCTGTTCCAGTTTCCTCGTTGCCGACCTCTGCTTGTTTCCTGACTTCGCTACCTGCCGACTGCCTCTGATCTCTGCTTGTGACCCCTACTTCGCTCCCTGCTGTTCCTGCCACTGAGATCCACTTCAGCTGAAGTCCAATCCTTGACAACGATCCTATCTGCCGGTAACAGGCACTTATCACTGTTGAATAAACTGCCTCTAAATCCAGAAGGGAGCAGGTTAAGTACAGCCAGGCAATTGACCAGACTCTACCTGCCTAAAGAGAGCTCTGTGAAAGTGTCATATGAGACACAGGAAATAGATTTTCCTTGGTACACATGGGTGCTGACAAGTGGAAAGAGGTCTTGAGTGCACCGAAAGACTGGGCATTGAAAACAAGACAGAAGGGGACCGGATCTCTTTTCCTAGACACGGGACCCAGGAACCTGCCAGAGGCTGGACTCTCTAACACACCAAGACACCACTGACCTGAAGGGCCATCTGCTTTAAGGTACCGCTGAGACTTTGGGGGTGGTATACTAGTAAGGGACTTCCCCCCCCAGTCTTACAGATAGGGACTGGGGGATGAGTTAGCCCTTTCACAGGGATAGGTGTTTGTTATTTTATGTATATTTTTGTTTGCTGTGTTATTTAAAGGAAGAGGCAATAAAGCCTTATATTAATTTCACCCTATAAATGGTCTCCATTTTGCATACCTCTGCACACATCTCTTAGATATGTTGTCAGAAGTTGGGATGAGAGGTGGCCTTTGAAGTTCAAAGGGGCCCCGGGGATTGCCTGTGAAAATTGTTGCGCTTTTGCCTGCATAAGTTCCTGCAACAATCTGAGCAACAAAGCATGTGTATAAGTGACCAGAATTAAAGGGCTACACATCCAAACAGGAAAACTACACTGCACTGGAGAAAGCCACAACACCACAGTTTGACTGGGAGGACTGCGACAGACGGTGACCCACACAAGTGACTGATGCTATGACCAGAGTTTACCCCACCACTTGTGAGAAAAAAAACCCATGGGATTTTAAAATGGTTGCCCAGCTGAAGTGAAATACAGACTGCAAAAATGTGGAAGAAAATGTGTTCCAGGTGTAAAGAGCCCAACCACACGGAGCAGTGTGCCTTCAGGCCTTATTCGGAGGATGAGGATGATAGCTATGTGGCCCCAGATAAAGGGCAACAGCCAGAGGAATATTTATTTTCAATGAACCAAGGAACTGCAAAAACAAGCAAATGTGCTTGGTCACAAGGAAGGTACAGAAGTTTTACTTAGCACATCCAGTATCACTGATGAGAAAGAATGTGTGCACAGGACTGCTGATTTTTCAAACCATTCCAAAGTAAAGAAGAAAAAGAAAACGTCTACAGAGACGCCTGAGAGAGATACAAACTCTGCAAGCAAAGTCTGCCCACCTGTACGACAACCAGCTGCGGTTCTAGCGAATTTTCGAGTGAAAACAGCTGCAATAGCGCCTCCCGAGGTCAGGAAGAAAAATACACCTGATAGCCCCAAAATGGAGAACAAGTTATGGCGTTCCTGTAATGAACCCTACCCCACGGAAGAGTGGCCCTTCTGGTCCTATGAGGATACGGATAAGGATGAAGATATCTCTTATGGGGAACCCGAACCGTGTCACACCCACAAAACACCCCAAGAATGGTGGAGGTCCCTAAACTCGGTACGGACCGAACAAACAGGTCTCTATGACCCCGAATATTCCTGTCAGCTAACGCAACTGCAAGAAAAGCTTGGTGGATAGAGTGAAGTTGTAAAAAAGCAAAGAAAAGTGGTGCTTCACTTACAGTGGAATGAACAGACACGTCCGCAAATCTCATGAAGAAAAAGGGGGTCCGAGATGCCTTGCAACCTAGAGAAAATGGAGGATTCATCCTCGCAGACTGTGCTCGCAGACTGTCCTCACAATTTACTCTGCGGCCAAGACCAAATTGGAGGATCTAAGGACGGATCTAGATACTGCGATCCCTACTACAGCTCAATCTCGTTATAGCGTGATCCGCTACAACACGGATCTGTTATAACGCGGTCTCAGCGTGGCTTCCGTTTTTTTTTTAAAACAAAATGGCCGTCGCGATCAGCGGTTCTGCGAGGACTTACCTGCATCTGAACTCTCTTTCTGCTTCATCAGCTTTGGGCAAGTGTGAAGTTTTTTGGGGGGCAAACTTTATTAACAAATCACGAGGCTCTGTCAGGCAGCGAGCATGCTGGGAGATGTACTCTTTGGTGTCAAAAGCCATAGGGGAAAGGACTGGCAAAAAGAGCCCTATTTAAACAAAACAAAACACACACACACACTCGCCCGAATCTGATGAAACAGGAAGAGAGTTGCAGATGTGGGTAAGTCCTCGCAGAACCTCTAATCGCGGCGGCCATTTTGTTTTAAAAAAAACCAACATTTTTTTTTAACACGATCCCGGTTATAATGCGGTCTCATTATGTGGATCCCGAGTACCGCGTTATAATGGGGTTTAGCTATATTACCGCCATAGATGAAAAGCAGAGCAAGTCTGACTGAATGATTGCTAATATGAAACAGAAGTATGAGGAGGCACTGAAAGAGATTACACTGGCGACACACTTTATTCGAGCTCGGCTAGTCCCACGAATTCGGGTATACCCGGGTGTATTGAGGTTTGTGACTGTTTTCTGCCCGAGTGCATTGCGTTATTTTCCAGGCAGGGATTGAAGCATTTTATTCCCGCTGGCTGCAATACTGCACAGTATATATATATATATACTGCATTACAATTCATGAATTTATGCCATCTGGTAGACACGCGAAGCATTGCAGCCTATTAAATCCTAATCATTATCATTTAACAGATCAGCCGCCCGTCAGCCAGGCATGAACCCAGGCTGGGAAGGCAAACGCAACGTGGCTTGTCAGAGGTGAGGAGCGGCGCATTCCAGGTATCTGCCAGGTACATACTGGGTTTTTGCTCGAATAAAGTGTGTCGGTGCAGTACAGTCTTTCAGCGAGAGGTTCATGCTCTCCGCATAGAACTGAATGCCTCACACCAAGAGATCAGCTATTGTCACACACAACTGGAAGTCTCTAAAACAGAACTTCACAGTCTCGCTGGGGAGCTGGACATCTATCAAAAAGCTGTCTATAGTCTAAGTATGGATCTTAAAGTCTCTCAGTAGGAGCTTCACACCCTCAACCTAGAGATAGAAGTCTCATGCCAGGAGACCGGGAGTCTCAACCCGGAAGTGCGTAAAAGGAGGAGGACTACAAGGAGGCCCTGAATATTACAGTAACTGTAAAAAGAGAAAATACAAGGCTGAAAAAGAAATTCTGATTTGACTGACTGATCACGTCAATGAAAAGAAAGAAAAAAAATAAAGAAATTTTGGAAGATGAAAAGTTAGAAGCACTAGGTGAACACCGGTATAATGGGTTTATTCCTCCACATGTATCCAAATTCATCCTCAGTCAGGACACCACAGGATATCCCCTCTGATAAATGAATGTCCCTGTAGGAGCTCATCAGCCATCGTTTTACCAACCTCAATCACCGGACACTACTCCAGTCTATCGTACAATGCCCTTGCCTGGGGCTTTCCTGTAAGTTGCCTACTATTGTGTGTTTTTACAATATACCAGTACCACTTTCACTATCTTTGTTCAGCTCTTTATTTGTTCTGGTCTACAAGTGTATTTACACACCTATCTGTTTTTAAAATAGCTACCAACAGACTAAGTGTGGAACTTACCATACGTTTGCACTCTTGTGAGTGCACTGGAAGTGCACTGGCACTACTTTGCACTGGAAGCTGCATTTCTGATAACTGTTTCCCAGACAGAGTTGCACTATTTGTGTGTATCTTTTGTCTTTATTTTCCATGCTTTCATCGGTTTTCTGCACCCCTTGATTTTCTACTACTACGCTCATTCTGGATGGCTGTTACCTCCACGCCGGCAACGAGGGAATGACACTCTGGCCGTAGCATCGCAATGGAGCCTTCCGCCTCGCATTTCTCCAAAGCAGCATTGGACACATTAACTGGGGAAGATGACTGGAGCCTCCTCCCGGGCGGTCATTTCATCAGGTATGCCGCTTTTGCAGTCCAGCTCAGGGACACACGGTTCCCTTGGAGCACCCGCATGCAACTGAGGGTGCGGTAGCTCTCGTCTGGCTACGCCCTTAGTGATGACATGCAATGTTCAATTAGCTCGGTGCCTCCTACCCCTAGTGAATTCAGGAGTCCAGGCACGAACAGATGGGTGGGGCTTCGGTTTTGCTTCGAACCCAGCCCTAGCTATGGGAGGAGCTTGGTTTTTGCACTGAATTCATATACTTTTGAAGCAGAAAAAGCTTGCATCTTGCAAAGATTAACACGCGGCTCTCCCATTTTGGCGGGAACCGCTATTATATGGCTGTAGCTCCTTTAGAGCCCCCCCTGGGATGCTAACCGCACAGACTGTTAAACACTATAAGTGGATAGATAGGTTGAAGTCCCCTTCAGGTGAATCTGGTCCCCTTAAGCTCCAGCAATCCCAGGTACCCTACACATAATCCTTCTTAAAATCGCCCTGTTATGGTGTTTTTTAGGCACTTCTCAGTTTGGCATGGATTTTTGGATATTCATGTGATGGTTTCCTACAGGGGGTTCTGGTCCCTCGGATCCTAAGTGACCCCAGGTACACCAGCCATAATTCCTCTTGCATTCGCCCTGATACGGTTCTTCTAAGGCACCTCTCAGTTTTGCATATGAAGGATGAGGGTACCTGGCTACATGTGTAACACCTCTACCCCCGGCCAATAGAAGAGAGGCCACACACTAACGTGTCTGACTGTCTCCTTAGGTGCAGGTGGTGCTCAGAAGTCTTTTACTTTGTCTTTCAGGGTGCTGGACCTCGTGCAGGGCTGGCATGGTGAGCAATAATAAAACAGGACGCCAGGAACCTTTATGCAACTTTATTGTACAGGGAAAAGCAATATTTTGGCAGCAACAGCACTAGGTTTTAGTTGCAGGCCAGTCTCTTGTTAAGGCTCAGACACATGAACCAAGGTTCCTCAAACATGAGACTTTTAGGCAGGGCAACTCTTTTTTAAATCTTCCACCCTTTTGCTTGGAAAAGAACCAGAAACGTCCCTAATAATTACCATGCAACTCCCCCAGGTCTCCTTAATGAGCACCTGTAATGAAGAACCCACTTTCTATGGTGGCAGGTGACCTGTGCCTGAATGTAACTACAGGGTCCATATGCTGAAATAGTTTCTCTAACTAGAAAACAAGAAAATACATGTGCTTCCCCTTAGCCCTGGAGATCCTCTCCACACGGGTCCACTTAAGATCTGATCATAAGGGGCCAAGTCACTTATATTTATACACTTTTCCCCACCCCTGTAGCTGGGCAGAATAAGAGAAGGCTTAACCTAGCTGAGTCATCCCCAATAGTGTGACCTTTCCAGCACATTCTAGAAACCAGGGATTGGCCAATCCCCTGTCTGTGTGATTTACAACATGAAATTGGTTACATGAATTTAGGACCTGAAAAGGGATTTAACCCCTCAACTCCCTGTAGGGACAGGAACCTAAAATAAATTAGCATACCCAAGGGTGCTACATTAGTAACAATATTCAATATAAAGAGTATATATATATATATATATATATATATATATATCTAGTATTTTATGTCTTTATTTATATAGCGCCATTAATGTACATGGCGCTTCACAGTAGTAATACATGTGGTAATAAAATAATTAACAGATAATATAAATAACAGGTCATGGAAATAAGTGCTTCAGACATAGAAGTAACATTAAGGAAGAGGAGTCCCTGCCCCGAGGAGCTTACAGTCTAATTGTTAGGTAGGGAGAACGTACAGAGACAGTAGGAGGGAGTTCTGGTAAGTGCGTCTGCAGGGGGGCAAGCTTTATGTATCGTGTTCAGAATATCCACAGTGCTATTCATATGCTTCTTTAAGCAAGTGTGTCTTAAGGTGGGTCTTAAAGGTGAATAGAGAGGGTGCTAGTCGGGTTCTGAGGGGAAAGGCATTCCAGAGGTGTGGGGCAGTCAGTGAAAAAGGTTTAAGGCGGGAGAGGGCTTTAGATACAAAGGGAGTAGAAAGAAGACTTATTTGAGAAGAACGCAAGAGTCTGGATGGTGCATAACGAGAAATTAGGGCTGAGATGTAAGGAGGAGCAGAAGAGTTTAAAGCTTTAAAAGTGAGTAGAAGAATGGAGTGTGAGATGCGGGATTTGATCGGAAGCGTTTAGGATAGATTGTAGGGGAGACAGGTGAGAGGCAGGAAGGCCGGACAGCAGGAAGTTACAGTAATCAAGACGGGAGAGAATGAGGGCCTGAGTCAGAGTTTTAGCAGTCGAGCAACAGAGGAAAGAGCGTATCTTTTTTATATTGCGGAGGAAAAGCGACAGGTTTTAGAAATGTTTTGAATGTGAGGGGCGAATGTGAGAGAGGAGTCGAGTGTGACCCCTAGGCAGCGTGCTTGGGCTAGTGGGTGAATGATCGTAGTTCCAACACTAATGTGGAAGGAGGTAGTAGGGCCAGGTTTAGGTGGAAGTATGAGGAGCTCTGTTTTAGCCATGTTGAGTTTAAGGCGACGGAGGGCCATCCAGGATGATATAGCAGAGAGACATTCAGAAACTTTGGTTTGTACAGTAGGTGTAAGGTCAGGTGTTGAAAAGTATATTTGTGTGTCGTCAGCATAGAGGTGATAATTAAACCCAAAAGATTTTATTAGGTCACCTAGAGAGAGTGTGTACAGAGAAAAGAGAAGAGGTCCCAGGACAGAGCCCTGGGGTACCCCCACAGAGAGGTCAATAGAGGAGGAGGAGGTGTTAGCAGAAGAGACACTGAAAGTACGATGAGAGAGGTAGGTGAGATCCAGGATAGAGCTTTGTTCCGAATACCAAGAGTATGGAGAATGTGAAGGAGAAGAGGGTGGTCCACGGTGTCAAATGCTGCAGAGAGGTCGAGTAATATGAGCAGAGTGTAATGACCTCTGTCTTTGGCAGCATGGAGGTCGTCAGTTATTATTATATTTATATATATCGTCTATTCATTATATATATATCTACAGAAAAAACAAACAAAAAACAGGCGCACTCATAGCGTAATAAAGTTTACAAAATTTATATGGAGTAGGATAGGTAAAAATGCACACTCACAAACATAACGGGTAATAAAGCATTCATGAGTTATACTCAATCGCCAGCCAGGAAACAGGATGTCAGCAGCTCCAATACAACCGTCTAGTGGTTTTTCTTGCGGAGACCTTCGCAGTCTATCTGGAGGAGCCCAGTGACGTCACCAAACCTTGTGAGATTGCTACCAGAGGCTTACTACTGTGACGAAGGGCTTGGATTAGAGAGACAGCTCCTGCTTGCTCCGGTACATGGAGTGAAATTGCAGTGATGCTGGTTTCTTTCCACACTAGACGGTTGTATTGGAGCTGCTGACATCCTGTTTCCTGGCTGGCAATTGAGTATAACTCATGAATGCTTTATTACCCATTATGTTTGTGAGTGTGCATTTTTACCTATCCTACTCCATATAAATTTTGTAAACTTTATGAGTGCGTCTGTCTTTTGTTTGTTTTTTCTGTAGATATCTTGGAGGGAGTGGTATCCCCCTGCATTCAGGCTGCAAAGACTCATTTGGACAGCATGTGGAGTTGGACTCTGATCTGTATTGTATTTTTATATATCTGGACAATATTCACATATATTTTTTATATATATTTTTTATTTTTATTTTTTAGCATAGATTATCAAGTACATTTACCATATTGTGTTATAATAGATTTAGGTGGCGCCATATCTTTTTCTTTTCCTTCTTATATATATATATATATATATATATATATATATATATATATATATATATATATATTACAAAAGAGGTTACTGGTACTCCTATGAATATAGGTATGAGCGGAGCTTGGCTTAAACAGATGAATAATGCATGTAATCACCAGCAAGGTGATAAAAAAGACTGCACTCACCAGGTTAAGTCCAAATAAACTGTATTCAGAGTGTTCACACAAATTCCAACGTTTCGATCCTCTTCAAGGGATCTTTCTCAAGGGGGTGTGCAAATGACAAATGACAGTGAAACCCTTATAAACCCTCACCCAAGTGCCAGACACACCCATCAATCATTTAATTAAACAATTAATTAAACAAATGTGTGAAAATCCAGGTGAGTACACTGATTGTATGACAAGTATGTTCCTAACTCAGAGAGCCTCTGCAGCTGTGTGTGGGTGTACTCAAAGCTGAGAGGCTATAGGCCTGGAGTATACCTGTTAGGAGATTGTTATCAGTTTAACTCTATGATAGTGGATCCTAATGTATTCAGCAATATACTAACTACCAAGACCAGAGCATGCCATAAAGGCACCAGAACGCTATAGTCCCCAATACATTAAAGTTACAAGGACAATGACCTGAGCATGGTGTCTGAGAAACTAAGAACCAGTGGACCAAAGGATGATCACGTGTTCAAAATCACCGATACAGTGAGGTAGGGCAAAGTGCAAAAACATGGGGAAAGCATATCATCGGGATTGGGGGAGGGGGGATGGATGGGCGCGGAGATATACAGCCAACAGACATAGATCATATGTAAAACCAAAGTACACATGGAGAAAGAGCATAAAGTAACAGAATAAGATAAGCAGCATCACAGGAAACACCCAAGGTTAAGGTCTTCATTAAGACCCCTCGGGATGATGGTGTCCAGTTTATATATCATCTTGGCCTCCAGTTGCAGAAGTAGTTTGTGTCTGTTGCCGCCCCTGTGAGGAACATGGGCTTGTTCAATGGGCATGCATCTAAACGTTGCAAGGCCGTGCCCCTTGAGTTTAAAGTGTCTGGCCACTGGGAGATTTTTAAGTTCATCCTGACTAGGGGTTTCCGCTAGCGCTTTTAGGATGGTCGATCCATAGACCACTGTTCTCCCTTTAAGCATTCTAGATGTTTTGCCTACATAGTGTAGACCACATGGGCATTTGATAATGTACACCACAAAGCGGGACTCACAGTTCAGAAAGTTGGGGATATTTATCTTGTAACCCTTGTGAGGGTGCGTAAAGAATTTACCCAAAATTAGGAATTGACAGTTTACACATCCTTTGCACTTGTGTACTCCTGGTGCCTTGGTTAGCCAGGTAGGTTTATTGGTGTACTTTTTTACCGGATCTGAACTGGTCAATAAGTCACCTAGGCTCGGTCCCCTCCTGTAACAGAAGAGCGGGGGGGGATTTGCAATCCCTGCCAATTATTTTGTCATTGGCTAGTACTGCTGCGACACACTTTATTCGAGCAAATACACAGTATGTACCTGGCAGATACCTGGAATGCGCCGCTCCTCACCTCAGACAAGCCCCTGTTGCGTTTGCCTTCCCAGCCATGGTTCATGCCTGGCTGACGGGCGGCTGATCTGTTAAATGATAATGATTAGGATTTAATAGGCTGCAATGCTTCGCGTGTCTACCAGATGGCATAAATTCATGAATTATAATGCAGTATTTCCTGCCTGGAAAATACCTCAATACACTTGGGCAGAAAACAGTCACAAACCTCAATACACCCGAGTATACCCGAATTCGTGGGACTAGCCGAGCTCGAATAAAGTGTGTCGCCAGTGTACATGCCAATGACAGCGTATGCTGCACTGAATGTGCCCTGAAGCTGTTGAGTATGTAGAAACTACATGAATGCGGTCCTGTTGGGTGACTTGAGTCCCTGGTATAAGGAGCTCTTCTCTAGAAGGAAGCTTGGCCTTGGTTAGTGCTTGCTGTATCTCTTCTTCACCATAGCCCCTCTCGCGAAAGCGGGTGGCCATTTTCTGGAGTGCGTCCTCTACATCTGATGGGTTACTGGTCATCCTCCTTACCTGTAGCATTTGTGAAAATTGTAAACCTCTTTTCAGGGGTTTAGGATGATGACTACTGGCTTGTAGTAGGGTGTTTTTGTCCGTTGGTTTGATGTGTACCCTAGTACAGAGCTTACCATTGTATTTGTAAACAGTGGAATCAAGGAAAACAATCTCTGTCCTGCTGTCGTTGCATGTAAAGCGTATCGTTGAGGGGATGTTGTTATGTATGCAACAAATTCCAGAAGGTCCTCCTCACTTCCATCCCACAGCATGAACACGTCATCTATATAGCGTGAATAGTGCAGTAAAAATTGTGCACGGGGAGCATCATGTAGCAAGTGCGTATTCTCATAAGTGTCCATGAACATATTTGCACAAGCCGTTGCCATATTGGAGCCCATGGCCATGCCCATCAGCTGTAGATAATATGTCCGCTCAAAACAGTAATTTTTATGCAGGATGAGTTCAATGAGAACCATTAAGAACTCAGTCGGGAGTCCCGTATGGTGTCCAGCATCATTCAAATGTGTCCTTATGGCTTCCATGCCGTCCTGGTGAGGGATGTTCGTATAGAGATTTGCAACATCTAGAGTTACCAGGATCATGTTTGTAGTGTCCCAGGCTACTGCTGCTAGCTTGTTGATGGAATGTGTAGTGTCTCTGATGTACTCTATGATGTCATCCTGGTAACTAATGGTTGTAGATAGAAGTCAACCAGTTGTGACAAAGGATAGCATAGGGACCCGCGGGGTTGAGATAATGGATCTCCCAGATGGTTGTGTTTTGGACTTGTGGATCTTGGGAATGGAATATAGAACCGGCATTACTGGATGGTCAGAGGTAAGGAATTTGCCCGTATCCTCCGTGATCCAAGCGTTGTTTAGTCCCAGCGTGATGATGGAGTCTATTTCCCGCTTGTATGCTTGTGTGGGATCTCCCTGAAGTCTCCTGTAGTGAGTGGCGTTACTGAGTTGGGATAAAATTTATTGTCTGTAATAGGCATATGGTAAAATGACTATTCCACCCTCTTTATCTGCTGCTTTTATGATGATCTGCTTGTTTCCTTTGAGAGATTTAAGGGCTTGCTTCTCCTCTACCGTGAGGTTAAGGTAACTGGTTTTGTATTCTGAGATCTGTTTCCTGGTGTCTCTCTCAACGAGTCCATGAACGTGGAAATACTATAGTTGACAACTAATGGGTCAAAAGTACTTTTAGGTTTAAATCTCTTAATGTCACTGTGTATCTATTAAGTGATGTTAGACTGTTGGACTCCTCCGTGCGACTGAAGAAATCCCTTAATCTCAATTGGCGGTTGAGTTTAAAAAGGTCCACCTCCCAGTTGAAAGACTGTTGGGAGTTTGTGGGGACAAAGGAAAGGCCTTTGCTGAGAACAGAAGTCTCTGCGGGTGTAAGTGCATGCGTGGTGAGATTGAAAATAACTATTTCTGCTTCTGCTTTGCTCCCCTGGCCGGTTGGGTCCTGGTTTGCCTTTGTGGTTGCCTTTGGCCTCCAACTGCCCCTTCTTGTCGGACACTGGCGTCTGTGGAAGGTATGGGTGTTTTTTTGCCCCTGCGGCCTGTCCTAAAAAAGGAAGAGCCGTGCCAGTGTTTTCCTGAGAGTCTGAAAGGTCTGTGTCACTGGTGTTATAGTTTGTGCCTCTGAAGGCTTCTTTTCTGGACCTGGAAAAATTTCTCCTCTGTCCCTGATGATTTTGAGTGCTGTCATTCAGGCCTAGTAGCCATTTATAGACCTTCCTGTCCTTGTAATCCGAGACCACTTGCTTAAATTTGTCTCATTTGTATTGGATTAGGCTCTCCCAGTACTGGTCAATGGTGTTCTGTATCTTGTCCAACCATTTAGTGGAGGTGTAAGCTTCTAGGGTTTGACCATGTGTGTCTGTGATGTCTTTGATGCCTTTCCTGATTTTTGTAAGTTTGTAAGTACTCCTTAGTCGATTGCTCTATGACCAAGATGGTCAAGTCAAACGAGCTTTTGTTCAGGATCGCGACCCATTTCCTGCAGAAGTCAGGATCATTACGACCTATGGTGGGTTGGGTTTTAATGCGAAACCCACGTGGTAGAAGCTTTTCCTTATGTTAATGCGATAATGTAGCCGCATGCAGGTTGAAATCTACCTCCTTCTCCTTGAATTTCACCAAGTCATTGTAAATGTCTGAGGGATTTTCTGGCCCAAAGACTGCTTCAGCAGGGTCTGTGAGCCTGATTCTGGCTATGTCAGCGTCAGAATAAACCAATGAGTCAGAGATATTGGCAAAAATGTCTGCTGTGTCCACAAGCTCATCCATATCACGTACAAGTAAGTCCTTAAGTGTGTATAGGGTACACGTTGTCTGTTGTAAAGCGACTGCCCGTGGATTGGCGCTGCAATCCCAGTCGCGATGTAGAAATAGGAGGGTGCTCAGTACTTAAAATAATGGTAACCAAAAGAGGTCACTGGCACTCCTATGAATATAGGTATGAGCGGACCTTGGCCTATAAAGATGAAAAATGCATGTAATCAACAGCAAGGTGATAAAAAAGACAGCACTCACCAGGTATAGTCCGAATAAACTGTATTCAGAGTGTTCACAGAAATTCCAACGTTTCGATCCTCTTCAAGGGATCTTTCTCAAGGGGGTGTGCAAAGGACAAATGACAGTGAAACCCTTATAAACCCTCACCCAAGTGGCAGACACATGCCCAAGTTGCATACATCAACAACATCCCCTCAACGATACGCTTTACATGCAATCACAGCAGGACAGAGATTGTTTTCCTTGATACCACTGTTTACAAATACAATGGTAAGCTCTGTACTAGGGTACACATCAAACCAACGGACAAAAACACCCTACTACAAGCCAGTAGTCATCATCCTACACCCCTGAAAAGAGGATTACCATTTTCACAAATGCTACGGGTAAGGAGGCTGCCAGTAACCAGTCAGATGTAGAGGACGCACTCCAGAAAATGGCCACCCGCTTTAGCGAGAGGGGCTATGGTAAAGAAGAGATACAACAAGCACTAACCAAGGCCAGGCTTCGTTCTAGAGAAGAGATCCTTATACCAGGGACTCAAGTCACCCAACAGGACCGCATTCATGTAGTTTCTACATACTCTACGGCTTCAGGGCACATTCAGCGCAGCATACACTATCATTGGCATGTACTAGCCAATGACAAAAAAATTGGCAGGGATTGCAAATCCCCCCCCCCGCTCTTCTGTTACAGGAGGGGACCAAGCCTAGGGGACTTATTGACCAGTTCAGATCCGGTAGAAAAGTACCCCAATAAACCTACCTGGCTAACCAAGGCACCAGGAGTACACAAGTGCAAAGGATGTGTAAACTGTCAATTCCTAATTTGGGGTAAATTCTTTACGCACCCTCACAAGGGTTACAAGATAAATATCCCCAACTTTCTGAACTGTGAGTCCCGCTTTGTGGTGTACATTATCAAATGTAATGTGACAAAGTGATGGTGAAAACAGGCGCTAATAGAATACTAGTGTTCACTAATAATAAAATGAATATATAATACACATATAATAGTGTTAAATTTAAAGTGACTAAAAATAGTGCAACTGTGAAAAAATATATAATTTAAAGTTGTAACCCCTTGCTCAGACCCTCTGGAAGGGACTGTCTTGGCTGGTCCCAGATGATCGATACACTTTCTCTCAACCCAGGGGGAGCATGTGGGAAAAAATAACAAGAAAAACACACTAAGTGCAGACAATAAAGTACAATGGTGAAACTTGTATTTAAAGCTTGGCTCTTATGTGCTGCCTACTCACAAGATGTCAGTAGGGTAAAAGCAGTGACAGGATAAGTGGAATCTGATGAGTCTTTCTGGACACAGACAGGAAGCAGCTAGGACTTGGATATCAACAACAGAGGGATGGGGAGTGATCACAGGACCATACCAATTGTATAATGTAGTTAAATATGTAAGTGAGGTAATCAAAAAGATGGGTGCAAACTGTGAACTGAAAAGTGAATCAGAAAAGGGGAAGGGAAACACAAAATGGATGTGCACCCTAAAAGAATTCACTTATATGCACACCAAACTAATGTAAAAATTAACTTTTAAAAAGTACCTTAAAACATATATTGGACAGGGAATAGTTCCGTGGGCGCCTATAAACTTTACCACTATAAAGGATATACGAAAACCAAGCCTGTTGGTTGTGAAGATTGTTGATCCTCACGGTGGGCTTGAAAACAAAGAGAAAGCACAACACATAGCGTAATACTGTTGAAACATTAAACAAACAACATATAAGACAACATATTTTCAAAGAGACGCCATATCTAGACTGGACACCAACACTAACTTACCACTAAATACAAATAATTCAACGTTCAGAAATCCCTCAACATTCTTTCCTAGGTTTGTGAGTGGTCCCTTTGTGGACACATTCGCTAAAATGGTCACAGATGACCTAGAGACCCTAAGTAGAAACCACAAAGTTAGGACTGATAATCTTAGTAAAGATGAAAAAATAACTTTACGTGCACTTGAAGAAAATGAAGACATAATCATAAAACCAGCGGACAAGGGGGGGGGGGGTTGGTAATCATGGATAAATCATATTACATCCAAGAGTCACTGAGAATTCTAAGTGACATATCCACTTACCAACTCCTCCCAACGAATCCTACTACACATTACCAGCAAAAATTATTTAATTATTTAACATTTGGTTTAGATCAAAATTTAATTACTCCAAAAGAATTTGACTTTCTTTACAATAAACACCCCAGACTACCCTTGTTTTATATAATCCCTAAAATACATAAAAATATAAATTTTTCCCCCCGGCCGCCCCATCATTTCGGGCATTCAATCACTAACATCACACTTATCTCAATATATAGATAGACAACTCCAGAAATATGTCATACAATTACCTTCTTACCTCCGGGATACTACCCACATACTGCAGACACTCCAGGACATTCAGTGGCAACCCCATTATATTTTTGTTACCGCAGACGTCAATTCATTATACACCATAATCAACCATGATCAAGGATGTGAATCAGTCTTAAACACCCTAAAAAATGACCCATCTGTTTCAAAAGAATTTAGAGATTTTTTGATTTTAGGAATTAAATTCATCCTTTGTCACAACTTTTTTCACTTTAATAAAGCTTATTACTTGCAGGTATGTGGCACCGCCATGGGCACCAAGTTTGCTCCTAGTTATGCTAATATATTTATGGGATATTGGGAGAAACAACATATATGGTCCAATTGTCCCTATGGTGCAAACTTGGTGCTGTGGCGGCGCTACATAGATGATATTATTTTTATCTGGTCAGGCACTTTAGCACAGTTAACAAAGTTTCAGTTATATATGAATAACAACACTAATAATTTAAAATTCACGTTTGTCACTAATACTAATAAAATAGAATTTTTAGATTTAGAAATCACTATAGTTAATAATCACATACACACCAGCACATATTTTAAACCGGTTCAATCAAATAATTATTTACATGCACAGAGTCACCACAACCCCACATGGGTCAAAAACATCCCTAAGGGACAGTTCATTAGACTGAAAAGAAACAGCTCACATCCAGATACATTTAAAATTCAAGCCGAGGATTTAAAACAAAAATTTGTGGAGAGGAAGTACTCCCCACTAGAGTTGGATAGAACTATCTCTGAAGTTGCAGCGATGGACAGAACCAGTCTCTTACAATATAAAAATAAAAATAAAAATATTAACTCATCAGGCAATTTGTCATTTGTCACTCAATATAACCAAATGGCACCCAACATACGCAAAACTTTAAGAAAATACTGGCCAATATTGAAAAAGGATAAAGAACTAGAGGGAATTTTACCCGAATATCCACATATTATATTCACAAAAGCTCCTAATATAGGACAGAGACTGGCACCCAGCTGTCCATCGCTGCAGCCAGTTCAAAGAGACACAACACTCTGTGGGGGATACTTCCTCTGTAACAAATGCACGGCATGCAAATACAGTAACAAAAAAATAAATTTTATATCAAATAAAACACATAAACAGTATAAAATTAAACAACATATTACATGTAGTAGTTCCTTTGTTATATATTTACTTGAATGTCCGTGTGGTCTGCAGTATGTGGGTATGACAACGCGAGCTATAAAAAGACGTTTGTATGAACATATATACAATATTAAAACTGGTTTAGTCACACACAATGTGTCCAATCATTTTCTTCAGGTGCACAATAAAGACCCAAAAGGTTTGAGGTGCGTAGGAATAGAGCGCATTGTACCACACTGGAGAGGAGGTAACACATTGAGCCTATTGGGGAGAAGAGAGTCCTATTGGATTTATGAGTTATGTACTCTGTCCCCAATGGGCTTAAATGTAGAATTCGATTTGAAATCCTTTTTGGTGGGTTAGTACCAAATACATCCACATAAGGTGACATGTCATATACATTAGTGTTTAAATTTGCTTATAGCAGTAGGTTCCTCCTACATAAATAAGCACACTATCACTGGTTTAATACATTTTATCTAATCATAATTTGCATATTATATTAAATAATTTTTTTTTTTTTTTTTATGTCCTACCTTAAAATTATGCATTTTTTTTTTTTTTTTTTTTTATATACATAAATATATATGTTGTTAGTAGTATATGTTCATTGTTTATTGTGTTATGTGTAAATATATATGTTGTTAGTAGTATATGTTCATTGTATATTGTGTTATGTTTAATGTTGTCATTATGTATAACAGCTGTACAAAATAGTAAGTAGCTTTTTGCTATATTGTTCAAAGACATTTTCACTGTGCAGTGTCTGATTGCAAACACACTAAGAGCAACTTTATTACAAGCACAGCGCATGTGCAATTAGCTACAGGTGGAACTATTTACCCAAATGGTGAAGTCAGTATTTAAAGGACATTTTGGACTTTTTTATTCATATACCCCTGAGGAAGAGAGCAGATCGCTCTTGAAACGCGTAGGGTGGAGGTTCAAGCCCCGCACACATTGGTGTAGTACCCCCCGTACATCGGTGAATCAACGTGAGCTGCCAGCTAACCATCTCTTATAGCCGCCGACGAGTTGAACCAGCTGTTGCGGTTTCCCATTATTCAAGCGCCCTGCTTGGCGCCCTGCAGGAGTACCTGCTGACAAGTTGCGTCCACGAGCGGATAGAGACGCCAGCTAGCAGTGAGCAGCAGATAGACGAGCTCACGGTGGTCCGTGGCTGACATCGTGCTGAATCAGCTGCAGCTGAGTTCCATCTGCTCAGACGTGCTTTCTGGAGCTGCAGGAGTCCCTGCTGATGAGCTGCACCCACGAGCTGACAGAGACGCCAGCTAAGCAGAGAGCAGCACACAGATGAGAGGGGATACTCTCTAAAATATCCACTGCCTGCAAACCTATTCCATCTGGTGAGTAGGCATTGCTATCATCAACATTGGTGCTACGGAGCAGTTGAACCACCTATTCAGATTTTTATTGCTTAAATCTATATGTCCATGCAAATTGTGCATTATATCCAATATTAATTGTTATTAAATGATTTTATTGTCCTAAAAATACCATTTCAGTATTCAGCTGTTATATGTTGTCTTATATGTTGTTTGTTTAATGTTTCAACAGTATTACGCTATGTGTTGTGCTTTCTCTTTGTTTTCAAGCCCACCGTGAGGATCAACAATCTTCACAACCAACAGGCTTGGTTTTCGTATATCCTTTATAGTGGTAAAGTTTATAGGCGCCACGGAACTATTCCCTGTCCATACTGTTTTCCTGACCAGGGGGTCAGGCTTTGTGTCCTAGGCAGCCCCTTATGTATAGTTTTATATAGTATATAAGGTAATAGTTACTACATCACACACATTGTGGTTAGCGCTACCTGTTTTGTTGTTTAAAACATATATTACCAAAGTAATGTGTAATGTGGATTAAAAATATATTAAATCAGAAATATCTGGCATCCGTGTCTTTAATTATTGAGTCGTGCTGTCCTAGATGTCCACTTAGTATTAGTGGGATACAAAAGACAGAGGATGCTAGGAGTCAGGGTGTTACCCCCTCTGGAGCAACGATGAGACCCAGTAGTGAGAATATATAGTAGTTCACAGATAGAGCTTCCTTGCTAGATAGACCAGCGCTGCGCACTGCAATAAGGGCTTGGTGTGTTAAAGTGCAGGTGCCTGGGTAGTAAAGTTAGCATATACAGTGTAATGATAATACAGACACTGCAACATACATCCACCAGACACAGCAGTGCTGGGGTGAATAACACAGAGATAACTGTGAAAGCACCTCACATAGAGTGCAAGGAAAGCAGGCACACAAACTGCAGAAATAAATAAATAAACGACTATCTGCTATGGTCTGCAAAGTTAGAACCTGGTTCTAATTTTGCAGACCATAGCAGATAGTCATTTATTTATTTATTTCTACAGTTTGTGTGCCTGCTTTCCTTGCACTCTATGTGAGGTACTTTCACAGTTATCTCTGTGTTATTCACCCCAGCACTGCTGTGTCTGGTGGATGTATGTTGCAATGTCTGTATTATCATTACACTGTATATGCTAACTTTACTACCCAGGCACCTGCACTTTAACACACCAAGCCCTTATTGCAGTGCGCAGCACTGGTCTATCTAGCAAGGAAGCTCTATCTGTGAACTACTATATATTCTCACTACTGGGTCTCATCGTTGCTCCAGAGGGGGTAACACCCTGACTCCTAGCATCCTCTGTCTTTTGTATCCCACTAATACTAAGTGGACATCTGGGACAGCACGACTCAATAATTAAAGACACGGATGCCAGATATTTCTGATTTAATATATTTTTAATCCACATTACACATTACTTTGGTAATATATGTTTTAAGGTACTTATTAAAAGTTAATTTTTACATTAGTTTGGTGTGCATATAAGTGAATTCTTTTAGGGTGCACATCCATTTTGTGTTTCCCTTCCCCTTTTCGGACTTGGATATCAGGTGCAAATGTACATGGAGAGATAAAGAAAAACCTCCATGGTGCAGATCAATGGTATAAAGTAAATTTTATGGAATACTAAAAAATGTGCACTTACAAGGTTAAAATACAATAATAGCGTTTATCCCTACTTACAAGATAGACTCTTGTTCATTCAGGGGAGAGAATCTGTTCCCGGCTCTTTTCCTCCACCTTAATCTCCACGGACCCCCCGTGGTTCCCAAGATGGCTCTCTTCAACTTGATCTGCGTCGTTCCAGGGGCAGCATGCACAGCAACAGCCGTGGTTGGAGAGAATTGAAAAACAGCCTAGTGTACTCCGCATAATTTTTTATTAAACAATACTAAAAAGCAGCAATATATACACTCACATTGTGTGAGGGCAAACGTGCCACTCAAGAATGCCGTCCGCAGCTTGTAACGAGTCAGTGGTATGATGTCCACGAGGTCTCGCGCCGACCGATGACGTCAGTGGCGCAGCGCCCGGAGTGCTCCCCACACCACAAGGTACAACGCGGGTGACGGCTGACGATGTGCACTGTACTAGGCTCCTCCCTATTCTTCTCCTGATTGGGGTATCTGAGTCTATATACTGCGCAATGGTGTGTTTTTTTCTTTATCTGTAATTGCAGACAATACCTGGGAAACTACACCTGGAAGAAAATTCACCTCATCAAATTTGTTGATGTAACATTCCACTATCAGGACTGACATTTCATCCAGGACTGTCTTTTGATATGGTACTGTAATCATCATCACCACTATTTGCGCCGGGGACATTCTTTGTATTTGTATTGTTATTTGGATTTGAACGATCTATTGTTTATTGCCCCCTAGGCTGCATTTGTATTTAGACTCAAAGTCACAGGTTTGGTGTAATCACTCGTAATCACTTTATTCATTTTGATCAAGCGCTGATAGAGAGTTTTTTAGTTAGTTTGTATTTCACAATAGTGTTTATCACTTAACAAGTGAATAGGAGTGTTAAAGATGGTTGCCGCAGCTCACCGCACCGCCGACGTCCCGAAGTTGCTGTGTCACAGACTTTCCGTGGTTCCCTCTCCACCATGCAGTGTGGGGATCTCCTCCAGCAGAATCTCCGGAGCGACACGTCACTTCCGGTAGGCACGATCAGAGAGAACTCATTTTAAGGAAGAGAAGACAAAGATAGAAGGGGATAATAAGAACACGCAGTCCAATAGAGATAAATCCAGATCCAGGTCAGAACTACAAGAACGAGGAAGGTCTAATTACACCCCTATAAATCAAGAAAAAAGGGACAAAAGAGAAAAGGATAGGAT
This sequence comes from Ascaphus truei, assembly GCF_040206685.1. NCBI lineage: Eukaryota > Metazoa > Chordata > Amphibia > Anura > Ascaphidae > Ascaphus > Ascaphus truei. The sequence goes on along the minus strand of NC_134487.1, from coordinate 169,220,456 downwards.
TGCCAAAGCTAATCACTCCCCAGTGGATATAGAAAGACGGGTTAACTTGTTTGATAGAAGGGACAAAGAGAGGGATATAAGCCCCAAAAGCTTTTTTAGTGGAGGGACCTTCCACTTTGTGGGACAGAGGGACGCAACCTTGTCCAAAAGTAAGGAAGGACTCAAAAAGAAGTCGAGATTCAGAGGAAAGAGAGGGAGAAGGAGGAGAAAGAGGATACAAGAGAAGCAGCAAGTGAAAGAGACAAACATTTTTAATTTGAGTTCAATGCCTCTTAACATAGCTCAGCAGAGTGTTCTATCAAAGGGATTGAGCTTTGCACCAATGAGGGGCCATAGTTCCTTTGACCTCTTCATCGATGCGAACAAATTCCTCCGCAAGATGACTGTAAAAAGGTACTTCCTTGGGAGAGAGTCAGTATGTAGGCCTGAACAGACAATTCCCCCAGTGGTCTTAGAAGAAAGACGTATTATTCATACGAATTTGAAGCCGAAATCTACTTTTTACCCCCACTGTGCTAAAGGTGACCATTTGGAAGTTTTTTTCAAAATGATTAATAAAGACTTTGAAGATCTAGCCGCAAGGCATTGCAAAATGCAAAATAATCTTACAAAAGAGGAAAAAACAGCTTTGAAAGATTTAACTGAAAACGAAAACCTGGTCATAAAACCAGCAGATAAAGGAGGGGGAGTAGTGCTGCTAGACAGAGAGGAATATGACAGGGAGTCACTCAGACTATTGGGAGATGTAAATACCTATACCAAATTAAAAAGCAATCCAACAAGGAAGTTTACGGAGGATTTGAAATGCTTCTTGGATAAGGGGAGGGAGTTGAACATATTGAATGAAAATGAATACAAGTTCATGTACAGTGACAAATCTAAATTACCAGTCTATTATCACCTACCAAAAGTCCATAAAAGTGTAGTCAATCCCCGAGGCAGACCTATAGTCTCGGGGATTGACTCACTAACGGCAAATCTGTCACTGTACATGGACACATTTCTTCAAAAATTTGTAGTTCAGCAGAAGGCCTATTTGAAGGACACAACAGATGTGATCAATACTCTTAGTAAGGTCAAATGGGAAGAACATTTTATTATGGCCACTTGCGATGTTACATCGCTCTACACAATAATAGAACATGAGAAAGGGTGTAGAGCGATTAAACAGGTACTATCTAGAGACAAAGATCTTACCGAGACACAGATTGATTTTATTGTAGATGGCATTAGGTTCATTTTGAACCATAATTTCTTTTGGTATGGAGAGGAATACTACCTTCAAAAATGTGGAACGGCGATGGGGACTAGGTTCGCCCCCAGTTATGCTAACCTTTTTATGGCCGTCTGGGAAGATGATAAGATCTGGCCAGGTGGCAATCTGGGGGCGGACCTTGTCCTCTGGCGCCGTTTACTCGACGATGTGTTTCTAATATGGAGGGGGGTCAAGAGTCCCTGGTAAAGTTTCTAGCTTCCTTAGATGTTAACGAGAACAATTTGAAATTCACGAGCAGTTTTAGTCAACAAAGTGTTAATTTTTTAGACCTTGTAATTTTTATTGAAGAAAATAAAATAAAAACAAAGACTTATTTTAAAGAGACTGACAAAAACAACTATATACTGAGATCAAGTTGTCATCTGCCCAGGTGGATGGATGGGGTACCACCTGGACAGTTTACAAGGCTAAAAAGGAACTGCAGTGACAATAAAACTTTTCTCGAACAGGCAGACTATCTTAAAAAAAGATTTCTTGAGAAGGAATATGGGGAAGAGAAGCTTGATAGTGCAATGAGGAAAGTGGAGGAAATTAATCGTGAAGATTTGCTAAAAACCAAAGTTAAAACGAAAGAAAGAAATGAGAAATTTGACTTCGCTTTCCTCACTAACTATAGTGGAGAAGCGAAGGAAATAAGGAACATTATTAACAAACATTGGGACATCCTCAGAAATGACCCAATTCTGGGGAATGCCATTCCTGAGAAACCTAACATTATCTTTAGAAGGGCGAATAATCTCAAAAACAGACTGGCACCAAGTGTACTAAGAAGAGGGGACACCAACTCTGATAGCTGGCTCCGAACGGGGAAAGGTTTTTACGGCTGCAATAATAGCAGTATAAAGAGAAAATTAGTCACACATAGTGTCCCAAATCATTTCTTGGAGAAACACCAGGGAGACCCAAAGGATTAACATATATGGCCATAGAATCGGTTAAACAACACTGGCGAGGAGGAGGCAGGAACTTAGAACTTATTAAAAGAGAATCTTTTTGGATTCATAAATTAAGGTCCCTCCACCCCAGAGGTCTCAATATGGAAATAGATGTGGCTCCCTTTTTGAGATAAATGTTTGGATTCTAACGTCCCTTTCTTTCCTTTCCATCCACCCCTTTCCTCCATAGGTGAATAAGAAGACTCCGTTACCATATGTGTCTTTTAGGTCTTTAAATTATAGTATGGGTTTTAAGATTGTGTATTTTTAATATCATATAGTGTTTTCTAATATTTTAATATTGTGCTACTATATAATGTATTATGTACTGTTTAGTATTGATCATATGATATGTTTTTTACCATTGTATAATATATATATAATTGCTATATCCTGATACTACGATTTATAATAGATTCCTATGCTGCTTCTGTACCATCCCCTATGTATGAAGCATATAATTTTATAATGTGTATTAGTATAACTCTGGGATGTATTCACATCTTCATATTCATATTGATGGGTTTAGACCCACCACTACCATTGAACTCACTCTTCTAACATATATATATATATATATTTTTTAATACATGATATAAAAATATATATTTTTTAAAAATATTTTTTTTAAAATATTTTTTTAGATGTATATACATTTTATTATGTATTAATTATTTTGTAAACTGTGTATCCACTCCTTACCTCAAAGTCCTTGTTCATACATATATACTGTGACAATTACTTATACTGCTGTATTTGCACATTATATCATACTACTAGAGTATTTCCCCATACATCCATTTGGTTGTTTATTCCCCTTTTTAAATGACCATGTGAATACATCTAACCACGTTCTTAGATAGTTATAGGTCTCATGGCAGCATTTCATAGGTTAATAACACCGGCAATTAACCAGGGTATATAAGGTTAAGCATGAAGGGGGGGTTCCATACTCCTGACGAAGCCAGCCATTCTATTGGCGAAACGCGTAGAGTGGGCCCGCCTAGGAAGTGAGAGGATTGGTGCTGCGAGCTGTCAATCTTGTGCCGGACCGGAAGTGACGCGACGGAGCTGATCGTGCCTACCGGAAGTGACGTGTCGCTCCGGAGATACTGCTGGAGGTGATCCCCACACTGCATGGTGGAGAGGGAACCACGGAAAGTCTGTGACACAGCAACTTCGGGACGTCGGCGGTGCGGTGAGCTGCGGCAACCATCTTTAACACTCCTATTCACTTGTTAAGTGATAAACGCTATTATTGTATTTTAACCTTGTAAGTGCACATTTTTTAGTATTCCATAAAATTAACTTTATACCATTGATCTGCACCATGGAGGTTTTTCTTTATCTCTCCATGTACATTTGCACCTGATATCCAAGTCCTAGTTGCTTCCTGTCTGTGTCCAGAAAGACTCATCAGATTCCACTTATCCTGTCACTGCTTTTACCCTACTGACATCTTGTGAGTAGGCAGCACATAAGAGCCAAGCTTTAAATACAAGTTTCACCATTGTACTTTATTGTCTGCACTTAGTGTGTTTTTCTTGTTATTTTTTCCCAGAAGGTCCCCCTGGGTTGAGAGAAAGTACATTATCAAATGCCCATGTGGTCTACACTATGTAGGCAAAATATCTAGAAGCAGCGGAAGAGCGCCCTCCGATCGGGGCGCTCTCCCTCCCGCTGCCGGGTCCGCCGGGTCCCCCGGAACCCCCTGCCGCCATCCCCCACATCGCGGGACACCAGGGCTCCCTCGGGGAGCCCTGGACGCGCGTGCAGGGGGCGCTGGCACCCGATGACGCGTGACCGCGCATCGGTGACGCGCGGCACGCCGAGGGAGTGGGGCTAGCAAGCCGGGGCATCCCCCGGCTTGCTGAACTAGCCCTGCTCGAATAAATCGTGTCGGTAGTGTAGTTAGTATATTGCTGAATACATTAGGATCCACTATCATAGAGTTAAACTGATAACAATCTCCTAACAGGTATACTCCAGGCCTGTAGCCTCTCAGCTTTGAGTACACCCACACACAGCTGCAGAGGCTCTCTGAGTTAGGAACATACTTGTCATACAATCAGTGTACTCACCTGGATTTTCGCACATTTGTTTAATTAATTGTTTAATTAAATGATTGATGGGTGTGTCTGGCACTTAGGTGAGGGTTTATAAGGGTTTCACTGTCATTTGTCCTTTGCACACCCCCTTGAGAAAGATCTCTTGAAGAGGATTGAAACTTTGGAATTTGTGTGAACAATCTGAATACAGTTTATTTGGACTTTACCTGGTGAGTGCTGTCTTTTTTATCACCTTGCTGGTGATTACATGCATTATATATATTATATATATAAATAAATAAACTATATCGTTCTGTGGCTAACAAAATGCTTTTATTTGTGCGTGCTTTTGAGGTACACTGATCTCTTCTTCCGGCGATGTTACTTTGAATAAAGCAAGCAAGGGGTTTACTCAAAAACATTGCATCTTGGAATGTGACCAGAGCTCACCCCTTCCCCCTATGTAGTGTGCGATTTATGACTTGAGGTGTTTAAATAGTCCCTGAATGTGAGGGAAGCAGGAGAGCTCTGTCAGCGGAGGAATGAAGATGGCGGTGGCGGAAGAAGGAGAGGTCCATGTTAGTGAGGATTGCAGTTAAGACAGCGGGTGTGCGGCGGTGGCAGGAGAAGACCATCAGATCATCAGACCAGAGAAGATTGGCATAGGAGAATGGCTGGAGAGGAGCACGCTGTAGCACCGGAAGTCAGACACCGGAACCGGGATGTGACTTCCTTCGTTACAGCGCACTCCTCCCCCAGCCATTCTCCTATGTCGCTCTTTTCCTGCTCTGGTCTGAGATCTGAGGGTCTTCTCCTGCCGCCGCACGCCCGCTGTCTTAACTGCATTCCTCCACTAACATAGACCTCTCCAGCCACCAGCAACTTCATTCCTCCACTGACGACCTCTCCTGCTGCTGCTGGTAAACCTGGTAAGTGAGCAGGGGTCAAATTACACTTTTTTTTAAAAAACAACATCGATTCTAAGACCCCCCCCCCCCCCCGATTTCAGACATGTGAAAATCGGGAAAAAGGTGCGTCTTAGAATCGAGGAAATATGGTAGGTATTGTTTTGAGAAATGTTTTGAGTGCAAAGCAAATAAACCTATACATTTACAGCTGTTTGGATGATCCTATGGAACCCAACACATTTTATTTTATTGTACAGTGTCTTAAATGTTATACATTCAAAAAGGGGGGAAAACATTAAAAAAAGTTGACAGATATATTTAAAGATATGTCAACTATAAAGTTTAGCTCATTGTTAGATCTGTCAAGTAAAATGAATTGTGTTTCAAATGTGCCACAAATGGTAATTACTATATATAAAGTTTTCCTAAAGTTATAGAACTTATTAGTATTTAATTTTTTTTATCATTATTGTTCAGAGGATGGCAAAAATCTGTGTAACTAAAAGGTTCTCAGACTTTAGGGGACCGTGATGCAGCTCTTTGGGACTCCTTTCACATGTACAGGATTTTATATACTGTACATACCGTAGAAAAAAAATATATCTTAAAAGTTTACTTAAACTCATGGGGTGCACGTAGTGGAGCCTGGATCACCTCTTTAGCCCAAAGTAGTATAAACATTACCACAGCACTTGCCAGGTCTTCAATAAAAAAATATTAATTTATTACATCAGATATAACAAAAAATCTAAAATGGGTGATATTTTTGGGGCATTTTTGGCCAGCACCTACTTTATCATAGTGCATCTCCCACTGTCCTCTTACAGTGCAGGGTTTAGGCAATTTTTGGACCAACCCATGCATTTCAGGTCTACGGTGGCCAAAAGAGTCATCCCAAGGACATTCAAATGACCAATATGGTGAATCCCAAGTGGCATAATCTGTACTAGGCCCCAGCGTCCACAGCAACACATATAGCAACCGTTGACCATAGCGCTCAACTCCATCCCGGGGACAATGCAACTATCAGAAAGAACGCATGGAAGAGAGGACTGATCAATTGTTATACTCATACCCACACATTACTAATGTAGCCGGGTCCCCCTTCCCATCCCCCTCCCCTTTACCTCCGATGCGGGAGCGGAGAAGGGTGAGGTTACGGCTGCAGACAACACTACGGGCAGAGAGAGCTCCGGTGCTCCGGAGCTCCGCGGTTGACACCTACACAGGGCACCGCCATTGTTGTTTGCCGCGCTTGCGCAGTAGAACCTCGCGCATGCGCAGAATGTTTGCAGACATCGGCGGCCATTTGGGAGAGGTGCGCACACGCAGTAGCATCATAGTAGCGGTGGCCATCTTAGGTTATGCTCTGCAGGGGAACTACATATACCAGGATCCTTGGGGGCGGTCAGATCAGGTGACACGCAGTGATCAATGGAGAGAGGAGTCACGGTGAAGGGAGAGTGGATTTGGCGCAAGGGCTTGCGCTGGCAGTTTGTTCCAGGCGGCAGAAGGAGAAGGTAGGGTCTGGGTTGTCAATGGCTCCCAGACAAGGCCTATATTGACCCTCAGGCCCCAGTTAGGACCCAACTATTCTCAGATTGTAGCTGCTACAGGGAAAGGCCTCCAGATAGGGACATTTCCCCAGTATCCTTGATAGTGTTAGGCATTATTGACCGGACGGCACGCTGTGGCCTGTGGTCTGGGACCAGACCACCCACGATATAGACTCTTAAAGGTAAGACCTTCCGATGGGAGTTTACCCCACACAGAGGCGGACACCTTCGCGGACCGAAGACATCATTGGATCAGCGGATTCCTGTTTGTTGTTCGGTGTAACAGGGGACTTATCCCTGTTCACAAATGTGCCTCTAATCCAGCAGTGTGGTGGTTAACTGCTGGTAGGCAATTAACTAACACCACCTGGCTGATTGCATGTGGTAGAAAAAGCCTGCCTTTGAGACAGGAAGTGAGACTCCTTAGCTCACACCTGAGCTGAACTAGGAGACAGAGCAGAGATTCCTTAGTCCACAACTGGGCTGAACCAAGGAAGGACAGATGGCTTAAGCGACAAGCTGATCACAAGACAAAGGGGGACAAGATTCTAACCTGGAGCCTGACATTTCCTGTGCACACAAGGGTGCTGTTCCAAGAGAGCAGAGAAGCTTCTCCTACAGCAGCCCAGCTAACAGATAAGACTTTTCATATACAGTAAGACTATTATCTATGTCTATGTGTATTGATAAATGTCTCCATGATTTGGGGCTGGTAAATAGCTTAGCTAACCGACCCAGTCAGAGAGGGCTGAGCTATATATGTAGATAGTCTGCAAAGCAGAGATAGTTTTTTTGTTTGGCTTATTCTCTTATGTTGATTTTTGCTGTGTTTAAAGCGACAGGCACAATAAAGCCTTGTTTTAATTTCACCTTAAAATAGTCTCCATTGTGTACCTCTGCACATGTCCTCCTACATTCGGCAATACTCAGGTGCTGGAGCGCCTGGGCAGGTACCACACCTAAGTTCACCAAAGGTTCACGGGATAGCGCTGTTCCATACACTTTTGGGTGGGCCCTGACATTGGGGGAAAAGCACATCAGGGATATTGGTGCAAAGAACCCTATGTACGCTTGGGGACACTCACCTGGTGTATTGGGGTTGTGTGTACTATATACGGTAGGGTGCAGGTTGCATATTATATGTTCAGTAAGACACATTATTATATACCTGTGTGTGTGATTACTATTGGTATTGGTCCTGTGAGGGGCTTATCCCGCTACGCTGGATCCCTTGCAGGTGGAGGCGCTGCACCAAGGCAAGCAAGAGATCACCCCAGGCTGCCAGTGGTGGAGGCTCAGGCCTTCTGGTAGCCAACAGGTAACTGCAGTACCTTTAGTTACAGGGAAAAGGGGCTACACTAAATACAAAACAACATTTCCCATACACTCAAATGGTTAACTGTGATGCAAAACAACAAACTATAAAACAAACAAAGTCAAAGAGCATCAATCCTTAGAATACATAAGTGCAAATAAGTGAAAAATAAGTTGCTAACAAGTGAATGACAAATGATTAATACAACCCCTTCTTAGGGTCTGATGTGCTTTTCCATCAACGAGACCTTCCACAAGCTCTTGCAGCAAACTGTAAACAAGAATTGCAGCGCAACTCCCAGAAACCACATGTGGGGTAGAAAAGAAACAAATAGTGTAATCCTGTGTGTTACAGTATATACTATCTAGTAAGAGGGTAATGGCTGCACTGACAAGGTGGATGAATAAAACAAGCAGATATTGCACTCAATTCAGAAAGAGTGTGCTGCTCAGAACCATATAGAGCCGACGTACAATAAAGGTATTTGTAGATTTCACATCAGGAATACCATTTAATTCACCTATATAAGGCTTGTATGGAAATGAGGTAACACCTGCTTGGAAACCCTCAAATATCACAATAGGAGAAGGCTAACACATCCAGTGGGTAGAAAGTAACACTGTTGTGTGCTCCAGTGTGCGCTAAATCAATGTGAAATAAATAAGCTTGGATCAGGGGTAGGTTACACAAAGAGTCCATCGGGAATAATAAATTGTCCTGGAGATATTAGTGGTACTGCGACCGTACTCCTAATTGGACCATAGTTACTCCCAAGGATATGAAGACGGTCAGGGATGGCTTCAGGGGACTGAGTACAGGATAATGGAGGCAAGGAAAAATGTCTTGCCTCCCAGTGTAAATCTTTGTTGTACTCCTTGTCCCACTGTCGGTAAGGATAAGAAGGTCGCACTTCTGTGTTGAAAAACACCTCCTGCTCCCCCCCTGTGGTGCCGCCGAGATCAGAGAAGTAGCAGCAAGGTTGTAGATATTCAGGGCACACAAACAATATCCAGGCAGTACGCAAGCAGGAAAAATAAAGAAAAACGGGGTACCAAGGTATTGCAAAATGGAAAAGGCTTTATTTAAAGCATAGGTGAGTGGTAAAAATGAAAGAGAATTCTCCCCACGCATTTCACGCAAGTGTTGTGCTTTTTCAAGGCGCATGGGACTAACAGGAAGTGTTATATGTGCTGAATAATTTAGAAAAACCCCATCAGACACAGCTGAATGTGGCATAATCATGCTAACACATTGATTGAATAAAAATCAATAAAAACATCACATGAACTGAGACTAATTCATAAAATCAATTGAGAAAGACAATAAATTAAACTTGTATGGTCAAATATAGATGCCACACATAATGAATCCATTTTATATTATATTTATGGACTAGAGTCAATCTTAAATTAAATACATAAATGTAAATTCTTATATTCATTGTAAAATATAGATTCAATCATTTTGAAGAAATAGAGCCTAGGGAATCTTTAATACATTTGTTACAAATGATGCATGATATGCAATGCTTCAAAGGTGAAACAAATGTATACAAAAAGAAAATGTACATGCAAATTAGAGACATGGAATATATCTAACAAATACATGTAACAACCCAATCCTGTTGGTAGAGCATAAATATGAATAACCCCAAAAATTCCATGTCCAAAGGGATACTAGTGTGTAAAGAGAGAGTGACAACCCTTAGAGTAGTATCAATATACTTAAACAAAGTACAGTATCTACACCGAGAATATACAGTATAAGAAATGTATCTCTGTGTCTATCTAAGTTATAACAAAAGAAAGGGGATAGGGAGTGATCAACTAAATCATACTGATTGTGATGTAAATAGATGATGATTTTTAATCGATAATTATCAATGAAAGTAGGTGCAACTATGAATTGAAATGAATCAGGGAAACATGAGGGGTACAAAATGATTGTACTCCAAAAGAAAATTCACTTAAATTGCACACTACTATTATTAAAATATAACTTTTAATACCAAACCCTTAAAACATATATTACCGTAACAAATAATGTAATTAACCATAAAAATAAATGAAATGATATGCACGTATGCAACGAAGTTAGCCTCTCATATAGATATATTCCAGTATAAAATTACAACTGGAATCTTGGAGGCTAAACAAAGTGCAACCAAACAAGGTGAGTCTAAAAGCCCAACACTTGCACTCACTAGCACAGTAAATAGATTGCCAGATTCAGCAGCAGGGATAAGGCTACTATGTATCCATAGATCATATATATATTATCAGTGGAACCATACCCTGCCAGTTACACTATTTTTTAGATATATGGCTATGCTAGAGAGAGTACTGGAAAAAGCACACTGTTTTAAAACAGCCCCATAACAGGGGCTGATGACATGATCACGCGTCCAACGCGCGTTTCCCTCCTACTATGGAGCTTCGTCAGGGACAATTTTGCATGTGAGGGGAAGCGGATGCTATTTAAATGCTCAGGTCGCCATAGCGACAATGAAACACATTGCTATAGCGCATGCGCAGTGAAGCACATGCGCGACTGCATACTGCACCGACACAGTTTATTCTAACATTTGCCCGTTATGAACGGGGCTTTTTTCAGCTGGAGCCCGGCTGGCGCCAAAACGGAGCCGCGAGCGAGCCGCATCTTCCCCTTCCCGCGTGTTTAATTTAAATTCTTCCCATCCCCTTCCCCTCCCCTTCCCCGAACCCCTGGCTGCTCCCCCTGGCTGCGCGCAGCTTTGCGCAGCTTCCCCCTTACCCCTGCTGCCTCTGCAGCCTTCGGGGATGCCGGGGAACCCTGGAACGTGTGACCGGCGCCAGAGTGACGCACCGCACGCGCCAGGGAAAGCCCCAAACGAGCCATCGGCTAGCCGAAAATTTCCCCACACCACGGTTACGGCCGTATTAGAATAAACAGTGTCGCCACTGTAAATATCAAAGAGTATAACAGATTACCATGCTGATGATATCATTGGTGACTCTAGCGTTGGGACCTTATCACACTAGAAGCTGCAATAAGGAGACAACAGAGAAACAGACGAGCCGATCGCAGAACTCTACTGCGCATGTGCAGGGTAATACACTTCTAAGTTATCTCCCTACCCTGCGCATGCTCGAACTCGGCTGCAGTTGTCAGTGTGCATGGCACGTCTGATAGCTGTTACAACTAACAGTAAACCGGCAGTAATGCGCATGCTTCTGGTGACATATGAAAACAGGCTAACCTGGACTACATTGCGCATGTATAGGCTAACAAAATTATTCCTGCCTAACTGCCTGTTTATATTGCGCATGCCTGGAATAATAACGATGTAGAGCAGGTGCCAGAAAAACATCCCAGAGCCCTGAATGCTCAAGGCAGCAAAGAGAAAAGAGCATGAATAAAAATGATGTATGCAGAATAACCCCTCAATTTAAAGCATAAGCGAAACGATGTCCAAGACACAGTGACAATAAAATAAATAATTACAAAATATTAAACACACAACTAACATAGTATCAATAGTTGTCACAATACATGTTGTGTGAATGGTTATTACACAAACCAATAAACCCATAACAAAGTAAGAATGGGCTTATGTAGAAGGCAATATAGTCACTAATTATGAATGAAATAAAGTGCAATATAGTAATATATAACAATATCATGGTGAGTATATCTAAACTATGTGGCAGAACTAATCTCATGTAAATCAAAGAAAAGAAGATATATAGTTGCTGGAGAATGAATGCCATGTATAAGCGATACAGGGTAGCCATTACAGCGTGAGTAGGCGATAAGGGATGGAGAGGGCAGGATGACTGGCATTTATGAAGATCAGATGAAAGGAGTGAATGTAAATCCTTCATTGAGTCCGTATGGACTTCTGGTCTTCAATTTATAAATCCATTCAGCCTCAATTCGCAACAACATCTGATCTACATTCCCGCCTCTTGCCGGGCACTTGGTAGATGCCCATAAATTTGAGGCTATTAACATCTCCATTGTGAAATTGCGTGACGTGTCTAGCTACTGGTGTTTCTGCAGAATGCTTGACAGAGTTAATATGTTCAAGTGTGCGTCTACGCAATTGCCTTGTAGTCTTGCCTACATACCCTTTCCCACATTTACAGATGTGAAGATATATGACGTTAGTTGTTCTACAGTTAATAAAGCTATCAACGCTAAAGTGCTGTGTGTTGTCATGGCTATCAAACGTCTTTGTTGTAATAACATATTTACATGCCTTACAACCCTGACACCGATACATTCCCTGAATCGGGCTCAGCCAAGTCTCTGATCTGGCAGGCTGGTAATGGCTATGTACAAGTTTGTCACGCAGGTTTTTCGATCTCCTGCTGGTAATGTTGGGTCTAGGTCCGATAGCTTTAACCAAATCTACATCGGATAGGAGGAGATGCCAGTGTCGGGCAAAGATTCTTTTAATCACCCACCATCTTTTATTGTAGGTGCCGATGCATCTTATGATGTTATCCTTCCTCTTAGGCGTATTGGAGGACAAGAGAGAGTCTCTATCACTGTGTAATGCTCTGTGATAGGCTCGATTGAGTGTTTTCATTTTATACCCACAACTAAGGAACCGATCACGTAGTTCTCTAGATTGTAAAATAAATTGCTGAGTTGTGGAACAATTCCTGCGTAAACGCAGGTATTGCCCAGTAGGGGTACCAGAAATAAGACTAGCCGGATGTTGACTTTGTGCCAACAACAAGCTATTTGTAGCTGTACTCTTCCTGAATACTTTGGTTTGGATATTCCTGTCACAATCAACATATATATCCAAATCAAGGAAGGTAATTGACGTAGTGCTGAATACAGTTGTTAGTCTCAAATTCAGCGTATTCCTGTTAAGATGTTCCACAAACTCAAGCAAACAGTTTTGTGGGCCGTCCCATAGTAGGAGGATATCATCTATGTATCTGATCCATAATAGGATATGGTCAGTATACATAGATAGTTCCTCATTAAACACATGGACGTATTCCCACCAGCCCAGGTACAGATTCGCATATGTAGGAGCACATGCTGTCCCCATTGCTGTACCCTGGGTCTGGTGGTAATAAATCCCATGAAATACAAAGTAGTTGTGGGTAAGCACAAAGCGGAGTAGGTCCAAAATAAATGTGTTGTGTCTATTAAATCTACAATCCTTTGTTATAAGGAAGTGATTGACAGCATTGAGGCCATTCTCGTGGATGATCGAGGTGTATAAAGATTCAACATCTAAGCTGACGAGAATGTTCTCAGTGGCGATGTTAACACCATTAAGTTTTTTAAGAGTGTCCTTCGTGTCTTGCACGTAAGATGGTAAACTGATCACAAAGTCTCTAAGGACCTTGTCCAAATATATGCTGCTCCCTTCAGATAAACAGTTGTTCCCTGAGACAATCGGGCAACCCGGGGGGGACTTTAACCTTTTATGTACTTTGGGCAAGGTGTAAAATGTCGCCACTGTTGGAGATTTAGGGTACATAAAGTCATATTCTTGTCTGCTTATCATATCCCTATCAAGGGCTTCTTGTAGTATAGACAATAGATCCTGTTTATAACTAGAGGTTGGACTATTCTCCAAGATCTCATAGCAGTCCTTATCACTCAATAATCTCTTGTTCTCTTTTACATATGCGTCAGTATCCTGAATCACAATATTGCCACCCTTTTCGGATGGCTTAATCACAAAAGATGTCTCGCATAAGATCTTGTAATCCCTTTCTTTCCTCCATAGTGAGGTTATTAGTGGATCTCCAGCGTTCTGGTTCTGCTTCCAAGTCCCTTGTAACACAGGAAATAAATAACTCAACTGCTGGACAAATGTTCATAAGAGGAGTAAAGTGACTTTTATTCTTGAGATGGGTAAAAGGTCCAGCAATGTCAGTATCAGTGGAAATATTTTGTTCCAACAAATGTATTACATCATCAAGGTTCTGTTTGTCTTGAGCACTTAATCCAGACGTGAGTTCATTATCATTTGCCCTTTTGGAATGAAACTTATGTAATAGTAGTTTCCTACCAAAAAGATTTAAATCTTTCACCCATTCGAACAAATTGAAATCTGAGGTAGGTGAAAAAGAAAGCCCCTTTGTAAGTAAAGTAAGTTGTTCATCACAAAAAACATGGCTAGAGAGATTGTAGATTTGCATAGCATCTGTGAGACTGCTGACACTATCGATTAGGTGGGGGCTTGGGGATTTTTGTTTCCCCTTAGGGTTCTTTTTTCCCCTGCGGGTTTTACGTTTTGCTGGGCCTGTGCTAAAAAACCCACCTTGTTACTTTTTGTGTTCTTCCTACCACGGCCACTAGATTGACATTGTGGTCTAGGGCCTGATTGTTCACCCTCAGACACATCTGTCTCGGATGAGGAGTATCCAGAAAAATTACCCTTTCTCCTAGATTTTGCAGGAAACTTATACACTGTGCCCTGTTCATAATCATTGCTATCTCGGAGAAACTTTATATGTTTCCTTTCCCTTAATTCTCTCTTAAATTTCTCCATGTTTATTTCTAGCTGACGTTCCATCTCCTCAAATTCCTGTAGCTTATTAAACTTACCAAGATCTTTAAGACTGATATCGAGGTCATTATTAGTTACGTCTAGACGAGCCTTTTCATGTTCTATCAACATGGTCATCAATTCATTCGAACAGTTTAATAGGGTGTCTTCCCATTTTTTGATAAATTCAGTTGAGGTAATATAATAAGCAGGACTTAACTTCAGTCTCAATCCACGAGGGATCATATTAGTGTCAAGATATTTCTGCAGACTAGTAATCTCCCACCAGACCTGGGACTGAGTCCGAAACAGTTTGGAAATATTACGGAAGTAATTGACTATATCTTGATCTTTATCTGACGTGCCTAATGGTGTAGTAGTGAATACATTTTTGGCTTCATCCTGCCAACCAGCCCCCACAAGGATGGCCACTACCTAGACCTGGTTTTCACTAAATACTTTTCTCTCTGATTTCTCCATTTCTCCCTTTCCTCTCTCTGACCATCACCTCATCTCATTTTCTCTCTCTCGCTTCTCCCATTCCCCAACTCTATCTACCCTTCGTTTCTGCAGAAACCTGCGCTCTATTAACCTACCAGCCTTTGATTCCATTTTATGCTCCTCCCTCTCCACTCTCAGTTCTGCTCCAGACCCTGACAACCTGGTCAGGAACTACAACTCTGCCTTATCCTCCTCTTCTGATCTAAATACCCGCTTTCTCTCTGCCGTCCTCGCCCTTCTAACCCCAGACCCTGGCTAAATTCCCACATGTGCATGCTGCATTCCTCCAT
Source organism: Ascaphus truei (assembly GCF_040206685.1). Lineage (NCBI taxonomy): Eukaryota > Metazoa > Chordata > Amphibia > Anura > Ascaphidae > Ascaphus > Ascaphus truei. The sequence continues at coordinate 169,205,122 of NC_134487.1, read as the reverse complement.
ACGTTCCTCTGAATGCCTCTGGAGGAAATCTCACACTCTCGCAGACTTCTTCACTACAAATGTATGCTATCCTGCTTCAACTCTGCCCTTTCTCAGGCTAATAAACCTACTTTTCTTCACTAATCAACATGTACAAGTCTAACCCACGTCGACTCTTCTCTGTCTTTGACTATCTACTCAAACCACCGTCAGCTGCCTCTTCTTCTTCCTCCATCTCACCTCATGACTTTGCTGACTATTTCAAGGAAAAGGTGGAATCTATACATCAGAAAATTCCCTCTGTTTCCTCCACCCACCCTACACTGCTTCCTAACTCTCCTTTTGCCTTCCTTGACTCTTTTTCTGCTGTCACAAAGGAGGATGTGTTTTACTGCTGATCTATTCTTCTCCCTCTACCACATGCCTTCTTGACCCCATTCCCTCCCATCTCCTAAAATCTCTTGCTCCTAATATAATCCCTATGATCGCACAAATTTTCAACTCTTCCCTCTACTCTGGTAACTTTCCATCCTCCTTCAAGCATGTACCATTACTCAAAAACAGCAAGCTTGACCCTACATGTCCTTCTAACTATCGACCTGTCTCCCTCCTGCCTTTTACCTCCAAACTCCTTGAACATCTTGTATTCTCTCGATTGCTACACTTTCTCAACACCTATTCACTTCTAGACCCTCTACATTCTGGCTTCCGCACTGCTCATGCTACTGAAACAGCCCTCACTAAAATAACTGACGACCTCCATGCTGCCAAAGACAGAGGTCATTACACTCTGCTCATATTACTCAACCTCTCTGAAGCATTTGACACCGTGGACCACCCTCTTCTCCTTCACATTCTCCATACTCTTGGTATTCGGAACAAAGCTCTATCCAGGATCTGCTCTTACCTCTCCCATCGTACTTTCAGTGTCTCTTTTGCTAACACCTCCTCCTCCTCTATTGATCTCTCTGTGGGGGTACCCCAGGGCTCTGTCCTTGGACCCCTTCTCTTTTCTCTTTACACACTCTCTCTAGGTGACCTAATTACATCTTTTGGGTTTAAATATCACCTCTATGCTGACGACACACCAATTTACATTTCAACCCCTGACCTTACACCATACAGACCAAAGTTTCTGAATGCCTCTATGGAATATTATCCTGGATGGCCATCCGCCGACTGAAACTTAACATGGCAAAAACAGAGCTCCTTATACTTCCTCCCAAACCTGGCCCTACTACCTCCTTCCACATTACTGTTGGAAATACGATCATTCACCCAGTAACCCAAGCACACTGCCTAGGGGTCACACTCGATTCCTCTCTCTCATTCTCCTCTCACATTCAAAACGTTTCTAAAACTTGTCGCTTTTTCCTCCGCATTATCACAAAGATACACCCTTTCCTCTGTTACTCGACAGCTAAAACTCTGACCCAGGCCCTCATTCTCTCCTGTCTCGATTACTGCAACCTCCTGCTGTCCGGCCTTCCTGCCTCTCACATGTCTTCCCTACAATCTATCCTAAATGCTGCTGCCAGAATCACTCTACTCTTTCCTAAATCTGTCTCCACGTCTCCCCTCCTGAAATCCATTTCCTGGCTTCCGATCAAATCCCGCATCTCACACTCCATTCTTCTACTCACTTTTAAAGCTTTTCACTCTTCTGCCCCTCCTTACATCTCAGCCCTAATTTCTCGCTATGCACCATTCCGACTCTTACATTCTGCTCAAGGATGTCTTCTCTCTTCCCCTTTGTATCTAAAGCCCTCTCCTGCCTTAAACCTTTATCATGGACTGCCCCACAACTCTGAGATAAGAAGGAATCTGAACTGCGTACTTCTGTAGGATATGATCTAAAAATCCCTTCTTATCTTAGAGACACCATACACATGTTGAATCTCATTATGGATCTCACATAGGATACAGACCTTATTTGGTTAACATGTGATGTGGTGTCTCTCTATACCATCATTGACCATGAAGTAGGCCTAAAGGCAATTCAGTCAACATTGGAGCAGGACACCAATGTTGATATGAAGCTAAAATCTGTTGTCCTGGAGGGAATCAAATACATTCTCCAACATAATTATTTTTCCAATGACGGCAAGTTTTTCCTCCAGACGCGCGGCAACGCAATGGGCATTAGGTTTGCACCAAGCTATGCAAATATATTCATGGCTATGTGGGAACGGGAACACATTTGGAGTGCAAACCCGTTTTGGTGCAAGCCTTGTGCTCTGGAAAAGATATATCGACGATGTGCTGTGCGTCTGGAGAGGTACTCAAGAGGATCTGACTCTGTTTCTTACACACTTAAATGCCAATCCATACAACATTAGATTTACCTCTAATAGTGACCCATTGTCTATCAACTTTCTGGATTTGACACTGTATGTGGAAAACAACACAGAACACACTAGAACGTATCGTAAAGAAGTAGACACCAATACCTACCTATTAGCATCTAGCCACCATCATCCTAAATGGATAGATAATATCCCGCAGGGTCAGGCATTAAGGTTAAATAGGAATTGTTCTCAAAAGCACATTTATGATCAGCAGGTAGTTGAATAAAAAAATAAATTTCTAGAGTGGAATTATAGTAAGGGGAAATAAGACAAGGCTATCGCTAAAGTTAATGATATTGACAGGGCGACTCTAATGAGTATGGATAAAACATGTAAGAGACAAAAAGATGGAGAATTTATACCATTCATTACGAGGTACAATAGTATGGCCCCAGAGATACTTAAAACATTTAAGAAATATTGGGGAATTCTCCAACGAGATCCTAGTTTGAAATAGTTTTTACCCTCATATCCACAAATTATACACAAAAAGGCTAAAAATGTAAAAGATTTTTTGTCACCGAGTTGCCCGAATATTGGAGCCAGATATTGCAGTAGCACATGGTTAGCAGATGTAAAGGGCTATTTTTGGTGTGGTAAATGTATAGGATGTAAATATAGTGTTAAATGCGATAAATTTCAGTCCACTGTCACCAACAGAATGTATGACATCAGTACATTTATCAGTTGTAGAAGCAAATTTTGTGTTTACCTATTGCAATGTCCTTGTGGCCTTCAATATGTGAGGAGAACGGGTAGACCCCTTAAACGCAGATTAGCAGAACATGTATACAATATCAAAAGGGGGTTGGAGACACATAGACACATAGTGTCTCCAACCACTTTAAATTGGTACATAATCAAAACCCTGAAGGTCTTTTGTGCAAGGGGATAGATTGTCCTAAACCCAGTTGAAGGGGGAGGGCCACAGACTTAATGGTATATCCAGAAAATAAAGTTTCTGGATATACACATTGAAGACTCTGTCGCTCAATGGTCTAAATATAGAGTTTGACCTAGCCTCATTTTTGAAGGAGTGAAATATCTATTCCAATTTTGCTTTGTTCAAAGGCATTACACTTAATTGTTCAATTATTAGTCTCCATGCTGGTATTAGATATGTCTCCTAATCACAGGCAATTATTTAGTTATTACCTGGAGGCATGTTAAAATAGCAGGAGTATATTTGTAGGTATTTTGAGTGTGAATTGTGCTGTATTGTGTATTTTACATGTAGCCGGGACCCCGTTCCCAAAGTGGATGAAGGGGAGGTGCACCTAGGGAACGCTCCCATAACGGAGGTTCCGGACAGAGGGAGCCGCCATGTTAGGTTGGCGCCCGCGCAGATTGATCCGGCCGGAGGTTGCGCATGCGCAAGGGTGGGACAAAAGCCCGCGAAGGAGGAGAGCTAGGGGAGGAGGGGAGTTAGGGGACTAGGGTCCCAGCAGCCCCCACGTTCCCCCGTGACGTGAGAGAACAATCAGGTACGGGAGGAGGGAGGAAAAGGAAGTGGAGGGGCGCACGAGTGTTCAGAGCTTGCTGACGGAGGAAGGAGAAGGAGCTCCGGTGTAGGGAGGCTGCCGCCCCTACCTAGGCCGCATACCCCAAGCCCAGTTAGACCCTTAGCCCCAGTAGTGTGCAGCTGAGCTAGGGACTGGCCATAGTCAGAGTTCGGATCCCCTTACTGTGCTACGAGTTATACCAGGACAGTTCTGTATCCGCGGGAGGCCTGGGACCAGGCCCCGCCACTGTCGCAGCGTTTCTGGGTGGGATCGCCCCAGACATCTACGGGTGACGTCATCTACGCCCTCGCCGATCTTTGTGAAGATAGTTGCAGAACCGGGTACAGGAGTACAGGCACCAACGGTACCATTCTCACTCCGGGACATGGTGGCTGCGCAGTCACACACTTACACACCCACTGACTCACTTGAAAGGGGGGTGGGGAACGTACTCCAAGGGGGGAGCTGGACACAGGGTGGGATCACCCGGTGGAGAGAGAGGGAGAGTGAGTGTTCCAAGGACGCTGGTAGTAGTGTCTTCTCTAGAGAGGGGTACCTGTGATTATGTTAATGGTTGCATAAGTAAAACAATATTGGTTTTGGTATTGCTGTGCGTCTGTTTATGTACAGAAGTTCCTGCGAAGACCCACTTCCCCTAGGGTGGAAGCTATCGCAGGTGGAGGCGCTGCACCAAGGTATAGGCATTGCGAGCACCCCAGGCTCTCCGTGGCAGAGGCTTAGGCCCTGTGAGCCTACAGGTTATATAGCACATGGTAGCGGTCTGTGTTCGATAGGAAACAGGGCTACATTTTGAGGCGCTGCTGAGAGCTTAGACCTGGGTATGCCCCCCTGGAAAAAAAAATATATATCGCCATGGCACTTCCTTCGCGTCAAGAAATACGCGACTGGGCACGATAAATGCGCATGCCCACCCGCCGCACAGTGGCGGTGACCCGAGTACCCATGGCTTTACCCTTAGAGACATTGCAAACGGCCTTACGACAACTACCTGGTTTTGCCAAAGCCCGCCAGGTAGACGTACTCATAGATCAAGATGCTAAGTGGAATACCTTGCTAGTAGATTGTCGGCGAGATTTAGTAGTCCTCGAGCCTACCGCCCCGCAATATCTGCCGCTTCGAACTCTCCGGCCGGCGGCAGCCCCTTAGTCTATCCCCTTCGGGACCCCCCTGTGGGGGAACTTGGTGACGACGACCCGACGCTTCCCTTTGCTCACTACCTCGCGAGGCGTGTAGTTGTCCATCAGAATGTAGCTATCCCGGGTCTAGCGCCTCTGAAGAAGCGGGGGAGCGTAGTGATATGCTGCAGAAACTAAATGATAAGATAGACCAGTTATCCACCCCCTCAAGTTTACCGCCGTTAGTGGAAGCGCTTACCCTGGCCACACATTCCCAAAGCTACCGGAAATTAAAGGCCTTCTCGGGGACTCTACCTGTGCCCACAGGAGAGGACGGGATAGACCCTTGGAAGGAGCATACTAGGGGAGTAATGGAAGAATGGTCTTGTACCGATGTAGTGAAACGCCAGCGGCCCATGGAGTGCTTGAGACCCCCGGCGTCCACCTTGATCAGTATCCACCGAGAGCAGTACCCCGATCTGAAAGCTCGTATGATGATTGAGTTTCTAGTCGAGGCCTATAGTGCGACCGAGGATGATGGGGCCTTGTCGGCTAAGTACTACGCCATAAATCAAAAGGAGGGAGAAGATTTGTCTGCCTATATCCACCACGTGCAAAACTCCCTGGGTCCCCTCCTGCATCATAAATACTTGGCTGCATCCCAGATGGATGAATACCTCCGCAAACAATATCTACGGGGGTCCAGTCCTACTCATCCTATTGCAAACATGATTCGCGATAATCTTACTCGAGGGGTCCTCCCCCCTCATTTATCAAACTGTTACAGCAAGTCAAAGAGCACGAAACACATCTCATGCTTCACTCCCCACAGAAGTCTAAAGCAGCCAGCAACCCTAAACCCAAAGGGGGTGCTGAAAAGAAGGAAGAACCGCCGGATAAACCAGACCCGGAGAGACCAAAATAGCCTGGCCGAACCTCGCCTCAGTAACACCGTCGTACCTCCTCCCGAGATATGTCCTGCTATAAATGCGGGAAAAAGGGGCACATCTCCTACGATTGTCGGATGGGGGACTCTCGCCATCGGAGCCCGTTACCCAAGAAGTTCATGCCTCAGGCCATGATATGTGGTACATACGCGACCAGCCCCAAAGCCCCTGTTTCCACCCAAAGCGGCGGCGAACACGAAGAGGAGAGTAACCGCGTGGGGCCAGTAGCGCTGATCCGAGTACTAGTAGACGGTATCTACTCTTCTGCCCTGCTGGATACAGGATCCCAAGTAACCATCATATATTGAGGATTCTACGATCGACACCTACAGAAGCGTCCTCTGAAATTGGCCGGGCATATCAAAGTAAGAGGGCTGAGCAATGACGACTACCCTAATGATGGCATAGTGACCGTGGACTTGGAGATACAACAGCTCAACACTGGGAAGTCGCATCCCATGAAGGTGGACGCCTTGGTGTGTCCGGAACCCAAAGAGACACCTAAGTATCACATCATCCTGGGTACGAATGCTGACATTGTACAAGCCATCATCCAGGCCTATCTACACGAAACTAACGAACTGCCCATGTCCAGTCTACAGCTACAACTAGTCCAGGTGGACCTAGACTTCCCTCCGGCCCCCGCGGAGGACCACGGACTGTTGTTCTGCGGCCGGGCAAGGCTGACCCGGCTCTGACAGGGAGAAACGCAGAGGGTACCCGCCTGGTGTGCATATGCAGAACGAGTAGATGAGGAGCAGCTCTTTTCTCTCGAAAGTACGCCTAAAGGAGATGTCCGCAGAGGGTATCGGTTAATACCGGAATGTCGGGATTGGCCGACCGCCATTCCCCGTCAAATTTATGTGATGGTCCAAAATCTTTCGCCTTTCCCCATGGCCATCGACGCGGGACAAAGGATAGGAAGGATTTACCCCATCAGCTTGGTGAATGAGGCCGTACAGGTAAAAGCCGCCAGAGTGGACGATCACGAAGCGCTGCTAGACTTCGACTTCGGCTCGTCCGGATTGTCGGATACCTGGAAGGAGCGACTGCGAGTACAGCTGGAGGAGAGAAGACCAGTATACTCTACTGGAGAGATGGATGTGGGGTGTAGCCGACACGCCCAACACACTATTCGGATGACTGATACCAAGCCCTTCAGGGAACGTTCCCGCCGGCTCGCCACCAAGGACGTGGAAGATGTACGCGCGGTCCTTCATGAAATGGAAGAAGCCGGAATCATTACAGAGTCACGAAGTCCTTACGCCTCGCCCATAGTGGTAGTGCTCAAGAAGAATGGGACGGTGAGGCTATGTGTAGACTACCGGACCCTTAACAACCGAACCGTACCGGACCAGTACAATCTTCCCTGTATAGAAGAAATCCTGGACGCTACATGGAAGCAAATGGTTTAGTGTGTTGGACCTACGGTCCGGGAACTATCAGGTACCTATGAGTCATGAGGATCAAGAGAAAACGGCGTTCATTTGTCCCTTGGTGTTCTACCAATTCACCCGTATGCCCCAAGGCATATGTGGGGCCCCCGCCACCTTCCAGCGGCTAATGGAGAAGACTTTAGGGGACCTGAACCCCCGAGAATGTCTTGTGTACTTGGATGATATCATCGTCTTCGGGAAGACCTTGGAGGAACATGAGGCTCGACTCCTGAAAGTACTTGCCCCATTAGCGCGAGAAGGACTTAAGCTCTCTTTAGATAAATGCCGTTTCTGCCGAGCCTCGGTGACTTACGTGGGACACATAGTGTCCGCTGAAGGAATCGCTACGGATACAGCCAAAATAGAAGCCGTCGTTAACTGGCCCCGACCTGACAATGTAGGGGAGTTACGATCGTTCCTGGGGTTCTGCGGATATTATCACAGGTTTGTGGAGGGGTACTCCCGACGGGCCAAAGCCCTCAATGGCCTCCTCAAGATATATCCGGAAGACACCGGCCGGAAGGCTACGCCTGCCCGACAACCCTTCGGGGACAAATGGATAACAGAGTGCGAACAAGCTTTCCAGGACCTAAAACAGAGTTTAACCGCGGCTCCCGTGTTGGCCTATGCAAATCCCGAACAACCATATATCTTACATGTGGATGCCAGTCTGCATGAGCTAGGGGCAGTGTTACATCAAAAATATCCAGAGGGACTACGAACAGTAGCTTATATCCGCAGCCTGACACCCAGTGAAAAGAACTATCCCGTGCACAAACTGGAGTTCTTGGCCCTCAAGTGGGCCATTGTCGACAAGCTTCGTGATTATTTGTATGGTGTGTCATTCGAGGTGCGGACCGACAACAATCCACTTACCTATATGATGACCTCAGCTAAACTCGACGCGGCTGGTCATCGCTGGTTGGCTGCCCTCTACAATTACAATTTCACTGTGAAATATAAGCCTGGGCTCTTAAACATTGGCGCTGATGCCCTGTCTAGGCGACCAGGGCTGGCCACTACACCCGATGAGGACCAATGGGAAGAAATCCCGGGACCCGGACTATGAGCGCTATGTGGTACCGCTGCCATAGTCAATAATCAAGTGGCATTCTCAGAATTACGGGTGGCCGACACCCTAGGGTGCACATCCAACGCTATACCGGAGGCTTATTGAGATCCCAGTGGCATGCACGTAACCCCAGAAAAGATAATAGCCTGGAAAGATATGGTACGCTACCAAGAGCAAGACCCGGTCGCAGGGGCCATACGCTATGCTATCTGGAAAAATCGTCCGGCCCTCCTCAGACAAGCTCCGGGGGATGTAGGAGGTATACTAATGCAGGAAGCCGACAAGTTCGAACTAAGAGACAATCTGCTGTACTGAGTGGTAGAGTATCATAACCACCCAAACAGGAGACAACTAGTACTACCCAAACGACTACAGTACTTGGTACTGAGGGCTCTACACGATGAACATGGTGATTTGGGAGTTGACAAGACCTTCGGTCTAGTGAGATATCGATTTTTCTGGCCCAAAATGAGAGAAGCAGTAGAGCATCACTGTCGACGGTGTGTGCGGTGTATTCAGCGAAAGACATTACCCACCAGGGCCGCCCCAATGGGCCACTTAAAAAGCACAGGGACTATGGACTTAGTGTGTATGGACTTCCTATGCATTGAACCTGACAGCCGCGGCATAGGCAATGTGCTGGTCATCACGGATCATTATACTCGCTACGCCCAGGCCTTTCCGACCATCACCATCCGACCCATCACGGTGGCCAAGGTGCTCTGGGAAAAGTACTTTATGCATTACGGGCTCCCTCAACGACTTCATTCCGATCAGGGAAGAGACTTTGAAAGCAACTTAATAAAAGAACTGCTGAAGATCTTGCACATCACTAAGTCTCGAACTACGCCCTACCACCCCGATGGGGACGCATTGCCGGAACGGTTCAACCGCACGTTATTGGACATGCTAGGCACTTTAATGGGGGTGGAAAAGACTGAATGGAGTCGACACGTGGAAACGCTAGTGCATGCCTACAATTGCACGCGACATGACTCTACGGGTTTCTCTCCATACTTTCTCATGTTTGGACGAGAAGCGCGACTGCCGGTGGATATACGACTGAGAGTCTCCACCGATGGGGTATAGAACACTACTCATTTCCGATATGTACAGCGATTGCAAGAGAATCTGCAAGGGGCCTACATACAAGCTGAGAAATCTACTGAAAAACTGAACGCCGGGAATAAACGGCGGTACGATCACAAAATTAAATACAGAGACATTAAACCCGGTGACGCCGTACTCCTCCGTAACCTAGGAGTGCCGGGAAAACATAAGTTGGCTGACCGATGGAGAGAGGGAGTGTACGAGGTAACATCACAGATGCCTGGCCTTCCAGTCTACCGCATCAAGGACTCGGAGGGTCGGGTGAAGACATGGCACCGGAATCATTTGCTCCCTATTCCCCGAGTGGAAGAGGGGAATTTGGAGTGGCCGGCATCCCCGTTGAATGGGGAAGGAAATTCAGAAGACGACATACCAGGGAACTCAACCGTTCAAGAAGATCCCCAAGAGGGAACCTCTCAAAGGGGCCCTCAACAGAGCGTACCTCCCAATGGAGCTACGGGTAAAGGGCACGGGGAGTATTCACCCCAGGGGGTGGCTCTGGAAAATTCATCACTGGACCCACTAAGACCGTGTTTTGCACCAAGTCGGGATAATTTAGAGACTGTAACCCCCTCAAGGGAAGAGCTCGAGATTCAAGACCAAAATAGTCACTCCCCCAAGGGAGTGACCGAACAGTCGTTAAGGCGAAGCCAAAGGAACGGGCAACCTCCCATGAGGATGGCCTATGATCAGTTTGGGGCACCCCACTATGAGGCTCAGCAGTGGGCCCGCAGCCGCGTACAATCAGTAATTGTGATGTTCAGCGAAATGTACAATCTGATTTAAGAGAGTGATGTGTTATGTGTTATGCAATTTTTCATTATATAATGTTGTACCAGTTCAAAGGTATTGTCCAAGAGGGGTCATTGGAATCCACAGGGGGGGGGAGGATGTAGCCGGGACCCCGTTCCCCAAGTGGATGAAGGGGAGGTGCACCTAGGGAACGCTCCGATAATGGAGGTTCCGGACAGAGGGAACCGCCATGTTAGGTTGGCGCCGCGCAGATTGATCCGGCCAGAGGTTGCGCATGCGCAAGGGCGGGACAAAAGCCCACGAAGGAGGAGAGCTAGGGGAGGAGGGGAGTTAGAGGACTAGGGTCCCAGCAGCCCCCGCGTTCCCCTGTGATGTGAGAGAACCAATCAGGTACGGGAGGAGGGAGGAAAAGGAAGTGGAGGGGCGCATGAGTGTTCAGAGCTTGCTGACGGAGGAAGGAGAAGGAGCTCCGGTGTAGGGAGGCTGCCGCCCCTACCTAGGCCGCATGCCCCAGGCCTAGTTAGTCCCTGAGCCCCAGTAGTGTGCAGCTGAGCTAGGGACTGGCCATAGTCAGAGTTCGGATCCCCTTACTGTGCTACGAGTTATACCAGGACAGTTCTATATCCGTGGGAGGCCTGGGACCAGGCCCCGCCACTGTCGCAGTGTGTCTGGGTGGGATCGCCCCAGACATCTATGGGTGACGTCATCTATGCCCTCACCGATCCTTTGTGAAGATAGTTGCAGAACAGGGTACAGGAGTACCCGGCAGGTAAACCGTCAAGTGCACCAACGGTACCATTCTCACTCCGGGACACGGTGGCTGCGCAGTCACACACTTACACACCCACTGACTCACTTGAAAGGGGGGTGGGGAACGTACTCCAAGGGGGAGCTGGACACGGGGTGGGATCACCCGGTGGAGGGAGATGTAGAGTGAGCTTTCCAAGGACGCTGGTAGTAGTGTCTCCTCTAGAGAGGGGCACCTGTGATTACGTTAATGGTTGCATAAGTAAAACAATATTGGTTACGGTATTGCTGTGCGTGTGTTTATGTACAGAAGTTCCTGCGAAGACCCACTTCCCCTAGTGAGGAAGCTATCGCAGGTGGAGGTGCTGCACCAAGGTATAGGCATTGTGAGCACCCCAGGCTCTCCATGGCAGAGGCTTAGGCCCTGTGAGCCTACAGGTTATATAGCACATGGTAGCTGTCTGTGTTCGATAGGAAACAGGGCTACATACATTTTTAACATTGATGTACAAGAAGGGTTGTGAGAAGCAATATCTCGCCAGTTTTAAAAAGGGCCGTATGGGGTATAAATAGAGGTATATGGGGTATAAATAGAGACTGTTTAGTTTAGTTCCTTATTCCTTTGAGAAAGTGAAAGCAATATAGCACATGGTAGCGGTCTGTGTTCGATAGGAAACAGGGCTACATACATTTTTAACATTGATGTACAAGAAGGGTTGTGAGAAGCAATATCTCGCCAGTTTTAAAAAGGGCCGTATGGGGTATAAATAGAGGTATATGGGGTATAAATAGAGACTGTTTAGTTTAGCTCCTTATTCCTTTGAGAAAGTGACGTGGCGACGTCACGAAACGCGTTAGGAGAGGAGGAGCTTTGTTGGTGCCGTCGGCAGGGGAGTCTCTAGAGTTGCAGGAGACGCGCTTACAGTGACGTCACAGGGAAGGCACTGGAACGCAACATGGAGGGTAGAGACACGACACACCTTGGAGCACTCCGTGGATAGGTGATGAGAGCGCCGGCTGCAATCCCTGGCATTTATGGAAGTCCCCACAAGATGCGGACGGCATTATAGTGTTGTTTTTACACTAATTTATTATGTGAGTATTCACTTAGCTGTGTTAGCCGTTTTTTAATAAATTGTCTGGTGCATTCTACACTATCTTGTGCTTTTCAATCTCTTTATGGGGCCATTTGTGAGCATTGTTGGGGTCATCTGACAACACTTGGACATAAGAGGGAGAGCAGCTCACGTGGGATTCGTGGTAGCAGCCAAGAAGTGGTTAAAGCACAGATTCTCTCCACTGCACTGCCCTGAGGGAAATTCTGTAAGTAGGCATTAGTACTGCCTGCCTAAGTGTGTTCGAGTCCAGAGATACTGCGCAATGGTGTGCCTGTTTTATTTCTCCTAGGAGGATTCGTCAGCATCTACAAGTCCCACCATTTGGATATCTCAGGGGAGGTCATCCTAAAGGACTTTATCATCTCATGGGCTGTGTATTTATTGAGTGCCAGGTATCCCTATTTGCCCTTTATATCTGTTTTATTTAAGTTGTTGAAATACTTACTGTATGGGACATCGTGGCAGCTTCGAACCAATTGTTATTTGTTAGTTAATAGTATTATTATTGTAACACAGGTTTAATATTATATTTCACTGTTGTAGCTCACACGCACACATTATTAGTTATTGGTTAAGCGCTGTATAGTTTAGGGTGTTTTTCTGGTTAGTTTTTTCATTTTTTATACACCTATATAAATGAATATATTCACAGTTTTTGTACATTTGGCACATAATCTTTTAGAGCGCTCCCCAAGTTTTTCTATACTATGCTTTTGATAGAATTTAGAGGTAAATACTTTGTATTGGGTTTTTGAGCAGCTACATTGATATATTTTACCACTATCATAATCAAGTCACAAGCGCTGGGTTCTTTTTTCTATTCCAAAGGTATATCTGAACTCCTCCATGTTGTTTTAAGAAAAGATGGAGCTGTTATACGGTATGTGTGGTATTCTTTTAATTCCCAAGAATATGATGTGTATGATTGAGCTAAACCTTTGCAGTTATAAACTCTGGTGGCTGGGGCTGGTCAGTCCTCTCATGATGTGATTCTGCATAACTTCCAAAATGTTCTTTTCTACTGATTTATGTGATTATGAGACCTATGCAGAGAGCTGCGAGAAGCCCAATCTCGCCAGTTTTTAGCCAAATATGGCGATAGCAATTTAGTAAATGGCGAGATGAGTAAAAAGCGGCAGTTTTTTTTTTGTTTTAAAAACTCGCCGCGCGGGTGGTGAGAAGCAATATCTCGCCAGTTTTAAAAAGGGCCGTATGCAGGAAGCCCCGATCACCATCTCGCCGCTGATCGCGCCATTAAAATGGAGAGATCTTCTCCAAATAGCTCCGCCAACAAAAGTTGGCAAGAAGCTGGAGCTGAGCGGCGAGAGGGACCAGAAAAAAAAAATCATCCCCTTTCCTGGCTCGGATTGATGCTGGGGGGCTCCAGAGCTGATACCCAGGAAAACCAGCACCGGAGCCCCCCGGCATGCATCCGAGGCAGGAAAAATGCATGTGCAGCCCACTTCATTACCTTAGCGGGTAACCGCTAAGGCAATGAAGGGGTTAACCCACCGTGCCAGCTTTATTGTGGGTAGCGGGGTGGGTGAAGGGGGTATGTGGCCCTTGGTGTGAGTTTACGGCTTGCATGGGGGTTGCGGGTGCACTTAACCCCTTCAGGATCGTAGCACTTAATACCGCTACGGTCATGATGGGGTTAAGCCCTCCCGCTACCCCCCCGCAAGCCCTAAACAACCACCGTTGGGGCCAATACTCCCGTTCACCCACCCCCACTACCCACAATGAAAAATAATCACACATAGCAGCCCCACACTAAATAAATAAATGTAAAAGAATAAATAAATGAATATAAATATAAAAAAAAATATATATATATATATATATATATATATATATATTTTTATATTTATATTCATTTATTTATTATTATATATATATATATATATAACTACAACACCTATAACCCCTACCATACACATATATGCACATCAATGATACTATAGACTGGCGGGGGCCCTCAGGTGTTACCCGCAGGCCTACAGTACCAATTATGTGCCCCCCCAAATTAATGAATGAACACATAAATACTTTTAAAGAAATAACTCCCCCCCTAACACATTGAAGTATAGTTATGGCCACAATTACTATTATCCACAAAGTTATAATAGTGAATGTTCCCATTTTAAATACATTAACAGCAATAAATACATTAAATACATATAGTACTCACCCATGTCCGGCAGCAACGATGAAGGCCATCCTCATCTTCATCCTGCCCATGCCCCCTCCGCTGCAGCAAAACATACACAACAATGAAAACATCCAAAGTAATGTCCCCTAACCCCTTAATCACCAAAGCGGTTCTTTACCGCTACAGTCATTAAGGGGTTAACCCACCCTCACCCACCACTCGGGACGCCTACATACCCTCCCACACTAACCCCCGATCCCCATGAGGCCTAACCACCCTCACCCACTACCCACAAGGGAGGCCTACCCACATACCGTTTGGGAACACCCCCCCACCCCCAGTACCCACAATAAAAACAATACAGTGACCCACAATAAACATCATTATATTTAATAAATACATTACCCACCCCCTGTGCCCCCCCATAAATAAAACATTTATCCTTTTACATACAGGGTTCATAACGCAGCCCCACGCGAGTCCCCGTGGGCTGGCGGGGCACCTGACAGACCTACAGGGTACCAGCAGCCCTTTTCAAACAGGTTCTGGAGGCCTGCTGGTGGGTCCCACCAGCACCATGGCCCCCAGGTGGTCTCCTTGGGTCACCGTGGTCCACAATTTGGTTCCCACGGTAGGGCCAAGGATGTCTGGGAGCCCCGGGTCAGACCCACAGGTGTCTGCGGGGCCTTGGGTGGTTCCCACAAGGGTCTGGGGAACTCACGAGTGCTCACTACGGGTCCGCGGTACCCCCACAGAAGTGGGACCACACATCTTCATCCCCGCACCTACGGGTCGGCGGTGCCCCCACAGAAGTGGGACCACACAGCTTCATCCCCGCAGACTACGGGTCCACGGTGCCCCCACAGATGTGAGGCCACCGCTTCATCCCCGCATGTGTCACCCATGGAACCACCAGCCTGATACCCGTGAGATACCCGAGGAGACCCACAGGTGGTCTCCATAAGTCTCACGCAGAACCACGGAACAAACACTGAATGTAAAAAAAATAAACCTGGCCTATACATTCAATACATTCTTTCCTCCCCCCCCCCCCCAACACCTACAGTACAATAATGTGCAAAATAACTATTATCCAGATAGGGATAATAGATTATTTGCCCATTATTAAAAACATTAACTAGCATATTCAAATAAATTAAGTACTACTGACCTTATCAACAAGAAGTCTCATTCGCCAGCAACATCTTTGTCTTGCCCACAAAAAACATAGCCAATACAAATGCCAATACATTGCATTTACATTGAGATATCAATTAACCCCTTAAATACCATTTCGGATAATAACTGACAAGGTAATTAAGGGGTTAAGCCACAGTGGGCCGATACCCACCCTTCACCCATGATTGTGTACATTGCCTTCATCATGAAATATATATATATATATATATATATATATATATATATATATATATATATATATATATATATATACACACACACACACATGATGAACCAATATACAAATAAATGTAGAAGCGTTATCAAAAACATTCAGTACTCAAAATAACAGTTCTCCATTAATACACACTACAATACAAGTAATTTCCTGTCATAATCCTAACTGATATTACAATCAAAAAGATAAAATGGCAATCAAAAACCTCTAATCACAATCAACACATTGCATTAACATTGAATATATGATGCATACATTCTATGCACCATATACATTCTGCTAATGAATGTTAACAATAACATTTCAATCCAAATACAGATAACTCCAAACAAATATACTATTGTAACCAATCCGGTAAACGTAAATCAATTACCATTCAATAATGACATCCCTAAACAATTAACATTGCATCCCTAAACAATTTACATTCAATCCCTAACAATTAAACAATTAACTAATTCAAAACTGCAACTCAGCAATGTAGGCTCTGAAAATATATAAGTACCAAGAAGCATAAACAATTAACAACGAAGGCTACCCCTGACCTCTAAAAAAACATACAATAGCAACAATTACATCTATGTAATTTTGAAAGACTTTAAACACACATTGAAGCATACATGCATAGTCAAAATAATTAAAAACACAGCAAAACAAGGTTTTAAACTATCATTTCTTACCCTGTATGTATATATATCTCTAGACATACATACATACATGCAGTGGCAATAAATGATATACCACTGATAATTAAATAAATTTATAAAGAACAGAATTTAAAAAAATTAACTAGTTGAATTAAATACATTTCTTTACTTCACTTACCATTACTTGCCCCCACCGACTCCCGTTGAACACCTTACTCACGTACAAAATCACCAGGCACAGGAACCCATAAAATAACAAACCATAAAAAAATAAACATTAAACTAAAAATCCAAATCAATCCACGGGTCTTCTACTTGTAATCCATCTTCATCTGTATTCTTCTTTCTTTTACCTTCTTCCGGGGTCTTCTTCCCGTCTTCGACCACGCCCTGGTCTTCTTTCTTCTCCGGAGGTCCTTCCTCCTCGGCGTCTGGCTTCAAAATGAGACAACATAGGCTTTTAAATGCCTATGACGTCACATTTTCGTCATATGGTTCCCACGGCCCTGATTGGGCCGTAAAAACCATGTGTTTTGGCCGATAAAAAAAAAACTGATGACGTCACTTAAAGGCAATGAAAGCACAGCCAATAAGAGTGCCTTTGCTTCAATTGCCTTTAAGATGACGTCATGAAAAGAAACATGGCCATCCACACATGGTACGGTAGCCAATCAGAGCGTGGGAACTCCATCCCTACTCTGATTGGCTCTAGTACCATGTGTCAGGCTTTCAATGACGTCACATCCTTTCTCCCCCAAGCCTCTGTCACATGGTATACTAGAGCCAATCAGAGTTGGGATGGAGTTCCCACGCTCTGATTGGCTACCGTACCATGTGTGGACGGCCATGTTTCTTTTCATGACGTCATCTTAAAGGCAATTGAAGCAAAGGCATTCTGATTGGCTGTGCTTTCATTGCCTTTAAGTGACGTCATCAGTTTTATTTTATCGGCCAAAACACATGGTTTTCACGGCCCAATCAGGGCCGTGGGAACCATATGACGAAAATGTGACGTCATAGGCCTTTAAAAGCCTATGTCGTCTCATTTTGGAGCCAGACGCCGAGGAGGAAGGACCTCCGGAGAAGAAAGAAGACCAGGGCGTGGCCGAAGACGGGAAGAAGACCCGAGAAGATGGTAAAAGAAAGAAGAATACAGATGAAGATGGATTACAAGTAGAAGACCCGTGGATTGATTTGGATTTTTAGTTTAATGTTTATTTTTTATGGTTTGTTATTTTATGGGTTCCTGTGCCTGGTGATTTTGTACGTGAGTAAGGTATTCAACGGGAGTCGGTGGGGGCAAGTAATGGTAAGTGAAGTAAAGAAATGTATTTAATTCAACTAGTTAATTTTTTTTAATTCTGTTCTTTACATGTTTATTTAATTACCAGTGGTATATCATTTATTGCCACTGTATGTATGTATGTACAGTAGAGGCAACTCTTATTCGAACAAAAACCAGTGGCAATTCCCCAAAAAAACCAGGAAACACCCAGGTACATTCTGAATATATGCCTTAAACGTTCCTTAAACTAGCCCCAGCATTTCTGCATTGATTAATGGCCTATCAGATTAACAGCGGGGGTCCCTGGCAGTCCCATTCAAACTGAATTGGACTGCCAGGGATCCCTGCTGTGTTAATCCTATGGGTCGTTAGTCAATGCAGAAATGCCTTAAACGTGCCTCAAACTAGCCCAGAACATACCCAGCACATACCCAGCACATACCCAGAATGTAACCCGGCTAATTTACGGCAAATGTTAGAATAAACGTTGCCTCTACTGTATGTCTAGATATATACAGTATATACATACAGGGTAAGAAATGATAGTGTTTTAAAACCTTGTTTTGCTGTGTTTAGACTTATTTTGACTATGCATGTATGCTTCAATGTGTGTTTAAAGTCTTTCAAAATTACATAGATGTAATCGTTGCTATTGTAAGTTGTTTTAGAGGTCTGGGGTAGCCTTCGTTGTTAATTGTTTATGCTTCTTGGTACAGTACTTATATATTTTCAGAGCCTACATTGCTGAGTTGCAGTTTTGAATTAGTTAATTGTTTAATTGTTAGGGATTGAATGTAAATTGTTTAGGGATGCAATATTAATTGTTTAGGGATGTCATTATTGAATGGTAATTGATTTACGTTTACCGGATTGGTTACAATAGTATATTTGTTTGGAGTTATCTGTATTTGGATTGAAATGTTATTGTTAACATTCATTAGCAGAATGTATATGGTGCATAGAATGTATGCATCATATATTCAATGTTAATGCAATGTGTTGATTGTGATTAGAGGTTTTTGATTGCCATTTTATCTTTTTGATTGTAATATCAGTTAGGATTATGACAGGAAATTACTTGTATTGTAGTGTGTATTAATGGAGAACTGTTATTTTAAGTACTGAATGTTTTTGATAACCCTTCTACATTTATTTGTATATTGGTTCATCGTGTGTGTGTGTGTGTGTGTGTATATATATATATATATATACAGTGTTCGACAATTGTATACATTTACTCGCCCGGGGCGGGTGGATTTAACCCCCGGGCGAGTAAATATTGGCACAAGCAGCACACGTGTATTTTTTTTAAATTTCCCGCGCTCGCGCTGCTGTTTTTCCCGCGCTCGCGCTGGAGAAAAAAAAAAAAAGCCAGCTCTCTGAGCAGTGCCTTCGCTCCTCCCCCGCCTCTCAGCAACTTCCCCTCCTCAGCTCTTCCACTCCTCCCCCTTCCGCCAGCCAGCCCCTTCCACGCCTGTCTGCCTCAGGCCCCTGCAGGGCCATCTGTCACCCCCCCTCCCTCCCATCGGGCCATCCGCCCCCCCCCCCTCCCTCCCATCGGGCCATCCGCCCCCCCCTCCCTCCCATCGGGCCATCCGCCCCCCCCTCGCATCGGCCATCCACCACCCCCTCCCATCGGGCCATCCACCACCCCCTCCCATCGGGCAATCCACCCCCCCTCACCCCAATCTCTCCCAGCCTCCGTGCCCCCCCCCTCACCCCACGCGTGCCTCTCCCTGCTCTAAGCAGGGGAAATCCCCTCACCGGAGCCTCTCCCTGCTCTAAGCAGAGGAAATCCCCTCACCGGAGCCTCTCCCTGCTCTAAGCAGGGGAAATCCCCTAACCGGAGCCTCTCCCTGCTCTAAGCAGGGGAAATCCCCTCACCGGAGCCTCTCCCTGCTCTAAGCAGAGGAAATCCCCTCACCGGAGCCTCTCCCTGCTCTAAGCAGGGGAAATCCCCTCACCGGGGCCTCTGCCTGCTCTAAGCAGGGGAAATCCCCTCACCGGAGCCTCACCCTGCTCGGTCTAAGCAGGATACTGCGGTGTCGGCGTCCCCCTCTGGAGGGGGCGTGGCCCCTTGCAGAGGCCCTCCTGCCGTGCGGAGGCCCCCGCTGCCATGTGCGACCCCCTGCCTTGCGGGTGAGTGTTTGTGTGTGTGAGTGACAGACTGTGTGTGTGTGTGAGTTTGTCTGAGTGAGAGTGGGTGTCTGTGAGTGTGTCACCCTCTCTCCCTCTCCCTGTGTCACCCTCTCCCTGTGTCACCCTCTCCCTCTCCCTGTGTCACCCTCACCCTGTGTCACCCTCTCCCTCTCCCTGTGTCACCCTCTCCCTGTGTCTCCCTCTCTCTCCCTCCCTCTCCCTGTGTCACCCTCTCCCTCTCCCTGTGTCACCCTCTCCATGTGTCACCCTCTCCCTGTGTCACCCTCTCCCTGTGTCACCCTCTCCGTGTCACCCTCCCTCTCCGTATCACCCTCCCTCTCCCTGTGTCACCCTCTCCCTGTCACCCTCTCCCTCCCTCCCTGTGTCACCCTCTCCCTGTGTCACCCTCTCCCTGTGTCACCCTCCCTCTCCCTGTGTCACCCTCTCCCTCTCCCTGTGTCACCCTCTCCCTCTCCCTGTGTCACCCTCTCCCTCTCCCTGTGTCACCCTCTCCCTCTCCCTGTGTCACCCTCTCTCTCTCTCCCTGTGTCACCCTCTCCCTGTGTCACCCTCTCCCTGTGTCACCCTCTCCTTGTGTCACCCTCTCCCTGTCTCTGTGTCACCCTCTCCCTGTCACCCTCCCTCTCCCTGTGTCACCCTCCCTCTCCCTGTGTCACCCTCCCTCTCCCTGTGTCACCCTCCCTCTCCCTGTGTCACCCTCCCTCTCCCTGTGTCACCCTCCCTCTCCCTGTGTCACACTCCCTCTCCCTGTGTCACCCTCCCTCTCCCTGTGTCACCCTCCCTCTCCCTGTGTCACCCTCCCTCTCCCTGTGTCACCCTCCCTCTCCCTGTGTCACCCACCCTCTCCCTGTGTCACCCACCCTCTCCCTGTGTCACCCACCCTCTCCCTCTCCCTGTGTCACCCTCTCCGTGTCACCCTCTCCGTGTCACCCTCCCTCTCCCTGTGTCACCCTCCCTCTCCCTGTGTCACCCTCCCTCTCCCTGTGTCAACCTCTCTCTCCCTCCCTGTGTCTCCCTCTCTCCCTCTCCCTGTGTCACCCTCCATCTCCCTGTCACCCTCTCCCTCTCCCTGTGTCACCCTCTCCCTCTCCCTGTGTCACCCTCTCCCTCTCCCTGTGTCACCCTCTCTCTCCCTCTCCCTGTGTCACCCTCTCTCTCCCTCTCCCTGTGTCACCCTCTCTCTCCCTCTCCCTGTGTCACCCTCTCCCTGTCCCTGTGTCACCCTCTCCCTGTCCCTGTGTCACCCTCTCCCTGTGTCACCCTCCCTCTCCCTGTCACCCTCCCTCTCCCTGTGTCACCCTCTCCCTGTGTCACCCTCTCCCTGTCCCTTTGTCACCCTCTCCCTCTCCCTGTGTCACCCTCCCTCTCCCTGTGTCACCCACCCTCTCCTTGTGTCACCCACCCTCTCCCTGTGTCGCCCTCTCCCTCTCTGTCACCCTCTCTCTGTCACCCTCTCCCTCTCTCTGTCACCCTCTCCCTCTCTCTGTCACCCTCTCCCTCTCTCTGTCACCCTCTCCCTCTCTCTGTCTCCCTCTCTCTGTCTCCCTCTCTCTTTGTTTCTCATTCTCTCACTGTGTGTGTCTCTCATTCTCTCTCTTTCTCTGTGTGTCTCTTTCTCTGTGTGTCTCTCTTTCTCTCTGTGTGGGTGTGCCGCTCTCTGTGTGTGTGTGGGTGTCTGTCTGTCTGTCTCTCTCTGTGAAGCGCCGACGTCCAGACACTGGTTAAGGGGTTCAGGAAACTAGTCATTCACATCTGGCTTTTATTTCTAGATCCGACATTGACACACACACACACACACGACTAATTGTAGTATAATGTAATACAATAAATACATTTATGTCAAAAACGAATGTTGTTCTGACTAGGAATTTATTAAATGTATTTTATTTATATATTTTATTTTAAAGCGGGGTTGGGGGCGGGACTAGGGGCGGAGTTGGGGGTGGGACTAGGGGCGGAGTTGGGGGCGGGACTAGGTGGCGAGTAGATTTTTTGGTTGGGCGAGTAGATTTTTGGGTGATTTGTCGAACACTGTATATATATATATATATATATATATATATATATATATATATATATATATATATGCAAATACAACTGTATGCTCATCTGCATGTCTTAGGCAGGTCTGCAACCCCGCCTTTCCCCATTATCACCCAGCATACAACACTTCCACTGCAGCAAGGGATTCTGGGAAATGACATGCAAATGAGCACACAGTGTCACTTTTTGCCTCAAAAAAAAATATATATATATGTCTCTCTCTCTGTATGTATATATATATATATATATATATATATATATATATATATATATATATATATATATATATATATATATATATATATATATATATTGCATGATGAAGGCAATGTACACATTCATGGGTGAAGGGTGGGTATCGGCCCACTGTGGCTTAACCCCTTAATTACCTTGTCAGTTATTATCCAAAATGGTATTTAAGGGGTTAATTGATATCTCAATGTAATTGCAATGTATTGGCATTTGTATTGGCTATGTTTTTTGTGGGCAAGACAAAGATGTTGCTGGCGAATGAGACTTCTTGTTGATAAGGTCAGTAGTACTTAATTTATTTGAATATGCTAGTTAATGTTTTAATAATGGGCAAATAATCTATTATCCCTATCTGGATAATAGTTATTTTGCACATTATTGTACTGTAGGTGTTGGGGGGGGGGGGAAGGAATGTATTGAATGTATAGGCCAGGTTTATTTTTTTTACATTCAGGGTTTGTTCCGTGGTTCTGCGTGAGACCTATGGAGACCACCTGTGGGTCTCCTCGGGTATCTCACGGGTATCAGGCTGGTGGTTCCACGGGTGACACATGCGGGGATGAAGCGGTGGCCTCACATCTGTGGGGGCACCGTGGACCCGTAGTCTGCGGGGATGAAGCTGTGTGGTCCCACTTCTGTGGGGGCACCGCCGACCCGTAGGTGCGGGGATGAAGATGTGTGGTCCCACTTCTGTGGGGGCACCGCGGACCCATAGTGAGCACTCGTGAGTTCCCCAGACCCCCGTGGGAACCACCTGAGGCCCCGCAGACACCTGTGGGTCTGACCCGGGGCTCCCAGACATCCTTGGCCCTACCGTGGGAACCCAATTGTGGACCACGGTGACCCAAGGAGACCACCTGGGGGCCATGGTGCTGGCGGGACCCACCAGCAGGCCTCCAGAACCTGTTTGAAAAGGGCTGCTGGTACCCTGTAGGTCTGTCAGGTGCCCCGCCAGCCCACCGGGGACTCGCGTGGGGCTGCGTTATGAACCCTGTATGTAAAAGGATAAATGTTTTATTTATGGGGGGGCACAGGGGGTGGGTAATGTATTTATTAAATATAATGATGTTTATTGTGGGTCACTGTATTGTTTTTATTGTGGGTACTGGGGGTGGGGGGGGGTGTTCCCAAACGGTATGTGGGTAGGCCTCCCTTGTGGGTAGTGGGTGAGGGTGGTTAGGCCTCACGGGGATGGGGGGTTAGTGTGGAAGGGTATGTAGGCGTCCCGAGTGGTGGGTGAGGGTGGGTTAACCCCTTAATGACTGTAGCGGTTAATAACCGCTATGGTGATTAAGGGGTTAGGGGACATTACTTTGGATGTTTTCATTCTTGTGTCTGTTTTGCAGCAGCGGAGGGGGCATGGGCAGGATGAAGATGAGGATGGCCTTCATCGTGGCAACCGGTAATGGGTAAGTGCTACTGTATATGTATTTAATGTCTTTATTCTTGTTTTTGTATTTTAAAAACACATGGTGTGTATGTTGTTTTTTGCAATGTTTATTGGGGGCAATTGTCCCCATTAAACATGCTATTCTGCCTTAACCCTTCATTGCCTTAGCGGCTATACGCTATGGTAATGAAGCAGCATTTCTGTATTTAAATAATATTGTACAGGATCAGGGGGTCCCCTGAACTTTGATTTGTGGCTCAGAGACCCCCTGCTCACTGTACAATATTATTAAAAATACATTGATGCTGCTTCGTTAACGTAGCACATAGCCGCTAAGGTAAGGAACGACTGTTTATTGATATGTGTGTTTTATTTATACTGTAAATGTGCAGAGGGTCTCCGGAGCTTAAGCGCTTTGGTTTTAGGTCTGGGGACCCCCTGATTCCCGAGATACAGGCCCCTTTAGGGGGTGCCGGTATCCCTCTGCTTGGTTTACATGCCGCGGTCACGTGATCGGGATTTAAAATGCAGAGGGATACCGACACCTCATAAAGGGGCCTGTATCTCGGGAAGCAGGGGGTCCCCCGACCTCAAAACAATGCGGTTCAGCTCCGGAGTCCCCCTGCACATGTACACTATCAATAAAAATGGTTTTTCAATAATTTTTAATGTGCCAATGTTTGCGCAGAGAGAGCAGCGGATCTCTCTCTGCTGCAGACAGAACTCACCAGGGGACGGCTTCTCGGCAGTTTCTCGCCAGGCAGCCGTCTCGCCACCGCTTAATAGCCATTATTTCAAATGGTGGTGGCGCATTCATTCGCCAGGGATTCGGCCCTCCCTGCATACAGCGAGCTTAACACGCCAAAAACCTGGCGAATTGAAACCCTGGCGAATGCAATTTTTCGGCCCTTTCTGCATAGGCCCCTATGTCTGATATGTTTGCACTTTATTTTGGTGTTCGTAATTACCCCTTTTGAAGTTTTAGATAGATATGTGGATTTGGGATTATATACCATTTAGTTAAATTAGTATATATCAATACGTGGTAATGGTCTCAGAATGTTGTTTACTACAGTCTTACAATTCATGATTATTGCAGTAACGATATCTAACTAATAAGGTTATTAGAGAAATTTAAAGTAAAGCTCTTTGAATACTTATGTAATGAAAAGATTGGCTTTGCATAAAGAAAATAGTGTTTACTAATGTCACTTTAACAGAACAGAGTGAGAGAACATGTTGCTGATTGAGAAGTACACCATAGTAAGCACTAGGGGTATGATTTCATTTAGGAAAATGTCAGCTGATAGTCTAATGAATATCTGCTGTGTGTAGTAAGATTTTGATGTGATAATGACATTGTGTACACAATGTAGGGGTATTTAAATAGGGTCTGTGTCCACTATTGTAACAGCCACCTGATGAAGGGGTCAACCCCGAAACTTTGTGATGTGAGGTTTTCTGTCTGCTAATAAAGCAACAAATATTTTTCAAACACTTGTGTTGGCAAGTTGAATTTGAGTGCTGACGGAATTAATTGATTTTTCAATGTAAATATAAATTCAAACAGAGGATAAAGTATCAGTTATCTAAATTTAGCATAGAATGAACTTGATGGACATATCTTTTTTTTCAACCTCATCTACTATGTGACTATGCAACTTAGTAATGGTTGGGCATCTATCTCTTATTGAATGTATCTCTACATGCCCCTGAAGATGAGGAAGGCAGTCTTCATCCAGGCTTTTGTCAGTAATACATTTATTCATTTAAGTTCTACATTGATTGTCAATGTGGCTATCTAGGGCCTAGCTAGCCACAGTGACAATCAATGGGTTTAATGACTTAGTTTTTGTTATGTTATTATTTATTGTAATGTCTATTTTTTTTTAATGTTTTTTGTTATGCTTTTCAGCCATTTTGTTGGGGGCAGAGGGTGGATGACTGGTATAGTTGCCCTGGGGTAGGTGGTTAGCTGTCCCAGGGGAATGGTGGGAGGGGTTACCCCCTTCATTACCTTAGAAGTTAGTAAAGCATTGCTTTGCTATGCTTTACTTCCCACTAAAGTAGTAAAGTGGGGTACGTAATCTATTTTAATATTGATTAGTTATCATTTTTTTATACAGCTTACCATTGATTGCCAATGGGGCTATCTTGGCCCCTATTTAGAGGGCCTAGGTATCCCCAGTGACAATAAATGGGTTTATTGTTAAAAAACATGTGTAAAGTATTTTAATGTAGTGGTGTATATTTTCTGGCAATGTCCAAAAGCACTATTAGCCACATTGGCTAACTGGGCTATTGGCCATTAGTTTAGAGGGGGATAGGTTAGTTGGGAGGGTAAGGGTAGGTTGTGAGTGATGGGGTAGTTGTCCCTAGAAGGGTGGTCAGACATCCCAGAGTGGTGGATGTAGGGGTTAACCCCTTGGTTACTTTAGTGGTTAGTAAACACTAAAGTGGCTAAGTGGGATAGGTAGTATAGTGTAATGCTTTGTTGCGGTGTGTTCCCTCCGTACCTCATGCTGCACAGCATCCCGTTGCAAGAAATCTCAGAGCGCATCCCCCACTGTGTGCTTCCTCCTTGCCCCCTGCTGTACAGCCTCCTGCGCACCTTACAGAGAGTGCGCGCCCACAGAGGGATTTCAAGGTTCCCACGGAGTTAGATTCTGCCCCTCCGCTTGTGCTGCATTGCCACCCCGTGCGCGTGCACACATGTCACGCGTGTACTGCTCCCCAGCTGCATGTCAATGCTAATATCTCCCTCACCTGTCTCCTGCTTCTCACAGCCTATCCCTGCCTCCGCAGAGGCCGCTCCTCCGCTCCACCCACGTCTCTGATTGGACTCCAGTTTCTATATATGCTCACTTCCTCTTTGGCTGAGCATAGTTATTGGTAGCCTTGTGTTCCCACATCTCTGTCTCTGTCTTGTTCTCTTTGCGTTATTTACCTTGTTGCTGTTTGCCTCCCTGTGTACCGATCCGGCTAGACTTTGGACCCTGCTCTGGATTATCGACCTGGCTTGCCTCAGACCTTACGACCTTCTCCTTCCCTGACCATGGCAAGCGGACTATCTACTTCTCTACTGGCTCCAACCCTTGACCACGGCACCTCGGACTCTGACTACCCCGCTGGCACCTACATATGACCTCGGCAAGTATCTAGACTAACCCATTCTCTCCAACCCAGACACGGCGTGCCTCCGCTGCTGTGGGTGCGCAGTTCTATACTTTCCCACCTCAGTACCGGGGTCCCGCCTTGTACGTGGTGAGCGCAAGTGTTACTCTATCTATCTATCTATCTATCTATCTATCCATATATATTTTTCTGCACAGATACTATACCCCCATCCCCATCGCTTCCTGCTCTGAACCCTACTCACCTCACCCTGGATCCATCACAGCCCAACAGAGTCCCAGCTCACCTCACACCAGACCCAGTAAAGCCCAATCCGGTACAAGCTCACCTAACACCAGATCCATCTCAGCCCAACCTGGTCACTGCTCACCTCACCCCGCATGCAGCTCAGACCACATCAGCAGAATATAGAAAGATATCTGGAGGCACCCACCCCACCCCCTGTGTCTCCATGCTATACCCTGTTATTACAAAACATCTCAAACGAGGAATACATTTTGGTGATCAGCCCACCTGATGGAGGGAGGGATCTGCATGAAAGTGTCATCCCAGAGCAGTTTGCTTTGCCTGCTTTCTAAAGCACACCTGCTGCACCACAGAGGCAAAGACCATGTATGATCTGTGGTAATGCAGTATGTGACATCCCGCTTTCTGTTAAACCAACAGAAACTCTGTCAAGATATGTAACAAACCGAATCAATTTGCCGTACTAATTTCCAAACAGCATGTCAGTTTTGAGCAGTATTCCCAGTGGTGCAAGCAAGTGAACTTTGACGGCTCGAGGGCGAAGAGGACGATTCCCATCAATTTTTGGAGAACCATTATTGAAGAACTGAAGAAGCCGTTTAAAATCAGAACTGCACATTTCAAAATCATCAATGACAGCATCAATGCAATTTTACAGCATCAGAGGACTCTGGGCTGAAGTCTTCCGAGCGAAGAAGATGAAATGATGTACCATTACTCAAAAACAGCAAGCTTGACCCTACCTGTCCTTCTAACTATCGACCTGTCTCCCTCCTGCCTTTTGCCTCCAAACTCCTTGAACGTCTTGTATTCTCTCGATTGCTACACTTTCTCAACACCTATTCTGTACTAGACCCTCTACAATCTGGCTTCCGCACTGCTCACTCTACTGAAACAGCCCTCACTAAAATAACTGACGACCTCCACGCTGCCAAAGACAGAGGTCATTACACTCTGCTCATATTACTCGACCTCTCTGCAGCATTCGACACCGTGGACCACCCTCTTCTCCTTCACATTCTCCATACTCTTGGTATTCGGAACAAAGCTTTATCCTGGATCTCCTCTTACCTCTCCCATCGTACCTTCAGTGTCTCTTTTGCTAACACCTCCTCCTCCTCTATTGATCTCTCTGTGGGGGTACACCAGGGCTCTGTCCTGGGACCCCTTCTCTTTTCTCTCTACACACTCTCTCTAGGTGACCTAATCACATCTTTTGGGTTTAAATATCACCGCTATGCTGACGACACACAAATTTACATTTCAACCCCTGACC
Organism: Ascaphus truei; assembly: GCF_040206685.1. Classification (NCBI taxonomy): domain Eukaryota; kingdom Metazoa; phylum Chordata; class Amphibia; order Anura; family Ascaphidae; genus Ascaphus; species Ascaphus truei. Next base: position 169,176,974 of record NC_134487.1, on the reverse strand, counting down.
TTACACCTGCTATACAGACCAAAGTTTCTGAATGCCTCTCTGGAATATCATCCTGGATGGCCATCCGCCGACTGAAACTTAACATGGCAAAAACAGAGCTCCTTATACTACCTCCCAAACCTGGCCCTACTACATCCTTCCACATTGCTATTGGAAATACGATCATTTACCCAGTAGCCCAAGCACGCTGCCTAGGGGTCACACTTGATTCCTCTCTCTCATTCTCCTCTCATATTCAAAACGTTTCTAAAACTTGTCGCTTTTTCCTCCGCAATATCACAAAGATACGCCCTTTCCTCTGTTACTCAACTGCTAAAACTCTGACTCAGGCCCTCATTCTCTCACGTCTCGATTACTGCAACCTCCTGCTGTCCGGCCTTCCTACCTCTCACCTGTCTCCCCTACAATCTATCCTAAACACTGCTGCCAGAATCACTCTACTCTTTCCTAAATCTGTCTCAGCGTCTCCCCTGCTGAAATCCCTCTCCTGGCTTCCGATTAAATCGCGTATCTCACACTCAATTCTACTGCTCACTTTTAAAGCTTTACATTCTTCTGCCCCTCATTACATCTCAGCCCTAATTTCTCGCTATGCACCATCACGACTCTTGCGTTCTTCTCAAGGATGTCTTCTTTCTACCCCCTTTGTATCTAAAGCTCTCTCCCGCCTTAAACCTTTCTCACTTTCTGCCCCACACCTCTGGAATGCTCTTCCCCTCAATACCCGACTAGCCCCCTCGCTATCCACCTTTAAGACCCACCTTAAGACACATCTGCTTAAAGAAGCATATGAGTAGCACTGGATAATCATGGACACATGACACAAAGCTTGGCCTCCTGCAGACGCACTTACTAGTATTCCCTCCTACTGTCTCTGTATGTTCTCCCTACCTACCAATTAGATTGTAAGCTCCTCGGAGCAGGGACTCCTTCCTTAATGTTACTTTTACAGTATGTCTGAAGCACTTATTCCCATGATGTGTTATTTATATTTGTTATTTATATGACATGTATTACTACTGTGAAGCGCTATGTACATTTTATGGCGCTATACAAATAAAGACATACATACATACATACATACTAAATAAATAAAGTTTTACAGAAAATGTTTATAATCTAAAAAATACAGTTTTACAGAAAATATTTTTAATGAAGTACATTTATTATAGTTGTTGTTTAATTCTTTTTTTCATTCTTGTGTTGCAGGATTGGCGGGCTGATTACAACACTGTTTCTGTGCAGGAAACACATCCAGTGCTACTGCCAGGTAATGTACTGTACTGTAATTCAACCATCTGCAGTATTTTCTTCTCTAAAAAACAATCTCAGAATTATTTAACATTTGAACATGTAAAAGAGACAGGAAGTTGGCAGTTGAATATTGTTTTATTGTAGAGGTGCAGCGGCCGTTATCCGACCATTTCTCGGGTTGAAACATGCATTATAGTGCGTGGAGGTCTGAGATAGTCCACTGCAGACTAAATGGCCCATCAGATTAACACAGCAGGGGTCCTTGCTGTGTTAATCCTACCGGGGTCTACCTGTCTGTAAGAGACCTGCGTGCCTCTAACAGGCGATTGCGGAGGTTTTATTTAATTTTAATACCACAGTATTGTAGCAGGGGTCTCCGGAGCTGAACTGCATTGATTTTAGGTCCGTGGAACCCCTACTTCCAGAGTTACAGGCCTTGTTATGGGGTGCTGGTATCCCCGCCATGTTAAAATACTGTTGGTCACGTGACCGTGGGATTTTAACATTGCAGGAGATACTGGGGCCTCTATCTCAGGAAGTAGTGGGTCCCCGAGGCTGAAATCAACTTTGTTCAGCTCAGAAGACCCCCTGCTCCCACACACTAGTATCAAACACCACCCCTCCACCCCCCCCAAAAAAGACGTCATCTTTGTGACGTCATCTTAAAGGGAAAGGAAGCTGAGCGTTTCTGATTGGCTGGCTTCACTCCCTTTTGATGACATCACATCCTAAGAAAAAAAACCTGTCCCATAGTTATCCCAGCCGATCAGATGTCTTGTAACCATTTGTCAGTAAAATGTGACGTCACATGCTCTATAAAAGCCTGTGCAGCCTCATTTGTAGGCAAGAAGCTGAAAGAGCAACATCTCCCAATGTGATTTGACAGTACCAGTACAGATGAAGATAAGGAAGAAACAAGAGTGGATTACAAGTACAGATGAAGCTAAAGAAGAACCCAAAAGGGATTACAAATTACAGATGAAGAAACGAAAGAAGAAAAGAATTCAAGATTTTACCTATGGACCTTGGCTGTTGAGGAGCATAGCGTTGTGGACCAGGAGTTGAAGCTGGTGTTGCTGTTGGAGTCAGATTTGGTGTGTGAAGACATCAAAAAGAAAGAAAAAGATGGATTGCATTTTATTTAATGTAACCATTGGTTGTTTAGGGATATATGTCAGCCCTCCTCCTGGCAGTAATACCTAGTAAGGGTTGGCAGCCAGGAGTAATCCTGGGTTATCCCCACACATGCAGCTCAGTGAGTCAGAGAAGGTGGGCAATCAGGCCTGCTGTCCAATCCGCGACAGAGGGCTGGTTCTCACTGGAACTGATTTAGTGAGTTGCACTTCCTGATTTAGCCAGTTGGTCTCTACCTTTGAGAGAGACAGGTTCACCCATACTAAGCTGTCATGGCTCTGGCAGGCTTGAGGCCCTCCCACCGGGGAGAGGTGGGGAACCATACCTCTTATTCCACCAGGGGATAAGGGAAGAGCAAGGACCACTCTCGGGGCCCTTGGCTGGGAGTGGATTCAGGGACATCCTGAGAGTGAATACCCTAAGAACTGCTGTCAACTGCTGCTGAATATTGGAAGACCCATATAAAGATCCTGTGTTTTTACCTATACCTCCTGGCCTAAGACTGAAGTCTATTAGGAGGAGGGGAGAGGAGTTCTTTTGCAGGGACTTCACCCCATACACCTTGGGGCTGCACGAGATGGGGGCTGCACGAGATGGAGGCACTGCACCTGTGAGTACTATTCGAGCAAGCCTGTCCTTTTCTTCCCCTGTAACATCATGTGGGAGACCCAGGGCCCCCTGTTGCCAGCAGGTATGCACCACACTAAGACATGTAACCGGAGTGAGTTTCCCAGAGAGAGGCCCTATGTGAGATCAGGTGGGGGAAACAGGGTTACATTAATATTGTATTTTTTTTTTTAGGTTGGCATTTGCATTGACATACAGTAACTTTTGTATTCCAATGTAAATGTCTTTTGTTTGGTGCTTGTTTTTTTTATTTGCAGGCTTTTTTTTAGTTTGGTACTGTATTGGCATTTTTATTAATTCAAATGTGCAGCACAGTAATGTCTTTTTTATTTGATGACTATTTATTTTTTTGAAGGTTGACTATTGATTGACAGAGTGACAGACCATTGGTGTGGTAATGTGCCAATCAATTGTTTTATTGACTGTTTTTGTTTTATGGCAATGCAATGTGGTTTTTATTTGATGCATTCACTGTATTTATGTTTTTGCAGGTTGCATATTGCCTGGCATAGCGGCAGCTCATGGGTGTGCCACCGTGCCAATCCATTGGGGTTTTTTTTGGCCTTTTTTGGATTCAAATTGAATGTGTTTTTAATTTGAGGCTTGGTTTGGTGATTGGCAGGTTGCATATTGCCTGGCTTAGTGGCAGTTCATGCCCAGAGGGCATGGGTGTGCCACCGTGCAATTCAATTGTTTTTTTGGCATGTTTTAAATGAAAATTTAATGTGTTTTTAATTTGAGGTTTGTTTTGGTGATTGGCAGGTTGCATATTGCCTGGAATGGTGGCAGCTCATGCCCACAGGGCGTGGGTGTGCCTCTGTGCCAATCAATAGTTTTTTTTATCAAAATTGAATGTGTTTTTTATTTGAGGCTTTTTTTGGTTATTGGCAGGTTGCATATTGCCTGGCATAGTGGCAGCTTATGGGTGTGTCAATGTGCCAATCAATTGCTTTATTTGCATTTGTAATGGGGTTTTTTCTATGTAATACTGTGTTTTATTTTGGGCCTGTTTTTTTTTTTTAGCTTCACCATTTATTGCTATAGTGTTATAGCATGCCCATATTATATGGGTAGTGGGTGTAGTGGGCCCTGGGTGGGTGGTTAGACCTCCTGGGTGGGTATTGGGGGATGGTGGGTTAACCCCTTTATTACTATAGTTATTACTAATCGCTAAAGTGATTAAGGAGTTAGGGGCGATTAGATTGTATTTTTTTATTGTACTGTTGCTGACAACGGAGGACAAGGACGGTGATGATGATGAGGACAGCCTTCATCTGGCCGGTGTAAGTGCATTTTATTTACTTTATGCTGGTTAATGTTTTATTTTAAATGGGCAAATGCACTATTATCCATATCGGGATAATAGTCATTTTGCCCATTACTTTACTGTATGTGTTAGGGGGTTTGTTGAGGGTACACTAGGGGGGTTGTGTATTGGTACAGTAGGTAGTAGGTATTTTAATGTTTATTGTGGGTAGAGGGATTGAGTGAAGGGGGTAGTTGCCACAGGGTGGGTGGTCAGGCCTCTGTGGTAGTAGGGGAGGTTAACCCTCTCATTACCATAGCGGTTACTACCGCTAAGCTAATGAAGGGGTTAACCCCCCCACTACCCACCCGAGAGGCCTAACCACCGACCCTGGGGCTATTACCCCCTTCACTCGCCCCCTCTGCCCCCAAGAAAACATGTCTCTGCAAATCGGCTTAGCCTAATAGTATTTCACTTGTAACGTCGTGCTGGTCGCAAGCACACTGTTTTTCCTTGTGCTGCCTTGCCTTGTCCTGCCTTTCTTTGCTGTACTTGATCTTGCAGTGCACCTAAGTGCAAATTTAGAATTTAATAAAATGTATTTGTTTTCATTTAATAGAGAATGAGTGCATCATCAGGGATTCTTTCTCTCTCGTATATACAGTGAATGTAATGATTGCCTCTTGATTGAAGAGCCAATCCACGTTGAGTTGCACGGCTGTTAATGCTGATTGCCTTCAGCCCACTTGATCATCATGGGACGAAGTAAGCACCGCAGGTGAATTTGATTAAGCAGTTATCCTGCTGTCAGTGTCAACTCATGGTTGAGTCGTTCGCCTGACAACTATTGGACGACACCTGTGCATGATCCTTTCAGCGTGATGAGCGTCACGAGACACGTCACGGAGGCGAGCCTTAGCCCGATCCTCACAATTTGAAGAACTTTAAGGGTTGATCTTATTTTCCATTGCAATCCTTTTACATGGTCACAAGGAGAACGGACACTGGAAATTGAACTATGTTCACACACTTCAAAGGCAGTAAGTAACATTACCACTGCCAGCACTTTCGGGTGATTTGTCAAGTCGAAATGATGTCCTTATAGTCCTGCACAACGCCTTCATATCAGATAACTAAGAAGAAGGTGTCGGGTATGGTTGGACCAATTTGTCTGTGGAAGTATTATTGATATTAAGATATGTAAAGGTGTGTGATATATTTGTTTTTAGACACATCACTGCAGTTGGAAAACGTTGTTGCCATAAAGAAATGTGACTCCTGTTTACTAAGCAGTACTATTCCATTAAACGCCTTCAGTTACAGTAAATGGACCATAAGGGGTCTTCTGTTGCCAGAAAGAGTCTTATTGAATAGCACTGATTAGTAAATATGGGCCTGTATTTTTAAATCTGCTTATCGCATATCAAGGTCAATGGTCAATATATTTTTGCTACTGTTATTGCTGAGAAATTCAGATTTTCCTTTGTAAATAAATTCTTAAAGGAACTGTTCCCACCAGTATTAGACTGGACTGTTTTTTTGGACTCAGATCAAACTCCCAAATTCTATCTCACCATTGTCACTTTACTTGAAACTCTACCAAGACTCATTTATTATGCATTTGTGTATTTCTTTTGGGCTTGTTACATGGAATCACAGAAGATTAACAAAAATAACAATTGTTTTTTTAACTTCTTAAAAGCAAAAGTGACTTGCATTTTATGTAAAATTGAAGTTAGACTTTCTTATATTTTCATTCCTGTTCTTTCCCCTCATTCTTTGTGATATTAACTTAGTAGACCTTATGAAATCTAGATGTAATATATTATTTCACGGCCTCCATTGTAAATTTTCAAGAAAGGACTTTAAAATTTGGCTTTTTCATTAGCTTTCATTACTTTTTATATTTATATATTCACCAATGAAACGTAGAGCAGATATTTGTTCCAAAATGTCAAGATATCACGAAAGTGCCGTCTGTATGTATAAGTGAAAAAACGAAAATGGTAACAGTTTACTAAAATAGGTAATTTTGTTCTGTCACCCACCATAATACATGTAGAGTGGTGTATAAGAAGGCATGAGAAGGTTGTTACCTCATACAACTCATGGAGGGTGTGCTCCATCATGTAGGACAGGAAGACCCTCTTATGGAGATAACCTGAGGAACCAGAGCTTTAGAACTGCACTTCTTCTGGGCATATGAAAGCAGATAATTATCAAATGAATAGGGCAAGATTTTTAAAACCACTCATTTGAGATCAGCAGCCACACCACATATATACTGTATGAATAAGATATGCGTTGGTTTGTCTAGCTCAGGACCTTGAAAAAAGGCTTTAGAATGACTAGAATCCCCCAGAGAATGTGCCTAGAACAAAGAATGCTTGCCACCAGTAGAGGGAAGATTCCGATGTCTTCCGTGTGAAGCTCGAGAGTCAGATCTGGAAGAAAGTAGTATAGGTTATTTCGGTGTAATATAGGGCAGATAAGATATATAGGGTAAATAAGAGATCCAGAGTGTGAGAGAGAGTGTGGGTGAGACAGACAGACACACAAAGAGAGAGACACACAAAGAGAGAGACACACAGAGAGAGAGACAAACAGAGAGAGACACACAGAGAGAGAGAGACACACACAGAGACACACACACAGAGACACACACACAGAGACACACACACAGAGACACACACACAGAGACACACACACACAGACACACAGACACACACACAGAGAGACACACACAGAGAGACACACACACACAGAGAGACACACACAGAGAGAGACACACACACAGGGAGAGAGAGACACACAGAGAGAGAGAGAGAGAGAGAGACACAGAGAGAGACACACAGAGAGAGAGAGAGAGAGAGAGAGAGAGAGAGAGAGAGAGACACACACACAGAGAGAGAGACACCCACAGAGAGAGAGACACACACAAAGAGAGAGAGAGAGAGAGAGAGCGAGCGAGCATGGGCAATAAATTAGCATAAAAATATATATATATCACATACAAATTAAAAAAAACCTGTAAAAGTTAAATAAAATACATTTATTTTGTTTCCTTACCTTTAGATGACCTGACTCACCGAATCCCGGGGACACCGCATGCTCTTTAACCAATCCATGCAACAGGTAAAAAAAAAAAAAAATTTTTTTTTTTTTTTTCTATTTGTAATCCATACCGTCACTCTCGGGGGTCTTCTGGGGTCTTAATCTGTATCTTCTTTATCTTCTTTACCTTCTTCCGGCACACCCTGGTCCTCTTCTTGGAGGAAGAGGTCCTCCCTCCTCGGCGTCTGGCTCAAAAATGAGACGACATAGGCTTTTATAGGCCTATGACATCACATTTTCGTCATATGGTTCCCACAGTCCTGATTGGGCCGTGAAAACCATGTGATTTTCAATATTTTTTTTTTGGGTGACATAATTTAAAGGGAATGGAGCCAGCTAATCAGAATGGCTGTGCTTCATTTGCTTTTTAGAAGTACCGTCACATGGTACTTGAGCCAATCAGATCATGGGAACTATATTCCCTATCTGATTGGCCTACTCTTTGACTGTAATAAAGGTGTTTTTATTTGAATCATTCCGTGTTCAGCCCCAGTTTTGCATTGCAGCAGTGCTCCGCTTTTTTCCTTCCGGAATTCTTCCTCATTCATGGCAGGCGTGATGCACGCACAATAACGGACTGACTACATACTGTGAGTACCCTCTTTTCTCCATTTATGCTTCAGGAGATGTGGACTATACATTTGGGTGCTGCTCTAGGGTGACCACATTTCTGAGGGGATATAGGAGGCCATTCGCTTACAGTCATCTGGTCCCATATACACACCCCAGGTACTTGCTGATTCATGTCCCCACATATGAGCACATATGCACACCGAGTCAGAGGTACACACAGAGGCTCATGAAGTCTGTCTTTAAGCAAGTTTATCATCTGATTAGTGATTTCTACAAGCCTTATGGACCTTGAGCACTGATACTAGGGACTTGTTCCTGTTTTGTTGTAACCACCCAATAAACCCGCTATTGTGCCTTAACCTCTTCATTGCCTTAGCAGCTATCCGCTAAGGTAATAAAGCTGCTTTAATGTTTTTAATACTAGTGTATGGGAGCATGGGGTCTCCTGAGCTGATTTCTGCCTCAGTGACCCCCTGCTTCCCGAGTTACAGGCATTGTTATGGGGTTTGGGGTGCTTGTATCACCACCATTTTTAAATCCTCTGTGTCATGTGACCGGGGGATTTAAATACTGGAGGAGATACCGGCACCCCATACAGGGGCCAGTATCTCGAGAAGTAGGCGGTCCCCGAGGCTGAAATCAATGCTGTTCAGCTCAGAAGACTCCCTGCTCCCGCACACGGTTAGTAAAAAATAAAAAAAAAGCAGCTTTGTTACCTTAGCGGCTAGCCACTATGGAAATATTTTCTTTTTTTTAATGGGGGTTTTGATACTAATGTGCAGGAGCAGGTGGTCTTCTGAGCGGAACCACATTGATTTCAGGCTTGGGGACTCCCTAATTCCTAAGATACAGGTCCCATTATGGGGTGCCGGTATCCAACTGCAGGATTTAAATCCCCCGGTCACGTGACACAGGAGATTTAAAAGTACAGGGGATACCGGCACCCCATAATGGGCTTGTATCTCGGAAGTGGGCGGTCCCCAAAGCTGAAATCAATGTGTTTCAGCTCAGGAGACCCCCTGCTCCGGCACACTGCTACAGTATTAAAATTAATATTGAAAATGCACGATCGCCTGTAAGAGCCGTGCAGGGAAACGCAGCATCTCCATGCAGCTCTTCCAGGCGCCAATTTTTTCTGTCAGTTATCTGCGATAGGATTTATAGCGTGATACCACTAATAAAAATAAATGTGCGATAGATCATTTTTTTTATCAATCCTTTAAAAAAATGGCGTTCATTCTTAGTAAATTTTTGCCCTCATGTTTTAGTGCACGATAAATCAATGCAAAGTCAGGTGCCAATGCACTGATTTTATCACAGCTTTGTGAATCGGCCCCTATGCGTTCCGCTGCTTCAGCTTCCTTAGTCTTATGAGACTCATAAGGAAGCTGATGCAGCACAACGCATGGCGTATAGACCTTGTTTCCTGCTGCCTCATGCTGACGCCGTTACACCTATCTCCCAGAATCAGAGCTGTGTCTTGTGATGTCACAAGCTGTGGTGACTCATGAGTGATGCTGTGCGGGTTGCGTGGCAGTGGGTTTTTGGCACTCTGAAGAGAGTATAAACCTCTAACTCAATGCGAATTTTAGTTTGTTACACTGTGAGTGCACATTTGTTTGTGACTTTTATGTACATATAAATACATTTGACTATACTATCTGCACCATCGTTTTACCTTATCTTTTAATAGCAACAATTAACAAACTACCAATGATGTATATATTTAAGTAATAATCCCCAAAGAACAGGGCATTACTGGTCAATAATGCCCCGTTCTGAGGGGATTATTACCATTAAAGGCTAAATGTAGGCTTTTTTTTTTATTTTATTTTTTTACATTTTTCATAAAAAGATCCACTTTTGTAATCATATTGATTTTTATCAGCATTGTATACATTCTAAGGCCGCGCTTATAGAGCCGGCGATGCGACCGATTACGTCATCTGTCGCCATCGCCACTAGCGAAAGTTATACTTTAGTTTTAAGCGACGTCGCTGGCGACAAGGTCAGTGATGTCACGAAGGGGGTGGAAAGCGCTCTCTGACTGGTTTAGAGACAGTCACATGGGACGACTGTCTCTAAAAAATAAAATTTACTCGGCTTCAACATTTTTGGTCGCGACATCGCTCCGTCGCGCTTACTATAAGCACTTGCGACGGCGTAAATGGATTTGCTTTGGAGCGCCGTCGCGTCGCCGTTGTCAGGCATTATAAGCGCAGCCATATGCTTTTACTGCACGTTTATTACATGAAAATTGTACATACGCACAGCCCCCCTCAATATACACAAACGCATTCTGCCGTCCCCCGTACACACTCTGCAGCCCCCCTCCTCTACACCCACAAAACACACTGCAGCCCTCCTCCACACTCTACACTCACAAAACACACACACAACACATACAGCAGCCCCCCTCTAAACCCACAAATACAGAACCACACACTGTGCCCCCTCTAAACCCACAAAACAACACACACTGCAGCCCCACTCTACACCCACATAACACACTGCAGACACACACACCCACAAAACAGACTGCTGCTCCCTCTACATCCACAAAACACACACCAGCAGCCCCCCTCTACACCCACTGCAGTAAACCCACACACTGCAGACACAAACACACAAAACACTCTGCACCCCTCCCCCACCCACAAAACACACACTGCAGAGACACACATAAACTAACAAAACAGACTCTGCCACCTCTACATCCAGAAGCACACACCAGCAGCCCCATCCCTACACCCACTGCAGTCCCCCTGTAAATCCACACACTACAGACACACACCAACAAAACACTCTGCACCCCTCCACCACCCACAAAACACACACTGAGCCCCCCCCCTACACAAACAAAACATACTCACAGCAGACGCACACAGAGAAAACAGACTCTGCTGCTCCCTATACACCCACAAAACACGCACTAACAGAAGACGCACACACCAATAAATCACTCTGCTGACTCCCTTTACACCCACAAAACACACAGCATACATACAAACCTTTCCCTTCACTCTCCTGTGTGGAGCTCTCTGCAGGCAGGGTGGAGGAGAAGTCAGTGCCTTGCTGCTGCCATAGTCCAATCTCATCCCCTGTCTAAGGCCCGGGCCATAGAGGTGTGGGGAGAGCGGAGGCGCGCTAATGCTGAGGCTCGCCTGCTTCAGTCAGCGCGATTGCACGGACTTGCAGGCGAGCCAGCGTGCGCGAAGGGAGCCGGGGGGAGGTGGTTGGAGGCGGGGCAGTGATGTCGCTGGGCCAATCGCCCACGACGCACTGACGTCAATGTCACGGCACCGACGTCACGGCGCCGTGACGTTGACGCTGCTGTGCAGTGATTGGAGGTTTTCAGCCGACAGCGCGCTGAAAAACAGCTTGGCGCTCGGCTGAAAACTCCAAAGCCTGAGCACGCCTGCGGACGCTCGCGTGAGCCCCCTCTCAAGGCATCCTCATTGAGGATGCAGGGGCTCAGCGTGGAGCGTCCGCACGCCTCAGCATGGCTGGTCCATCTATGGACGCAGCCTAAGAGCTGATCTCACTCTTTGTGAATGAGAACTGAAAACTGATTGGCTGAAAAACTTTCGCAGGGTGCCAAAAATTCTGGGCCATTACTGATTGGATAATGCCTGGAATTTTAACCAATCAGAGAGCAGGGATTTCAATAATGCCCGGAATTTACCAGCTTTAGCCTATAATATAGCGTGTACCACATCATAAATGTGAAATTTAGAAAATATGTACAAAATGAATAAAAAGAGTGGCACATTTTAACGTAAATAAATTAGAGGGGATATTTGGGGAATTTAGGGTTGGTTTTTAAGATGCTGATTTCTGCCTTTGTCACGTACTCTACATAGAACAATTTAAAAAGGTATGCCACTGCAGTTTAATGGAAGGATGGAAAACTTTTATTAAAAAAGGTCTACATTCAATATATCAAAGATTATCCAGTCATCTACACACATTAATTATATAATATCCACAATAAAACACTTATTTGTGTTAAATAGCTAAAACAGATGGAGAGTTCAGAAATAAAAAAGCTATAGGGTTCCAAAAAATATATTATTTTAAAACAATTTAGAGTTGGTACATTGTGGGAAGAATGAACAGACTGGTTTCTGCAAGCTCTGGGAATCGACTGGAAAATGTTGCATTATTTTGACACCTCCACAGAAGATGATTTATTAAGAAGTTTCCTTATATAAGTGACCTCATTGTCCATTCCCATTAAGACATGGATTCTAAACACTTTGCTTTCTATAAATAGTCTGGCTGTTATATTTAAAACACAAGGAAAAGCACAAAAGTAACAAGTAATAACTTCTCCAGACATTGTTTATTCTCAGGTTTCGCGTGTTTAATTCTATCCATCTTGTTCTCTTCCTATTTCTTTAAAGCATTTGTCTTCATTGAGAAGCGACAGTTTGATAAAGACATTATTGGTCACACATTGCTTTTATATGGGCTTATTGTCTTCAATAATATGTCTAAGATTTAGTAAAATACATGGTTGATGTAGACACTATAAGCAAAAATTCCCATTTGTTCTAGAGGCAATGTTCAAATTATTATGAAGATTGTGCACCAACAACTTGGTGACCATATACAAAATGTAACCAAGGAATCAATCAATGCATCCTCCAGTCACATTCTGCTTGCCCTAAATTGATTACACAGATTAACTACATAAACTCATGCTCATATACTGTACACACACAGATTGAAATACACAAATGCATGTACAGTGTGTACTCATTCATATACACACATTTACTGTATATAAGGAAAATGAAAAGAAGGCAATATGCCTTGGTCCTAAAGCAGTATAACTTGGGAGGAGATATATGTCTAAGCAGAAAACTTTCTAAAGCTCCATATGAGAAAAATTGGAAAATCTTTATACTGTATATCACCATTTTATTAAAGCTATATCCCCAGTGGCAAAGCAGTCAAAATAAAAATTTTACTGAAGCTAAAATCCAATACCTGGAAATATCAAGCTACCACCAAAAAAATAATGCTATTTGTTATTATCTACCCCAGGCCAATGTTGATTATGTGTATACTGTACAGTAATAGCCACTGCATACATAATCAAGATAACAAGACACCCTACATTTAATGATAACAATTACATATACATTTAATCCTATATTAATAAGTAAAGTGGTCGTCAAACCTTGCCTAGTTGGCAACTAAGGGCTTTGGTATGCAAGGTGTGGGTAGTTTCTATAGGTTTAGGGTGTAAACCTATATTAGGATGTAAATCTACAGTATACAGTAATAACTGCCCATATATTGCATACAAAAGAGGCTACTAAAATTTAGCATGGTGATGCCTTACTTACTAACCCCTAAAGCATACAATTGTCTTTAAGGCCTTGGGCATCGGCCATTATGGAATAGCTGTGGGGTGCCCCAGAATCTCAAATCACAGGAGAACCCCCTGTAGCTAGGGTAAATGAGATTTATTTCTCATGTATCCTATTAGTGCCACTGAGGCTAATAAAACCCTTGAAGAGAGGGTTAAAGATACATAAAAATGCTATGTATATTGTGAAAAGCGTAAATAAAGAAACACATCTGAGGATTATTGCAGAATAACAAATGAGTTTATTTCGCATACATATGAACACATAGAAGGAAATTTCAAGATAAAACTTCCCCAACGACATATTGGTCTACAAGCCATATTTATACCAAAATACTAAGCCCACGCCCCCTATATGAGGTGGCATGTGCGTCATTACATAAGCGTATACGATAAACAAAATATGAAAATGAACATTGAGTTAATAACATAACTGTAAGATTCATACTATTATTCAAGCCAGTGACCTTTTCTCTATATACGTGATTTCTGAGAAAGGGTGTATATGACCATGAGAACCACCCCTGAATGCGAGATGTGTCTGTTATCTATATTTTATTTTCATAACAGTTCTCCCATCTCCACGGTCTTGTGGTTAGCTGAGAGGCTTATTATCACTAAAAACTAAGGAGCAGAAAAGAAAAAATCTCTTTCATACTTCCCCAACAGGCATACAGACAATGAACAAAATGGATGACAATATCAGGCACTAAGATGGATGATGACTTAAAATGGCTGCTCAGATCCCAGTGCTGTTTATGTCAGACCCCCCCCCCCCCCCCCATAATGTACTTTTTTCTCAACTTTGTCAATATATATATATAATAAAAAATTGTTAAGTATTTATTTGTGATATTTGTTATGGTCATGGCTAATAACCTGGTAGGCTTTACTGATTGAGGTTATGTGTTGTGGGATTGAGTAGAAATGGTGTGGGGTAGTTAGTCCCTTCACCCCCTTAGAGGCAAATACCCTGAATAGCTGACCACTTATTTTTTTAAGAGGTTGAAACGTACACATACATGTATTTTTTTCTGGTTTACACAACAGAAACTTTGCATTGGGGCCTACAAAGTTTTTATTTGCCATGCATTACTAGCTTCTCGGGCATTAGAGAGTTAAATAACTTTTCTTCCATAGTATACAGTACTGATTTGTATAACATTAACCAAAGTCTCCTATTTGCATATGAATTTTTGCTGTTAGTGGAAGAAGTTGTGATAGTGCCTACTGCGTATCTCCTCCATTATCATCAAACACCTGCAAGAGAAGAAGGTCATTAACACATGGCTATCATGCATTTATAATTCTTAGTGAATATGACATTCAATCGATATAAATATGCCACATTATTGTATTCAGTAGAAACTGGTAGGGGTGTCTTTTTCTTGCCTCCCTTGGCCTCTCTCCCAAATGGGCCCCCTGAGTTGGCTTCCGGGGGCGAGACAATCTATGCTTAATCGTGCAGGACCGGGGGAGTGGGCTGGAGTGGTCCCATCCTTACCCCCCTAGATCTTTGTTGAGCCTTAAAGGCTCATTTGGTGGACACCAGTCCCGATCCGGTGATCGAGCATTCCTAATCATGTACTCGGCTGATTCCCTTGGGGGAGAAGGAAACTATCCATTGCATCAACTGAGGCCCAGCCCAAAACTAGCCTTTGTTTGGACTATGTGGCCAAAAGTCTTGATGCGAACCCCACACCACCTCTGTGATCATTAGAACCTCGCAGAACTGGAGGCACTTTCTTTAGGAAGCAGAGAGTAATAACGTACGAGGGCCTTGAGATGTTGACTACTAGGTTGTGGTGTCTCGCCCTTCAGCGGGATTACTGGGCCTGTAGGTTGTTGCAGGACATAGTGGTGGCAGCTCGGACCGCGACTGGAGGAGAGTTCCCTGATGTGTTCCCCTCTGAGGACTGTCAGGGCACAACCAAAAGTTAAACTGTTAAGCCTAAAAATGTTAAAAATGTTAATATCTTTACCAGGTTTTGATGCTTTACAATAACGTGTTATACAGTTATTTTCTTCATACTTTTATTGTACAGATAGACACTATTTAAATTTGAATATATGATCCCTCAGAGACATGTTTGACCTGCCGTTTTCATGCAGCACATTACCCTCAAAATTACCTGTGTTCTTACAAACACGGATGCCCTTGAAAGTAATAATTCTCTGCTACCGTCACAGGAACGTTGTTTCCCCTCTTCCCACAACTTATTTTTTACTCAACGGTAAACGAGCCCCAGAGTAGCTATTACCCATGGGAGCTTGGTTTCCCACCCCCACCACACACTTCACCCTAAACATAAGCTTACTCACAGGACAAAACAATGAAACGGCCTCAGCACAATCTCACAATCTACTTTTCTGAGATTTCTAGAGCTACAGTAAGAACACACTATAATTCTGCTTAAAATATTATCCCAAAATGTGAAAAGTTTTAATAACCTTAACAAAAGGCAAATGCCAATGACAGATTTCAAAACAAAAAGCGGAGTAAATACCTGTATCCAACTCATCTTACAACGAGATAAACCCTCTTAAAGAAACCATTCAAAACATATAAACACACAAAGAATAAAGAATCCCAAATGTAAGCAAATGTAAGCACTCATATAAAGATTACAAAATAATTTTAATTAAACACATCTACATAAAAAAACACACCATAAAAATACATGAAACCAAAACATGAACACCTCCTGTTCCTACACAAATCAAAAGGACTGTAGATAGAGATAACAAAATGCACAATTACTGTATACACTGGCGACACACTTTATTCGAGCTCGGCTAGTCCCACGAATTCGGGTATACCCGGGTGTATTGAGGTTTGTGACTGTTTTCTGCCCGAGTGCATTGAGTTATTTTCCAGCAGGGATTGAAGCATTTTATTCCCGCTGGCTGCAATACTGCATAGTACATATATATATACTGCATTACAATTCATGAATTTATGCCATCTGGTAGACACGCGAAGCATTGCAGCCTATTAAATCCTAATCATTATCATTTAACAGATCAGCCGCCCATCAGCCAGGCATGAACCCAGGCTGGGAAGGCAAATGCAATGGGGCTTGTCAGAGGTGAGGAGCGGCGCATTCCAGGTATCTGCCAGGTACATACCGGGTATTTGCTCGAATAAAATGAAGCTCACTATAGTATAGAAAGCATTTGGGACAAAGTACCCAATTGTAAGGGTCTGGGAGTCACGCCGCCCTCGGCGTGCTCCTCACTCACCTGCAGCTCCGCCGGGTCCCCCCGCGGCACGCAGGCGGCCTCTCTCCAGAACGCCGTTCATAGCTCCATGTGGGCGCGCGCGCGCGCACGCCAATACTCCTCTTCTACTGTTCAACGTCCCTCTCTCTATCCCCAGACTTGGCAAACAGCACCCTCTACCATCCGTACCTCTCCTGCCCCGATCCAGACTTCCAGACCACTCTACTCTCAAGACATGCCCTCGTGGCTGTTGGTGGCGTTATATCCTATCCCACCTCAGCACCGCGGTCCCGTCTCGTTTGTGGTGAGCATGCTCTGACATTATGCTCAGCCATACAAACATGGACCCTGCTGAGGTGGAGCGCACTTTAAATGCCCATACAAATCTCTTCACCAGGCTAGAGACTTATCTGGAACAAGCTGATAGGTGAATGGATACGTTACAGCAAAGCGTTCATTCCCTTACCATTCAAGTCCGAACTCTCAATCGACAACCCTCACCCGTGGCTTTCACAGCTTCCGCAACCGCCTTTCCAGCACCTCCGTTTACTTTGGAACCTCGTATTCCGGCCCCCAAACACTATGCCGGGGATCCCCACGGATGTAGGGACTTCTTTAACCAATGCCTCATCCAATTTCGACTCTCGCCCTCTCGTTTTGTCTCTTCTGTCTCCAGGGTCGGCTATATCGTGGCTCTTCTCATCGACGAGGCGCTGCATGGGCTTCTCCCATCTGGGAACAACAAGGTCCTCTCACACAGGACATCAATCTCTTTGTCGAGGAGTTCCGAGAGTCTTCGACACCCAAACACGGCAATTAACGGCAGCATCGTCTCTTAATCACATAACCCAGGGAGATTGACCCGTCGCCCGGTACGCCGGGGAGTTCCGCAACACTTGCTGCTGAGACGGGATGGAATAATGAAGCTCTATCTTCAGCGTTTTTGCAAGGCCTGTCGGAATCCCTAAAGGATGAGCTCGCAGCGCGGGAACGTCCCACTGACCTAGAGGATTTGATCAGGCTGTGTGTTCGAGTGGACCAGCGTCTGCAGGAGCAGAGAAATGAACGTTCTCGTTACCGTCAACGGGTTTCAAGGCATCTTGCTCCATCGTTCAAGGCGCCTACACACCCTTCCGGGGATGCCCCGGAACCAATGCAGTTGGGAGGTAACAAGCTGTCTGCTGCCGAAAAACAACGTCGGCGAAATGCCGGTCTCTGCATGTACTGTGGCAATTCCGGTCACATATTACCCCAGTGTCCCCACAAGCCGGGAAACGCCATCTCCCAATGAAATCCCGGAGAGTTTCGTTGGGAATACTGACACTTTCTCCCATCGTCAAAGACGTCCTTCCCACCAGGATAATGTTGCCTATAACACTGTCTGGAGAGGGGTTTCACACTCAAGCACGGGCGTTCATTGATTCCGGTTCCGCAGGCAATTTCATCGATGAGACTTTTGCTAGACGGAACAATATTCCATTTATCAGTAAGAAGACGCCAGTAGGTCTGGAGGCCATTGACGGTCGACCTCTACAGCCGGCATTCATCACGCTCCAGACGGTGCCTCTCCTACTGCAGTACATCGACATTCATACGGAGATCATTACCCTCGATGTTATCCACACTCCCTCGGTTGAGCTGATTTTGGGTCTCCCTTGGCTTCAACTCCATAATCCTTGCATCGACTGGACGGATCGGGAACCCATTCAGTGGGGTGCTCCTTGTGCCAAGACTTGTACCAGGATTTTCCAGAAGATTGGTGGGTTGTCTACCCTGCCAGAGAAGGTCGACTCCCTACCTTCTGTGTACTGGGAATTCTGTGATGTGTTCGACAAAGCACGTTCCGAGGTTCTACCTCCGCACCATCCTTTCGACTGCCCTATTGACCTACTACCCGGGGCACCTCTTCCCAGAGGACGATCCTATCCTCTCTCTCTCCCAGAGACTAAAGCCATGAACACTTACATTGCTGAGAATTTAGAGAGGGGTTTCATCCGAAAGTCTTCTTCTCCAGTCAGAGCAGGCTTCTTTTTTGTCAAAAAGAAGGACGGTTCTCTTCGTCCATGCATAGACTATCGGGGTTTGAATAACATCACACGCAAGAACCGCTACCCACTGCCCTTGATACCGGAACTCTTCGACCGTCTTCAGGGAGCAATTATCTTTTCTAAATTGGATTTAAGAGGTGCCTACAATTTAGTAAGGATACGTGAGGGGGACGAATGGAAGACTGCTTTTAACACCCATGACGGCCACTATGAATACCTGGTCATGCCGTTTGGTTTGTGCAACGCACCAGCAGTTTTCCAGGATTTCGTCAATGAGATTTTTCGGGACATTCTTAACATATTTCTTATCGTCTACCTAGATGACATCCTAATCTTTTCTAAGTCCCCTCAAGAACACATCAAACACGTTCAACAAGTGCTGTTACGCCTCCCGGAGAACCATCTCTTTGCGAAGTTGGAGAAATGTCAGTTCCATCTCAAGTCTGTGGCTTTTTTGGGATACGTTATCTCTGACTCCGGATTCAATATGGATCCAGAGAAACTTAAGGCTATTTTGGACTGGCCCCGCCCGACCACTCAAAGCCGTGCAACGCTTTCTAGGTTTTGCAAACTATTATCGACGCTTCATTCGCAATTTTTCTTCTACGGGGTCTCCCATAACTGCTCTCACGAAGAAGGGTTCAGATCCTTCATCATGGTCTGAGACCGCCATACGGGCATTTAATCTTCTGAAAAAGGCTTTTGTGTCTGCCCCTATCCTCACCCACCCAGATCCGAAACTTCCATTTACCTTGGAGGTAGATGCCTCTGACATCGGGGCTGGGGCTGTTTTATCCCAATGGACCTCTCCCTTAGCCAGACTACACCCATGTGCCTTCTTCTCGAAGAAATTTTCGTCCGCAGAACGGAATTACGATGTCGGGAACCGGGAGCTTTTGGCGATCAAGTTGGCATTAGAAGAGTGGAGACACTTCTTAGAGGGTACGGAGACACCTATAACCATACTCACAGACCATAAGAACTTTCTCTACTTAGAAGGGGCACGTCGTTTGAGCTCTCCCCGCTGGGCACTATTTTTTTCACGATTCAATTTTCTTATCTCCTTTATTCCTGGCTCCAAAAATCTAAAGGCGGACGCTCTGTCTCGCCAGTTCCCGGCATAGGACATATCTGAAGAACAGCTAGAGACGATTATTCCCTCTAGATGTATTCTGTCCGCCAACTCCTTTGATATTTTGGACAAGATTCGATCCGAGCAATCACAAGCTCCGAGGGGGCTCAAGGTCCCGGAGGGAAGACTCTACACGGCACCCCAACACCGCAAAAGGGTTCTCGAGTGGTGCCATTCCTCTAAATCAGCAGGACATCCAGGGATACGGAAAACCAACGACCTTGTTCAACGTACCTTCTGGTGGCCAGAGAGTGCTAAGGATGTGAAGGAGTTTGTTAAAGCGTGTGGCACGTGCGCTCGCAACAAAATACCCCGGGTCAGACCAGCAGGCCTTCTTCTTCCCTTACCCATTCCAGACCATCCCTGGAACCATATTTCTATGGACTTCATTGTAGAGCTCCCAGACTCCAAAGGAAAGAATACGATTCTTGTGGTAATTGATCGTTTTTCCAAACAGACTCACCTTGTCCCCTTGTCCCCTTGTCCCCTTGAGGGGTCTTCCAAATTCCTCCAGGCTTGCGGATGTTTTCATCCAGGAGATTTTTCGTCTTCACGGAGTACCTTCAACCATCGTCTCTGATCGTGGGTCCCAATTTGTGTCAAGATTTTGGCGAGCCTTTTCCCGTAAAATGGGTATTTCACTTCAATTCTCCTCGGGATACCACCCACAGACCAATGGGCAGACGGAGAGGGCCAACCAAAACCTGGAACAATACCTTCGGTGTTTCATAATCGATACACAGGATGATTGGGTGGATCTACTTCCTTGGGCTGAGTTTGCTCTTAACTCCCTTCGCAATGACTCCACTCAAGAATCTCCCTTCTTCATAAATTGTGGCTTTCATCCTTCCTGTCTACCCTTCTCCCCTCTATCTTCAGGAGTACCAGCGGTTGACAAGCGCATCTCCTGGCTGAAAGACTTATGGACGAGGATTCAGGAGAACTTAAAGGTGGCTACAGGGAGACAGAAACTCCAGGCAGACTGTCTTCGACGCCTGGTTCCGGAATTCGTCCCAGGAGACAGGGTTTGGCTTTCTTCCAGGAATATCAGACTAAAGGTTCCTACCATGAAGCTAACACCTAAGTTCCTCAGTCCCTTTCCTGTGGTCAAGAGGATTAATCCTGTGGCTTATCGTCTGCGCCTTCCACCCTCGATGAAGATTCCTTCAGTCTTTCATGTTTCTTTGCTTAAACCAGCATTCCAGAGTCCTCGCTTTTCTAAGACTACGTCTCCTCCACTTCCTCTTCTGATCCAAGGTCAACAGGAGTACGAGGTTCAGTTTATCCTGGATTCTAGGATTTCCAGAGGAGGAGTACAATACCTGGTCCACTGGAGGGGGTTTGGACCAGAGGAACGTTCCTGGATTCCCCACCGGGATCTCCACGCGCCTCGACTCGTCCAGGCTTTCCATCGTAAGAATCCCTCCAAGCCATGTCATGGACGCCCGGAGGTCGCCCCTGAAGGGGGGGTACTGTAAGGGTCTGGGAGTCACGCCGCCCTCGGCGTGCTCCTCACTCACCTGCAGCTCCGCCGGGTCCCCTTGCCGCACGCAGGCAGCCTCTCTCCGGAACGCCATTCACAGCTCCACGTGGGCGCGCGCGTGCACGCCAATACTCCTCTTCTACTGTTGGGCCGACGGCTACACCTGGTCACGCGCCCGCAAGCACAGCTACACGGAGGCGCGGCCACACGGAGCCACACCAACCCCTTAAAGGCACAGCACCTCAAACCGTTGCTGCAATCAAATGCAGTCTTACTACTGGGCTTTATGGCTCCTTCCCTGGGACTCATTCTGGACCTATCCCTGCCGTAGCCTGGCCCTTCCACACCCACCCACATTGCTGCGCTGCCATTGGACCCTCTCTCCTATATATACCTTACAGTGTCACTGACTCGTTGGCTGAGCATAGAACCAGTTGTTCTCATCACTCTCTGCCTCCCTAGTCCTGTCTTGTCCTGTCTTTTTGCAGTCTTCCTCGTGTACCAAACCGGCTTCCGCTACGTCTACCCGCACCTCTTGCTTCCCGAACTCGGCATACGGCAACACGACTCTCCGCACCTCTGGCATCCCAATCCCGGCAAACGGTAAACGACAACGTCCCTCTCTCTATCCCCGGACTTGGCAAACAGCACCCTCTACCATCCGTACCTCTCCTGCCCCGATCCGGACTTCCAGACCACTCTACTCTCAAGACGTGCCCTCGTGGCTGTGGGTGGTGTTATATCCTATCCCACCTCAGCACCGCGGTCCCGTCTCGTTTGTGGTGAGCACGCCCTGACACCAATACAATCACGACCGGCTGGTCATAAAAGTTTATACTTAGTAACAGTGACGAGATGAGCAGAAGTATCTCTAGCAGAAAATACCACAAAGTAAACGGACAGTACCATGATGTGTAATATATAGCCTACACATAATCCACATAGCAGACAAATAGTATCAGATATACTGAATTGCAATCTTATAGGTTAAGAATAGTGTATACTTATCACAAATTGAGAAAGGGGAAATACAGTCACTGCTTGGCACTAGTACTATATGTAAACATGATAAGAGTAACCTGGTGAGGACAATTACAACAGCAGTCCTGTATGTAACCAGAGAAATCGAGTGACAAAATACTATACTCAGCTGAGTGACCACATGATAAATCCAAAATACTGGAAAATGAGCCCAAGCTGAATCAGCAAGTAGATAAGTGGTAAGTTCATAAGGATGATGCAAAGTTCATGGTTAGGAGGGGAAAGTCCCAGGTTGGCCCACTCGAAGCGTTTCGTCCCACCAGACTTCTTCCTCGAGTGGTGATCCACGTACTCAAAACATATCACGAACTGAAAACAAGCTAATTACTCATATACAGTAGCTAGAGCAACAAGATGTGAAATAGCCAGAGTATGTAAGCTAATCAAAATACCCTCTATCCTGGGTATTAGGAACAAATTGTGGCATCTTGTCAAATGGAAAAACTGACTAGTTTCCTTAATGACTCCTGCCATTAAGTCCAAAAAGCATGGTAACCTTGGCTCTCATGCAGTCCCTTCACATGTACAGTAAATAGTAATTCAATCCTGCTATAAATAAACCTACATAAAAATTAAATGGGTCTCTGCTAAAGATCAATCTCTCTCTTTGTCACGAAAGATGTTTTCTGATCTGACAACCACTGAACAAAAGGATGTAATTTGTACATGGCATATTTTATCTCCCCTGTGGTGTAAAAGCTTCCCCCTCCCTACCTTCCCTTTATCGTTTGTGCCCCGCCCCCCATTAATGTGCTTTGTTTAAATGAAAATGACAATAGAAATGTAAGTTAAAACAAAAAAAAATTCAACTACTGTAGATAATTGCACTAGGATCTCTGCCACTGTCATACTGTATACCACCCCACAGGACCTTTCAGTACAAACAGGAACTAGCCACACAAAAAAATCACTTTGAACAGCATTAATATAATCCTCTGTGACTTCAACTCCTGTGTAAATCAGCACAACACCAATACTACTGTATATCTCTCTCTTGTGCAACGAAGAATCTAAGTTTTACGCAAACTCATGATATCGGAAACATCATAGTTACATAGTAGATGAGGTTGAAAAAAAGTCATAGGGGCCTAAGCACTAAGCGGCGATAAAAAAAATCACTGTTGTTTATAAATTGCCATTTTTGACAGCGTTGCTATCACGGTATGCAGAAAGCCCTGAATACTGTAGTGCCCACGGTTATTCTAACACAAACAAGTGGCAATCGCCAAAAGATCCAGGTACATCCAGGTACATGCTGGATACATGCCTTAAACTTGCCTTAAACTAGACCCAGCATTTCTGCATTGATTAATGGCCCATCAGATTAACAGCAGGGGTCCCTGCTGTGTTAATCTTATAGGTCATTAGTCAATGCAGAAATGCCTTAAACTTGCCTTAAACTAGCCAGGTTACACCCAGCACATACCCAGAATGTAACCGGGCTAGTTTAAGGCAAGCTTTAGAATACTCGTGGTCTCGTCTGTACCTGTGATAGCAACATTTGCTAAACTGGAGAGTAGCCGGCGACATGCTGATCGTCTCTCTGAAAAGGGCTCAGCTGGTGATTTATTTCTGCTGCAGGGTCCCTGCGCAAATCTCGTGAGAGAATAAACATTTTTAATATAAAATATAATACTCGTGTATTGTAGCAGGGGGTCTCTGGAGCAGAACCGCGTTGATTTGCGGTCCGGGGACCCTCTGCTTCCCGAGATACAGGCCCCGTTATGAGGTGCTGTTATCTCCTATGCATTTAAATGTCCCGCGTCACGTGACTGTGGGAATAAAATGCATAGGAGAAACCGGCACCTCATAATGGGGCCTGTATCTCGGGAAGCAAGGGGTCTCCAGATGTCAAATCAATGCGGTTCTGCTCCGGAGACCCCCTTGCTACAATACACTAGTATTAAAACCCAAATCAAAAATTGAAACAAATTCTTTACCGTAGCGGGTATCTGCTTTTAATGAAGCTGCTTTAATGTAATTTGTATTACTAGTGTGCAGGAGCAGGGGGTCTCCTGTGCTGAACCGCTTTGATTTCTGCCTCAGAGACCACCTGCTTTCCAAGTTACAGGTCCTGGTATTAGACATCGGGGGCCAGTATCGCCACCATTTTTAAATCAACCGCGTCACATGACCAGGGGATTTAAATAATGAAGGAGAAACCGGCACCCTATATCTGGACCTGTAACTCGAGAAGCAGGGGGTCCCTAAGGCTAAAATCAATGTGGTTCATCTCAGGATACCCCCTGCTCCCGCTCTATTAATAAAAATTTAATTTAAGCAGCTTCATTACCTTGGCGGATATACGCTAAGGCAATGAAGGGGTTAAGGCACAATAGCAGGTTTATTGAGGGCAGATGGGGTGACTGAAGTGGATACTTGGCCCTTCATTTGCCATACCCCCTCTGCCACCAATAAACATTACAATATGTACTAACCACCAATACACAAACCACTCACCTCCATGTGCCCCCACATGAAACCATCATTTATTTATTTTTACACAGGATTGATAACAGAGGCCGGCGGGGGTACCCAGGTGGTCCCAGTGGGCCCCACAGGAGTCCCCGGGTGGCCTCACTGGTGTCTGGGGGCCCTCGGGTGGTACCCACAGGTGTCTGGGGGCCCTCAGGTGTTCCCCGTTGGTGTCCAAGGGTCCTTGGGTGGTCCCCGTGGGTGTCCGAGGGTCCTCAGGTGGTGCCCTTATCCCCCAGGCACCCACTGGGACCACCTGGGGATCCCCGCCGGCATCTGTATCAATCCTGTGTAAAAATAAATAAATGATGGTTTCATGTGGGGGTGCAATCTCGGGTGATTGGGGATAGACATCTCAAATATAATTAACTGAAATAACATGTGACTGTGATCTCTTTATAGTCAGAGATTGCTGATCTGAAGAGGAAACTTGCAATATTGAGGGACATTGACAATCTTGAAAGGGGGTTAGTGCTCTCTGAGCCGCCCTTGCTTCGACTAGTGGTGCAGATGGTGGCGCTGTTAGTGAGGAGCTGGTAGGTAGCTGGGTAACAGTTAGATGGGGAAGCAGGGGCAATAAGGAGAGGCCGGACAGTTCTGAGCTGTCCCAGCCCAATAGATTTGCCGTGTTGAGTGAAGATATTGGGAGTGTCAGGGCAGAAATGGCAAGGCTGGGGGAGACTGATTCCTCTAGCAAGCAGCCAGGGGAATAGTTCTTCAAGCACAGAGGGGACTCAGGATGTTCAGATACAATGAAAGATTGTGGTGGTAGGGGACTCCATTATTAGGAAGGTAGATAGGGCAATCTGTTGCCGTGACTGCATGAACCAAACAGTTTGTTGTCTCCCAGGTGCTCGAGTTTGGCACATTGTGGATTGGGTAGACAGATTGAAGGGAGGGGCTGGGAATGACCCGACGGTCTTGGTATATGTTGGCACCAACGACAAAGTTAAAGAAAGATGGAAAAGCTTTCTGAAATACTACCAGTGCCATGCGCTACCGCAGGGAGACAGTCAGAGATTAGGGATGGAAAGTTTTGGGTTTTTAGAGCACTAGAACTCCATTTCTGCGAGGTGCCATCTTTATTCTAGAGGCGGATGGCACCTCAATGAAGAGGGATCTTAAAAAGGTTGGAGGATATTTAAAACTAGGATGGAGGGGGGGGGGAATGAAACAGATAACGAACTACAGGAAATAGAATAGATGAGGTAACAAAGGGTTATGGTTGTAGAATGGGGGCAAATGTGAGTTTGACAAGCAGTGAGACACTCATAGTAAACACATATAATACTAGAAAACTTCTAAAGACTAAACCAAGTGGGCGCAAAAAGGAAGGAGAAGATAAGATAAATAGTACAGGCTGAAAAAAAACTTAAATGCATGCTTGCTAATGCAAGAAGCCTGACAGATAAAATGGGGGAGTTTGAATTAATAGCTACAAGGGAGCAGTATCATATCATAGGCATTACTGAAACATGGTGGGATGAAACTCATGACTGGGCAGTTAATTTAGAGGGTTATTCCCTTTTTTGGAAGGATTGAGCAGAGGAGGTGGAGTATGTTTATATGTTAAACCGGATCTAAAACCTGTTATAGAGGAAGATGTTTATGAAGGGAATTATGAAAATGTAGAGACCTTGTGGGTAGTAATTAGCAGTGGAGGTAAAAGTATAAAGAAAATGTTTGTAGGGATATGCTATAAACCACAAAATATCAGTGAGGTTGATGAAACTAAAATACTTTTGCAACTGGGGAAGGCATCAAAACTAGGTCATGTTTGCATAATGGGTGACATTAATTATCCAGGCATTGACTGGGGCAATGAGATTAGCATTATAGCAAAAGGAACAGGTTTTTGGGGTGCTTAAAGACAATTATATGACCCAAATTATTGAGGAACCAACAAGGAGAGGGGCAATACTGGATTTGGTCATATCAAACAATGTAGAAGTAATTGCAAATATTCAAGTCTTGGAACATTTGGGTAACAGTGATCATAACATGGTCTCATTTGAAATAAATTATCAAAAAACAGATTACTTGGGTTCAACAAAGACCTTAAACTTTAGAAAGTTAGATTTAATAAACTGAGGACTAATCTACAAGTAATACATTGGGATAATGCTTTTGCAGGGAACAATGTAGAAGATAAATGGACAGTCTTTAAAACATTATTAGAAAAGCACACTCATCAGTGGGTAATAAGTATAAAAGAAATAAGTCAAAACCAATGTGGCTAAATAAACCGGTAGGGAAGGAAATGGAAAAGAAGAGGCAGGCGTTTAGATTCTTTAAGTCAGAAGGGATAGAGGCATCGTATCAGAATTATAAGGAATGTAACAAAAATCAATTAATCAAATTAGCAAAAATCAATAATGAAAAAGGATTGCAATAGAAAGTAAGAACAAACCTAAAAAGTTATATAAATACCTTAATAACAAAAAAGAAGGAAAGAAAATATAGGACATTTTCAGCGTGAGATGGGCATTCAGATTATTGGAGATAAGGGAAAAGCAGAGGTATTAAACAAATTATTTGCCTCTGTGTTTAACAGGGAAGAATTAATTTCAATTGTAGTGCCGCAGGAGGAAGCCTCAACCTCCATATTAATGAACAATTGGTTAACTGAGGATAAAGTTCATAGACAGCTTGAAAAAATTAAAGTAAATAAGGCACCTGGCCCCGATGGCGTACTGTACATCCAAGAGTTCTCAAGGAGTTAAGTTCAGGAATAGGCAAACCATTACATTTAATATTCAAGGACTCCATTTCCACTGGCTCAGTACCACAAGATTGGCGTAAAGCAGATGTGGTGCCTATATTTAAAAAGGGAACTAGATCACAACCATGGAATTATAGACCTGTACGCCTGACTTCAATAGTGGGGAAACTACTTGAAGGTTTAATATGGGATAATATTCAGGAATACCTAATGGAAAACAAAATTATTAGTAACAGTCAGCATGGATTTATGAAGGATAAATCATGCCAAACTAACCTTATTTGTTTCTTTGAGGAGGTAAGTAGGAATTTAGACCACGGTAATGCAGTTGATGTGGTCTACTTAGATTTTGCAAAGGCTTTTGATACGGTTCCACAAAAGAGGATGGTGTACAAAATAAAGAAAATTGGACTCAGTAAAAATATATGCACCTGGATTGAAAACTGGTTCAAGGACAGAGAACAGAGGGTTGTTATAAATTAAACTTTTTCAGATTGGACTATGGTCGTCAGTGGAGTACCTCAGGGATCGGTACTGGGACCACTGATTTTTAATTTGTTTATTAATTACCTTGAGGTTGGCATCGAGAGCAAAGTCTCCATCTTTGCTGATGATACTAAATTGTGTAAGGTAGTATAATCAGAGCAGGATGTCATTTCTCTCCAGAAGAACTTGGAGAGACTGGAAACGTGGGCAGGTAAATGGCAAATGAGGTTTAATACAGATAAATGTAAGGTTATGCATTTGGGATGCAAGAATAAAAAGGCGACTTACAAATTAAATGGAGATACTGTATATTGGGGGAATCCTTGATGGAGAAGGATTTAGGAGTGCTTGTAGACTGCAGGCTTAGCAATAGTGCCCAAAGTCATGCAGTAGCTACAAAGGCAAACAAGATCTTATCTTGCCTTAAACGGCCAATGGATGGAAGGGAAGTAAACATAATTATGTCCCTTTACAAAGCATTAGTAAGACCACACGTTGAATTTGGAGTACAATTTGGGGCACCACTCCTTAGAAAATACATTATGGAACTAGAGAGAGTGCAGAGAAGAGCCACAAAATTAATAAAGGAGATGGACAATCTAACTTACGAGGAGAGGCTAGCTAAATTAGATTTATTTACATTAGAAAAGGGGCATCTAAGAGGGGATATGTTAACTGTATACAAATATATTGGGGGACAATACAAGGAGCTTTCAAAAGGATTATTCATCCCAAGGGCAGCACAAAGGACTCGGGGGCATCCCTTTAGGTTGGAGGAAAGGAGATTTCACCAGCAACAAAGGAAATGTTTTTTTATAATAAGGGCAGTTAAAGGTGGAATTCATTACCCATGGAGACTGTGATGGCAGATACAATATATATCTTAATATTCATCTATATTTTCATCTATACGATCATTCATGTCTTGCAACCAACAATGCTCTTTAAATTTAAATGATGCACTATTATCACTGAAAGAAAGATAATCATGATTTTAACTAATTGTCCATAAAGATTGTAAACTTTTTGGAATATCATTATTGACCAAATCCTGACGATTATCAACAATATCTTTTTGACCAAAAAATCTTTTAAAGGGCAATTTTCAAACATATCTGTGGAGATCCACAACTGTGTCAAACAATTTGAAATTAGAGTCAGTTGCAAACTTTAACCCTTTATTGAGCACTGAAAGTTCAGCCTGGGTAAGGATAGTCTGAGAGGTTGATAATTCCTGTGCAGGCAGTCCTCGGTTATCCGACACAATGCGTTACTCAAAATGGTGTTGTAAAGCGAAACGTTGTAAAGCGAAACACGCTTTCCCAAAGGAACACTGTTTAAATGAAAGGTTCCGTTCCTGAAGGCATTTTTAACACTAAAATACACCAAATATTTTATGCAGGCAATAAGATATGCAGCACACACATAAATTATATAGTGTATATACTGTATTATATATAAAATAACATAATAAATAATATATTAAATAGTATACAGTAATATAATATTATATAGTATAAAATTATATATATACGCTCTTACGACGCTTTGCAACGTTGTTTATGTGAATGTGTATATATATACACACATACACAACGTTGCAAAGCATTGTAAGAGCGTTGGATAAGCCATTTTGGCACTGTAAAAATGAATATAGGTATGCATTGCACAGCGTTGGATAAGCCATTCGTTGTAAAGCAAAGCGTTGTAAAACGAGGACTACCTGTATCCTCAATTAAAAAAATATTTTTCCTCTTTTGAGGATTTCCTCTGCCTTCTCTTCTGGCTTCTCCTTGTCCGTTTGTATTCCCCTGGTTTTTTGAAGATCCTGAATAGGTTCTGGTTTCGTACTCTTTACCTCTATGTCCATCTTGGTTCTGATGTCCGCTGCCATAGTATCCCCCACGTTGTTAATTCTGATGGTCACGATCTTGAGTTCCTATGTGATGGCATGATGTGGCTTGGGAGAAAGGATCACAATCAGAGAGGTCAGACTCACCACTTGCTGAGTGGGTAAATGAAATGTTCTTTTTTAATATAGACTTATGTTTTTGCCCCTTTGATTTGTTAGGTTTATGCGTAGTAGATGAATTACATTTCCTAAATGGCGCGGTTTTTTGCAAAGCATAAACCTGATTATGAATGTAGTCCTGTCTGTCCCTCTTGAATTTGACATGCTTTTTTAGCATTATTTCTTTCTCCATTGAGCTGAAATTTCTGGATAAAGCTTGGTCTAAATCATTGAATTCCTCCATATCATACTGATGTAATTCTGTTTGTAGTGATTTTATATCTTTTTCTAAGCCTAGTTTTTCTTTAGACTTCAGTTGGATGATTAATTCCATCAGTTTAAAGGAGCAACTATTAAGAACCTCTTTCCATATTGTTTCAAAGTCCGAATCAGTGAAATCAAAAGTAGGAGACTTTTTTTATACGTAGTCCTTTTGGGATTCTCTGTGATTTAACATAATTTTGTAAAGTTACTATGTCCCACCAGATACGTACATCAGTGGACAAATATTTCTCCAAATTTGAGAATTGTACTTTCAAATCTGACAAATCCTCACAATTGGATTCCAGGGCATTGTCAAAAACTTGTTCAGACTTTCGTGCTCGTTTCGAATTATCTGAGCAATTAAAGGCATTTTGAATTGGACTATCAATTTCATTCTCACTTTCTGTTGTATTGAGATCCATTATGTTTGTGTATGAAAAACATACTGTATATACAATTGTTGTAAAGTGAACAACAATGGACAAGCTAATGGGATTAAACACGCTCTCTTAATCCAAATGTGCGAAAACTGTCTGTATGAGCTACCTCACAACCAAAGATCAGATAATAAAAAACACTGTGTTGTACTCTAAAAAAAAAAAAGAATTCTTAGTTCTTTGTGTTAATAAAGTTTTCAATTTCGAAGTTACGACTCATGCGCGTTGACGTCACAGTTCCCACATCATTTTGAGACTCCAGGAAGTAGAGGGGATTGAAGACATTGGCGTCTCCGATGGAGCCCAGGCACAGAAGAGAGAGAGAGATCCTCCAGGTTCCGGTTGTCGGCGTAGACCATTAGATCAAAATGCTTATACTATTCTAGCACCATGTGAGTGTATTTCGATTATCTTTTTCATATATAAAAGGGCCATTTCAGACTATGCTATGTCTGGTTTTTACTTACCTTATGAGGGTTCCGTCCACACATGTTCCTTGATCATCACATCCTGAAGCATGGCTGAGAAAGATACCTTTACGTGTAATGTGAGAAATTGGATTTTGTGAGTAAAATTCCTATAGGGATTGGAAAGATTTAACCCTATAACGTTCAAAACATATTGCACTATTGGATATATGTTTTTTATATGTGCGCTCCCCATCAACGTGAAGAGCAAAAGAATACCATTTGGATCGAGGAGCAATCCACGTCTGGGTTGTAGCTGCACACCGAATCTGTCTGTATATATATATATATATATATATATATATATATATATATATATATATATATATATATATATATATATATATATATATATATATATATATATACTGTATATACAGGCTTACCCCGGTTTAAGGACACTCACTTTAAGTACACTCGCGAGTAAGGACATGTCGCCCAATAGGTAAACAGCAGCTCACGCATGCGCCTGTCAGCATATCCTGAACAGCAATACCGGCTCCCTACCTGTACCGAAGCTGTGCGCAAGCGGGGAGACTATAGAGCATATTACAAATGCGTTATTTCAGTTATGCACGTATATGATGATTGCAGTACAGTACATGCATCAATAAGTGGGAAAAAGGGAGTGCTTCACTTTAAGAACATTTTCGCTTTACATACATGCTCCGATCCCATTGTGTACGTTAATGCGGGGTATGCCTGTATATATGTTTTTTTTATATTTTTTTATATTTGTATTATTTATATTTTTTTATATTTGCACGTTCATATTATGCACAAATTTTAATTCATTTATATGTATTCACATTTATTATAATTCACTAACTCCACGTATGAGCTTTTTATGCTAAAACAGTTAGCGCCACTTAGAAAACTTGATTCACTTCCTCACAAAGTGCCTTAGGCTTGTCAATATACTGTAGTTATTATGGAAATTCATAACTGAATCTGTGATTAATTTATATATACTTTGAATATCCATCATCATATTTCATGGGTATCTAAGTAGTGCTCCTTTTCTCCCATCTCTAGATGACAATGACTGTTAATATTTTATTATCCACCTCAATTATAATATAATAACATGAAGCACACACTATGTGTGTTAAATAACTATTTAAAAAGGCAGGGGACAGGGAAAATAGAGGTAAGGCACAGATAAGTACAGTAAAGGCCACTTAAATGTCATGACCACAATGTTTGCAAACATTGTAAGGAAAACTTTTAACATTATTTTTTAAATGCTTACAGTACTATATATGCCATATTTATGGTATAATCATCTAGTTGTAACCTACTAAACATAATAATGGCACTATCCCAATCTGATTCAATCTGCTACTGTGAGTATTCTTTTTCCTGATTGAACAGATAGAGATTGCCAAAAGTAAATGAAACGTTCACATAGATTTCTATTTTCAGCAAGTACTCATCAAGAACTATAATATATAGTAGTCCATAAAGTACAGTAGTGCAAAAAGCTTACATTAATGCATTAAACTACAGATGTACTGTAGCAGAGGTACTGTAATTGTTCCCTTGATGGCAAAGTTTTGGAATGATAAATTGTGCCAGATCTGTCGCACTACATTCAAAGTGGAAATATGGACTCTGTATGCAATTTGCCTAGTGAAGAATCCTTATGAAGTCCCTATTGAGAATTATAGTGTATGAAGTTAACATAGCAGTACAGTTGGGCTTGAATTGAGGTTTAGTTAGGGATATATATATATATATATATATATATATATATATATATACAGTGTTCGACAAACCTATACATTTGCTCGCCCCGGGCGAGTGGATTTAACATCGTGGCGAGCTGCTATTGGCCCAAGCAGCACACAAGTGGTACTAGGTGGCGAGTAGATTTTTTTGTTCGGCGAGTAGATTTTTTGGTGATTTGTCGACCACTGTATATATATATATATATATATATATATATATATATATATATATATATATATATAAAAGAACTTTAAGCGCTACAGTGAAAATTACCTATTGTGCGTATAACCACAGTGTATAATTATCAATTGCATACAACATCAACCAATATTAAATAGATAAAGGGGAGGTGCACCCCAAATTACCTGTCCCTAAAACAAATGCAGCCAACAAGGTCCACGACCCCAAAAAGTGCCGAGTAGAAGAGTATATGGAAGACTTACCCTGGCGCAAATGAAAGAACATGGGAGAGGGAGGAAAGAAAACATAAGGTAGTATGTCTAATCAAGTGTCACAAACAGATGGTAAGAGATACACTCACCCTTAGGTGGTTAATAAGAGCCTTTGACAAAGTCTCACGAGGAGACGAAACGCGTAAGGACGATGACACAAGTGAAGTCATCACTGGTGGACCGGAAGTGGGCTGGTCGGATCCCCCACTGTTCCGGTTTGCCTATGCACGGAGCGTGTGCAGCCCTGGTTCCTCTGTCACGAGCATACAGGAAGCCTCCCTGCTGGCACAGTTTGAGGAGGAGGACTAACCGAGTACCAACACCGCTGATGATGCACGGGATTTACCGTGATGTCTGCAGCACTTTGTGATATGGTATCACTAAATGCCTGATTTTACACTACTTTTGTGAGTGAGCCTGTTTCCCTCTTACCTTTTTATATTAAAGTGAAAACAGTATCACACTATGGGCCGTGCGCTTTCTCTTTCCTTTTTTCTATAGGTCTTGGAGCTGGTTCTCCCTTCTGAACGCAGCCGGAGCCCGGATTTCTTTTGGACTTTATCCATTGATAACTCAAAAGGGACTGGTATCTCACGATTCTTTTTATTTTGTGTGTCATTTGTTATATATTCTAGTTAATGTGCTTTTTACAATTCATCATATGTAGATATATTTAGCTAGTGTTGGATGTTTATATTTATTTTCATTTAATAGATCTTACATTATATTTATCAGTTCTATTTTTGGGTATACAGGCGCAGCTTGTATTTTTCTTTTTATATATATATATATATATATATATATATATATATATATATATATATATATAGCTAAACCCCCTTATAACACTGTGCTTGGGATTCAAAGAATCACATCGCGTTATAAGTGGATCGCATTAGAAATAATGTGCAATTGTATGCATTGTACAATAAAGTACTTAAGATACCAATAATCGTGTTGTAAAGTATTCATCAATATGAAAAGTGGGAGCCATGCTTGCATCGCATTATAAGCGAATTCGCATTGTAATGGATCGCATTATAACGGGGTTGAGCTGTATAAAAAGTATATATTTTTTTTAACGCGCTGGCCTGGCAATGCAATAAGCACATTACTGCATGCAATGGCACACAAAACAATTTGTACATTGATGTGAGAATATTGGTATTCCCATTGGTACAGTAGAACAAAACAGTAATTGTGCATATTTAAAATACAACAAGCTCTTATATTTGATCACAACACATGTTTTATAATTTAAAAAAAAATTATGTTAGGATGAAATACTTAATGACACATCCATTTTTCATACATCAGTGTTTCTTTTCACAATAACAATGATGGAAATATTAGGTCGAATTCATAAAGTACTGCTATTTAAATTGATTCCAGGCTCCCACTGTATTTTTCAGTAACAAAACATCTACTCCGTTTTTCTTGATAAAAAAGTATTTTATGTTAATAAACATTTCAGATCCCATGAGCCTGACAAAAGTAATACAAATCAACTTGGTAATTTTTCTTATTAAATTGGACCCACCAAATTAGCATTTGCACGTCATACCACTTTCTGCTAATTTGTAAATGTGTTTCTCTAGTAGCAAAGAGAAACCACTAATGTCTTCATGTACGGTAGTTACAGTATCTCCCATAATACTCTCCTTCAAATTAGACAACTGCTTAAAAGGGAAGCAGTAAAAAAAAAAAAAAAAAGGACAAGCAATTGGAAGTTAGAATGATTGCAGATTTCTGCTGCTGTGATGACTTTTAATAGATTATTGTTAAAGGTTTTCATCGATATTTTTCAAGCGCTTTGAAGACTTCACAAGTCTTTACATATGCTATGAACCAAACAGTAAAATAACATTAATTACACAAATACATTTTTATAGGATATGTTGCTACTGTATATAAAACAGTGGACAAGCGGCTACAAAATGGGGATATATGCTGTATATAATAACCGGAGCAAAAACCGGGTTGGGTGGATAAGTAGTGCAGCTATATAATGTGCAATAGTAATTGAGAGCAGGAGGAGACGTATAAAGGGATAATAATAATCAAGTACAAATGAGGAAAGTTTTCTCTTTTTGGACATTTTTTTATGTAGTCGGATAAATTGTTTTTAGCCACTTTTGGCTGGTGAGTTTTCCCCATTTTTTGTTTGGAGCGGCAGTCACTTTGATATATTTTTTGTTCTGTAAATAAATCGGAACTGTTTGTTTGAGCCATAATTTACATTTCAGACCTTGCTTGGCATCAGATGTTTTCTTTGCTCTTCCATGTCAAGTGATGTCAATGAGGGTTCACTGTGAGCACTGTTAATAAACCTCTTTTTGTCATTATCATTACATAGTCTCAAAAGCCAATTTGCTTTCTGTAAAGCTTCTGCTCACATCTCTTCTGCTAATGAAGCAAACCGAATATTAACATGTTATGCAATTTCTCTCATCATTTGGTTGCTTTAAAAACTGTGGTTCCTATTAACACTTATTGTTTTGACCACACTCCTGTACATAAGGACCATTCACAAAATCTAAATAATCGAGCATGATTGACATATTAGTGGCAGAAATATTTAATTAAACGTATTTCCTTATTTTGCAATTTCTATTCAAGACTCATGAAACTACTGAGTATTTGACAACTTGCCTTGTGATTAGGTAATGTTTTGTCTGGCAAAATATTAAATTGGAATGCTGTGGCTCCAAAATATGAACTGCAATGACATACTCAAAATGTCAAACAGTGGTTAGAGGCTTTCTGTAAATAGAACATATACCGTAGCAAAACCAATATTCATTCAAGAAATCTCTAAATAGATGCTTAAAGCTGCAGACCAAACAATATTCTATGTGTTTTTATTTTTAAGAACTCAATTCTGTACTATGAGAAAATTCTTGTAGCATTAAAAAAAAATGCATGGCATTTTTTATGTATTATAATGTAACAAGATTTTTGTTTCTATAGCAACCATTTACAAAGTCACATCCCCTTTCTCTTCTGAAACGGACTCTTGCACACCCCTTTTTGAGCCCGGCCCTCTCTCTTGCAGTGCACCAATTGTATCTAGTGAATGCCTGGTCACATGATCTTCCCTATAACCCAGAATTGATCAAAGAGGATCCAAAGTTCCCCAATGCTGCACTCAATACGTAGTGAATTTTATTTATTAGGACTCTCTTGATCCTTCATATTAGTATTCTGACAGGCGATCATTATAGATCTAATTAGATCAGCTATTTAAAAACCAAAAAATAATAAAACTTTAATTACATCCAAAAATATTTTTAAACAATGAAATTAGGTGCATGGCATTTTTTATGTATTATAATGTAACAAGATTTTTGTTTCTATAGCAACCATTTACAAAGTCACATCCCCTTTCTCTTCTGAAACGGACTCTTGCACACCCCTTTTTGAGCCCGGCCCTCTCTCTTGCAGTGCACCAATTGTATCTAGTGAATGCCTGGTCACATGATCTTCCCTATAACCCAGAATTGATCAAAGAGGATCCAAAGTTCCCCAATGCTGCACTCAATACGTAGTGAATTTTATTTATTAGGACTCTCTTGATCCTTCATATTAGTATTCTGACAGGCGATCATTATAGATCTAATTAGATCAGCTATTTAAAAACCAAAAAATAATAAAACTTTAATTACATCCAAAAATATTTTTAAACAATGAAATTAGGTATATACAGTAGAAAGTTTTAAAATCCTCATAGTGATGTGGTTAAAAATCTCAATTATGGCTAGCGATCACTTATATACATCTATATATCTCTTGCAATATTACAATGCCCAAACGCATAATAGCGTAATCAATTGTATATTTTATCCTAGATCATGCCCTTGTAATTATTAATTCAACTCCTGACAAGTATACAGTGAATCTGTACTTAGCTCACAGCATATTAAGTTGTATACTTGCATTGCTATAGCACATCTGAGTAAGTATACAAGATCTAAACTAAATATTCTACACTTGACATATATTATTTATTTTATTTATTTATAAAATGTTTTACCAGGAAGTAATACATTGAGAATTACCACTCGTTTTCAAGTATGTCCTGGGCATAGAGTTAAGATGACAAATAATACATGGTTACAAATACATAGTTTCATAAGTGAACAGGGTATACATTATATAAAAGACATAGCATGCACAGTTAAAGATAATCTATATTATAGGCGTATGTACAGTAACAGTTACAGACCAGATTAAATGTGAGACAGCTTTAGTTTTAAAAGAATTTAAACTGGTGATGGCTGTGAGAGTCTCCGGTAGGTTATTCCAGTTTTGGGGTGCACAGTAAGAGGAGGAGCGGCCAGCTTCTTTGTTGAGCCTTGGGATCATGAACAGTCTTTTGGAGTCAGACCTCAGATGATAAGTGCTGCATGTGGTAGGGGTGAGGAGCTTGTTCAGATAGCTGGGTAACTTGCCCAGAAAGTATTTGAAGGCAAGACAGGAAAGATGAACTTTGCGCCTAGATTCAAGTGATGACCAATCTAGTTCTTTGAGCATTTCGCAGTGATGTGTGTTGTAGTTGCATTGGAGAACAAAACGGCATATAGAATTGTAGAGGGTGTCAAGGTTGCCAAGGTGGGATTGGGGTGCCGAGCCGTATACTGTTCCCCATAGTCGATAATTGGCATTAGCATCTGCTGTGTGATACGCTTTCTGACCAGCAGACTTAGAGAGGATTTGGTCCTGTAAAGTACACATAGTTTGGCATAGGTCTTGGATGTCAGGATATCAATGTACATCCCAAATGTTATGTGGGAGTCAAACCATATGCCCAAGTATTTAAAACTAGTAAGAGGAGTTAGGGTGGTGTTAGCATTGGTTCTGATCTGGAGCTCAGTCACTGGAAGCTTTAAAAAATTTGTCTTGGTCCCAAATACCATTGTTACAGTCTTGTCAGTGTTTAAAAACAGTTTGTTTTGGGAAATCCAGTTTTCGAGTCTCAATAAGTCAGACTGAAGTATGTGTTGAAGGTCAGATAGGCTATGGCTGTGTGCATATAGGATTGTGCCATCTGCTTACATGTGTATTGAAGCTCCCTTGCAAGCTGTAGGAAGATCATTGATGAACACTGAGAAGAGTAGGGCCTCAGAACAGAGCTTTGCGGGACACCGCAGGTGATATTCAAGGGGTTAGAGTTAGAGCCTAAGATGTACACATGTTGGGATCTACCTGATAGGTAGGACTGAAACCAGTTTAAAGCATGCTTCCCTATTCCAGAGCACTGGAGTTTAAGCAAGATAACATGATCAACCGTATCAAAAGCTTTTGCAAAATCTAGGAATATTGCACCAGTGAGTTGTCCCCTGTTCCATTCCACACTGGATTTCATTGCAAATTTTGGCAGGGTAGTTACGGTGGA
This sequence comes from Ascaphus truei, assembly GCF_040206685.1. Taxonomy (NCBI): domain Eukaryota; kingdom Metazoa; phylum Chordata; class Amphibia; order Anura; family Ascaphidae; genus Ascaphus; species Ascaphus truei. The sequence continues at coordinate 169,138,280 of NC_134487.1, read as the reverse complement.
GTGTTTGGGGAGAAAGGAAATTTGGCTAGGGAAATTTGTCTTGGTATAGTAATTGCTTAATTGGGAGTAAACACATTTTTCCATGACTTTGGATAGTATTAGGAGAAGAGAGATTGGCCTGCAGTTTGAGACAATGTTTTTGTCCCCACTTTTGAAGATTGGGATAACTCTGGCAGTTTTCCATGTCTTAGGGAAATGGCGTGCAGAAAGGATAGAGTTAACTATGGAGGCAATTGGTTTGGCAATGGATGGGGCATCAAGTCTTAGGAACTTAGATTGTAGTAAGTCAGGTCCTCATTGGCTGATTAGTTTTAATTTGAGGAGCGCTTGTGTAATCTCCTCATCGGATACTGGGCCAAATTTAAAATTGTGGGCTGTGTGGGGAGGGGGTGGGGCTATATGGGTACTCCCAGGATGAGATTCATGTTTGTGGTTTGAGTTGCGTTTCGCTAGTAAGTTAGTAGCACACCACACAAAGTAATCATTGAATGCATTTGCAATGTCAGTGGGGTTTGTCAGGGTAACATCCCCCTTAGTGATATTACTTGGTTGTTGAGGGTTAGAAAGCTGGAATATGTTGTTGATAACCTTCCAGAAGTTAGTTGGGTTTGATGTATTCTGGTGGAGAATGTCAGAGTAATATTGTGCTTTGGCATGCCTTGTTTGCCTTGTGTACATATTCCAGTACACAGTATTCTGTATTTAAATGCCTTTAGTACTTTATGTATAGTACTACTGTAAGTGTCTAAACAGAAAATAATAAACACACCAAAAAGTATATTGAAAGATTGAACATTTTTATTTGTACAGGATAATAAAGGAAAAAAGAATAATACAAGAATACAAAGTCGTCTCTTCTTCAAAATGTACAATCTTGTATTTTTCTTCTTTGCAATTGCTGGTACTTCTTGGACATCTTGGTCTGTAAAGAAAGAGACAATATTATATATTTACAATCGCACTATACATTATGCAATCCAGATTTTTGGGGGGTTGGGGCGAAAGGGCATGACATGGGGAATCGTACATTATGACTACAGTACATTGTGACTACTGTACACATGAACAAACTACAGTATTAAACCATGACGCCAGTACAGTCCATTGTTAAACAGTATCTTCTAGTTTTTGAGGGGGGTTGGAGGAGACAAAGCATGCATGTCATGGTCTACAGCACTTTACAGTAGGACTAGAGGTTTTAAAGTACATTAGGTTTTGGGGGGGTTGGGGGGAAGGGACATGGCATGCATGGATTTGAGCACTGTGTCTTACCTGGCATTATAGCTGGGAGAGTTTCCTGCATCAAAGGGGGGGGGGGGGGGAGAGGGGTAACTGCGTGTTGTCTTTGCCAAGCTCCAGACATGCAAAATAGAAAATAAGCATTAAAAAATGAAATAATTTTAAAAAATCAACTATTTATTTTTAAGAGTGAAAACATTGGTGGCGCATCTGTATTTGTAAATAAATGTATAACTAGTAGTCATCGAACAAGTCGATGGACCTCCAGGGAAGAGCCCTTGTATACCTCAAAAAGCTATTGATGCAGTCTCTCAGTTTTCATAAGAAGATTGAAAGCATAAAAATGCACTTCACTTCCTCCATAATTGTTCTCCTTAAATTTGCTGGAAGAGCCTTCCTGTATTTATTGCCTCCATAATTGACATTTTGGGTCCACTAGCTGTACAGTTCAAAACTGATGTGGTGTTTAAAGATGAACTGGGCACATTTCTGAGGTAGACCAGCAGACCTGATCTTGTATGTCTCGCAGACGCTCTGTGGCAGGTCTCTCAGGGGGATGTCTGGGAACTGTACAATCCTGGGTGCTGGAACGTGTGTGCGTCTGGCAGCGGGAAGGGGTAGGTGGTCGGGGAGGATGCTTTCCTCCTGCTTTGGCCTAGCGCTTACCGGGGTTGTCATCTCCTCCAACAGAAAGGTATACATCTATTCTGGAGATGGAGGGGGTGAGCATGGGGGGGGGGGGGGGGCACCTCTGGTGCCAAGCCAAATTAATTGAGCCTTGTGGATTTTGGCTATTTTCTTCTTCACATAAAAAGGTCCAGGGTTCGTCGCCTTGGGGGATTTTGGAACCTTTTCTCAAGGCACCTTTGGCTTTGGCTTGAAAACAGCTTCTGACTTTCGCTTTCTTATGGTCGGCACAGCAGAAGAAAGCAGGTTCCTGCATCTATAAAATCGGGGTTTGTCCATGGAAGCAGATGGAAGAATGCACAATACAGTATCTGTTCAAGAGCTCATTCAAATAGACATTAGCGTGAGGGAGGCTATGCATTTTGTGTCACCTTTTAAGCACTGTGTCCCTATTGGAATTTTTTGGTGGCTGTGGACACGAGCTGCAGGTATTAAAAGTGGGTGTATACAATACTTTACCTCTTGTGGCCCATTATAAATACACCATCACTTCTGTTGATTCAATGCACATTAAATATATATCGAATATACATTCCTCTGTGCTTGATTTATTTTCTAAAGCAGCGATGCTGAAGAAAGTTATTTTAAAGGATCTCAGCATGAGAATACAGGACATGTACATGAAAGGACACAGAATTTAACAGATCAAACGCTGGTTACTGAATTCGGGCCTCAATTTAGCACAAAGCACTGTAAGCTATCATGCCCATGGTCAGGCAAAAGGTGTACAGCGGAGTCCCCCAGTCACAACAGAGTAAGTATTTTTGTGTTCATTCTGTAATGACTGTATTACTTGTATATGCATCTTGCATATCAAAATGCATTTTTTTGTTTACTTTGCAATTATTTAGAATACTGTATACAGAACTGTATGTCATGTATTTGTTTTGACTTTTTTTTGGACCTATCAAATTGTTCTCTTTTCCTTTAAACTGTACTGTAGGACTCCAAAGCGTCTGGTGGACGAAATCAGCAAGGCTAATGATGAGCGCTGTGCAGCAAGAGTCAAGACTATTCTAGAGAACAGTCACAATATCACAGCATCTGAGACCAGCATCAGGGTGATGAGATGCCAATTGGGATGGAAATATGGACGTGTTAGGTAAGTGTCTTACTGTAATAAAGTATAGTATAATGCAATACTGTAGTATGCAGAGTGATAGAACAGGGATGATACTGTAATTACTTTGCCTTAGTTAGGATAGTACAGGTAAAGTATTGTACTGTACACTACTGTAGGTAAAATTGTGGTTTTACTATACCTGTAAAATTCTTCCTTGTCTTAAAAGAGCGTATCCAATGATAAGGGATGCCAACAAGATAAAAAGAGTGGTCCAAGCACAGGCATGGATTGAAAGGGGCGAGACTTTTCAGGATGTAATCTTTTCTGACGAGACAACTGTAGCTTTTGAGAGATTTGCCACTTTTGTATTTCACAAAAAATGACACCTATCTCTGAAGCCCAAGGTACCCTGTAATGAAGCAAGTGTGGGGTGAGATTTCTAGACGTGGACCAGGATGCATCATCATTTTTGAGGGTAAATAATGTTCAAAGTCACATGCTGTGGCCTTATGCACTGTACAGTACAACTGTAGGGTATTCTGTACCCTAATGTTCAGTTTTAACATCATTTTTTCTTCACTTGTTCCAGGAATAATAGACAAAGTATTTTTTCCAAGAGCAAATAGTTACACATATAGTTGAATACATTTGGCATGATTTCCCATCTGGTGGTCATCGGTTCTTCCAGAACAATGACCCTAAACATACTGCCTCTGTAACTATATTCTTGCGAGCGGTATCAACTGGGTTAGGATGGCACTGGAGTAAGTGCTCCAGTGTACATTAACATTTTCTCATTGTTTTAAACTGTTTGTATCTGTTCAACTACTGTAATTCACCATATCCCCCCCCCCCCCCTCCCATTCCAGATCACCAGGTTTGAACCCTATCAAATTGGTGTGGCATGAGCTGAAGGATCATATAAGAAGGTTGTTTAACAGTCCAAAAAGGAGGAATTAATAGAATGAATAAAGAGTTTCTGGAATGACATACTGACTGTGCAAAGATGCAACAACTACATAGGCCATATTAGCAGCGTTTTGCCTGTTCTTTTACAGCGTAAAGGGAATGCCACCGGTAAATAGTAAGGTATAATACTGTGCTGTACTATAGTAAGGTAAGTACAGGTACAGTAAGTATAGCACAGGTAAGTATGATACTGACAATAACCTGATTAAATCTTAGCCTTCTATTAAAGGTAATTGAACGTTAACCTTTTTATGTCTGCGCTTACTCAACTTTATATATACTTAATTATATACAGAACTTTATGTATAGTATTTGTATTAGACGTGTGTATTACCTATTTTATTAAAAAAATCATTATAGTTTACATATACGGCAAGTTATACAGTACTGTAGTTTATTGTATTGTATGTCTTTATTTATATAGCGCCATTAATGTACATAGCGCTTCACAGTAGTAATACATGTGGTAATCAAATAAATAACAGATAATATAAATAACAGATCATGGGAATAAGTGCTTTAGACATAGAAGTAACATTAAGGAAGAGGAGTCCCTGCCCCGAGGAGCTTACAGTCTAATTGGTAGGTAGGGAGAACGTACAGAGACAGTAGGAGGGAGTTCTCGTAAGTGCATCTGCAGGGGGCCAAGCTTTATGAATCATGTGTTCAGAATATCCACAGTGCTATTCATATGCTTCTTTAAGCAAGTGTGTCTTAAGTTGGGTCTTAAAGGTGGATAGAGAGGGTGCTAGTCGGGTACTGAGGGGAAGGGCATTCCAGAGGTGTGGGGCAGTCAGTGAAAAAGGTTTAAGGTGGGAGAGGGCTTTAGATACAAAGGGGGTAGAAAGAAGACATCCTTGAGAAGAACGCAAGAGTCTGGATGTGCATAACGAGAAATTAGGGCTGAGATGTAGGGAGGGGCAGAAGAGTGTAAAGCTTTAAAAGTGAGGAGAAGAATGGAGTGTGAGATGTGGGATTTGATCGGCAGCCAGGAGAGGGATTTCAGGAGGGGAGATGCTGAGACAGATCTAGGAAAGAGTAGAGTGATTCTGGCAGCAACGTTTAGGATAAATTGTAGGGGAGACAGGTGAGAGGCAGGAAAGCCGGACAGCAGGAAGTTACAGTAATCAAGACGGGAGAGAATGAGGGCCTGAGTTAGAGTTTTAGCAGTCGAGCAACAGAGGAAAGGGCGTATCTTAGTTATATTGCGTAGGAAAAAACGACAGGTTTTAGAAATGTTTTGAATGTGAGGGGCGAATGTGAGAGAGGAGTCGAGTGTGACCCCTAGGCAGCGTGCTTGGGCTACTGGGTGAATGATCGTACTTTCAACAGTAATGTGGAAGGAGGTAGTAGGGCCAGGTTTGAGAGGAAGTATGAGGAGCTCTGTTTTAGCAATGTTGAGTTTAAGGCGGCGGAGGGTCATCCAGGATGATATAGCAGAGAGACATTCAGAAACTTTGGTTTGTACAGCAGGTGTACGGTCGGGTGTTGAAAAGTATATTTGTGTGTCATCAGCATAGAGTTGATAATTAAACCCAAAAGATGTTATTAGGTCACCTAGAGAGTGTGTGCACGAGAAAAGAGAAGAGGTCCCAGGACAGAGCCCTGGGGTACTCCCCTAGAGAAATCAATAGAGGGGGAGGTGTTAGCAGAAGAGACACTGAAAGTACGATGGGAGAGGTAGGATGAGATCCAGGATAGAGCTTTGTTCCGAATACCAAGAGTATGAAGAATGTGAAGGAGAAGAGGGTGGCCCACGGTGTCAAATCCTGCAGATAGGTTTATTCATTTTGTGTGATCCTGCAGCCATTGTTTTTCCTTTCACAGATGCAATACTTCTGGAAGTGGTTGGTTGTGGGGAGGGGGGGGGGTTGAAATGTCAAAATGTCCAACATGTACTGTGTGCATAACAGTCAATAGTTTGTCCTAATCCCCCCGCTCTCAATGACAAAAGGTCATTTACGCTGACTGAGGTGACACATCTATACCACATGGAATTAAAAACCAGATTAGCCAAAACCTGAAACATTAGTACAGATGTGTCTTTGTGTGTGAATGTTCTATTGTGAATGTGTGGTGGGGCGAGGGGGGAGATGCAACCAAAATATTTCATCTTGGTATACATAATGCTGTGATGAGCCTGCAGGATTAAAGTTGAAAGAAATCAGTTGAACTGTTGTAAAATACAATACAAGTTATGACTTCCTTGATACTGTACAACATGCATGTCAAACTCCAGTCCCCGAGGGCTGCAAACAGGCCAGGTTTTCAGGATATCCCTACTTCATAACAGCTGGCTCAATTAGTGGCTCAGTCATACTGGGCCACTAATTGAGTCAGCTGTGCTGAAGTAGGGATATCTTGAAAACCTCACCTGTTTGCGGCCCTCGAGGACTGGAGTTTGACATGCATGCTGTACAATATGTCTGTGTTATATTTCCATAAACAGTATGATACTGTAAGCAGACCAAGCCTACCCAAAGTTGAAGGCATTAAAAAGAATTTCCACCCCCCCCCCAAATGACAGTATGCCACCTCATAGAGAAATACAAATGTAGTGATTTTATAAATGTAAAATTTAATAAAATATGAGAAAAAATGCATACTGTAACAAAGTTTTCCTTAAAATCACTTATTTATTAAGGACTGCTCAAGGGGGAAAAAAACATATTAATTTTTTTTTTTTGGACTTGAAAATCCCATAGGCAGTAAAGTCATTCTAGACCATTTACTGTAGACTTCAGGACTTCTCAGGCGCATGCGCGTGAAACAAGGCCAAGAACAAAACGGTCAAACATATTGTTACTTTCTTGTTTAAGGTCCCACGGCCCACGGAGAGGAGGTGTTGATAAGGAGCCGAATGCCTTTTGCTTGGATTACTGAGGGAGGTGTGGGGAAGGGTGCAACTACGCAAATTGTTTAATCTTTGTGTAATTCTGGGTAAACCGTGCAGATTTACATTTTAAATAAATCATTTGAACTGACTGTTGTAAAATATAATAAAAGAGAGAAAAAGAATGGTGCAAATAGCGTTACAAGCTAAACAATATATGTGAAGTGCAAACTAGTAATAAACACTTGGATATACCCAGCACTTACTAGGCAATGCTGCCAGGAATAAATGACCCAAAACAAAGTCAAAAGGAAATGCAACAAAAACAATACAAACCGGCGCCTAAAAATGTCCAAAATCAGTCTGATAAAAGTCCAAGTGAAGAAAAACTTCAAAGTTTTGCTTGAACTTCTGTGCTTCCAAAATTGGATGAGTCCACAGCCAATTGACTCGTGATATGTGGACTAAGGACAAAAATATAATAGTGTAATACTGTTGATCAAACAAACATGTAACACAAACATAGGACAAACAACCACTTACAACAATAAACAGTGAAAAGCAAGGCTGAAAAAGAAGAGCTAATTTATTACAAATAAAAAAATGAATGACAAATATAAACAATAAGCAGGCAACTGGTCCAGTTCGTGTAAAACTTGAATCCTACTCACAAGAAGCTGTAAATAAAATCCCAGTGTACTGCAGTCTTAGGAACAGCTTGTCCTCCGGTGGTGTCTGGCTGCTTTCCTGCAACTCTCAAACGCTCCCACGCTGTCCTGGATCTTGAGGTCCTTTGCTGGAGGTGTGCTGGGGTGGTGGGAGTCGATCCACGTGTTTGGAGATGGGAACATTTTTAGGGAGTACATTTTCTTTTACAAACGATTTATAGATGATTTAATTTTAATTTGGGAGGGTGATGTTTCTACACTTATATCTTTTATTCACACTTTAAATATTAATGAGTACAATTTAAATTTCACATATACGTTTATTCACCAGCACATTCAGTATTTAGATCTTCATCTGTATGTTGACATCAATTTAATAATCCAATCGGACATTTACCGGAAGTCCAATTCCCGCAACACTTTTTTACGTGCCAACAGCTGTCACCCTAAGGCCCTTATTAAAGGAATTCCTAAAGGACAATTTATTCGCCTTCAGTGTAATTGTTCTAATGAAGAAGATTATGAATTACGGGTAAAAGATCTTTTTGATCGTTTTGTACAGCGTGGATATAACCCAGATGATTTATGTAAATCTATACAGGAGGTTTCCACTATCAATAGAGCGGATTTGTTTCACCATTCCAATAGGGGTCCTTCTATAAATAATTCACCACTATTCATTACTTCGTTTAGTGCCCAGGCCGAACAGGTCAAGTCTATTCTAAAGAAACATTGGCCAATACTGTCTCTGGACCCCATCTTGAAGCCACTCATAGCCTCAGGCCCCAATGTAGTCTATAGGAAAGCAAGGACGGTAGCTAATTTTTTTTATCCCCAAGCCTCTTTTCCTCGGAATTAAAAAAGGAAAATACACTTCCTAATGGTTCTGTTCTTTGCAGTACTTGTACAATTTGTAATAATATGAAGAAATCAGACAGATTTTTTCCAGTCAAACTGGAAGGATTCATATAATTAAGTCATTCATAAATTGCAAATCTTCCTATGTTGGCTACCTCATCACCTGTGGATGTGGTAGCCAATATGTAGGAAGAACAATTAAGAATCTTAAAGTCCGCATTATGGAACACTTGCGGCTGATCTCCAATGGGGATCTTAATCATCCTGTTCCAAAGCATTTCACCCATTGTCCCCAAGGTGGATTAAAAAACTTCAGATTCCAGGGTATTCAGTTCATTCCACCACTACCTACGGGGGGGGGGAGGGGAATAGAACCAAAAGATTGGATCAACGTAAGGCATTCTGGATCTTTACATTAAGGACCAGGGTGCCTCACGGTATGAATATTGACCGGACCTTTCCCACTTTCTCTAAATTGATACACTCTTTGGTTACCCTGATCAATTATTTATTGAACTCATCCTCTTTATGACATAATAATGTTTATGTTTATGTATTATTCTAATTACTAACATATTCTTTGTTTTACATTCCAGTTAACAGTCCTTATCAACATTTTCTGTATATGGAATTTATACAGTGGAATATACATTATGGATGTTATTATGCTTATATTATCTTAGTATATATTTATACATATACATAAAGATTAAGATAACTGTATGTATTTATTCTTATGTATCCACTGTTTTCCATAGAGATGAACTTTGCCAATTAATAATCACACACACTGAGCCTGTGTTCTTTTTCATGTATTTATTATACATTTATCATTTAAATTAGTGATATTAATGTGTATTTACTATGATATAGCCAGTTTGTGTCTGTGATTGTTAACATGTCTTCTTGCATGTATTGTATTTTATTTATCCTAAGGTTTTTCTTATATTTTTTGTTATTTTAGATCAGTTTTTATGTCTATTTTGTAATTATTTGTTAGTTTTGTTAGTTAAAGTTTTTCAATAAAGTTTATTATATTTTATCCACTCTCTCCGCCTCTAGCCCGGCAGGCGCATCACGGGCATGCGTTCCAGGGTGGATACGGGCGCACACTAGTGTCGTCACCTCATGTGCCGAGGTGAGGTGTTGGACATGATGAGATGTCACAGCGGTGCGACGTGTCACTGGTGCGCATGCGCGGTGCGGCCCTGCGGGACTTTTGGCGCGAAATGGTAGCTATATAAAGAAGAAGGTATGTTTTTACATTACACCTTGATAAAGGCCCACGGGATGAAACGCGTTGGTGCGTTGGCAATGTTCATTTCCCTGTGAGCTTATTCATTAAACACCTTCAGTTTCATCTTTGGAGTTTGCCCGTGATATTTGTTTCTTCAGGATTACTTCTGGCAGCAGTGCTCCTTTGCTCTACTCTTCAATCATTGCTTCTACACATTAGGATTGCACGCAGTGGAACTACTACTCATCATTGGTTTTCTGGAGTTCAAGATACCCCCAAGGGCAGGTAATGGGCAATAGCCCTTATATTGCTACCTCTGCCCCTGTATTGGGGAAGCTTATATTTTGAGAGGGGTGTGCATTTTGACCATATCTGCGGTAGTCTGGCTGACTGACCACTAGGTCTTTATTTTGCACCCCCCTTAAATGCGCAATACCTATATGACCTTATGGATAAGTCATAGTGTTCCTATCTCCAATTATTTCTTCAATATTATGATGATTTTTCAACAGTGTACACACTTATATTGAGCGTCACGCTCCACACAATTTCACACTTGGACTTTTATCAGACTGATTTTGGACATTTTTAGGCGCTGGTTTGTATTTTTTGTAAAATATAATAAAAGGTACTGTATGACCCAAAGTTGAAGTATTGAATTAAATCCCCCCCCCCCCCCAACTTCATTAATATTTTTTTTTCTGAGTTTCTTGCTGAATATATGACACCTGCAAAGCCCAACTATACAGTAAAAAGCAACCTCATTGCTAAAATAATAATGTTGTGATTTGAACAATGTTGAAATTGATTAAATATTTTAAAAAGCATTAAATAAAGTGTTTCTTCAAATCATTCATTTATGAATCCCTTCTCGAGAAAAAAAAAAAAAAAAGGGCCTTTTTTTTAAACTTGACTTGACTTTAAATTCACATTGGCAATGAAGTAATTCTAACCAAATTACAGTACAGGTCTTCTTATCAGCCATGCAAGACCCGAAGCATGTGTCTTTCTGTGTGAATGTCCTGGATCAGCTGGGGAAGATGTTAATAATGAGTCAAATGCAATTTCCTTGGCTTTGTGGGGGGAAGAGATGAGATGCAACTCAATTAGTCTTTTTTACAGTACTATACGGATGATCGTGAAGGATTAGAAAACAACTCTTTAAGCTATTTGCAAATTTAGTTCTTTTCTAAATCTTAACATTAATAAAATATGTAAAAAAAAAAAGCATCAATTAATGTTTTCCATTAAGCATGAAGTGGAATAAAAACAATCCACATCTCTGTGTGAAATGGTATTACAGGTTATGACATGTAATTGAATCACAGTGCATAGTGTTTTGTCCAAAATAATACTAAAGCGTGGCAAAGTTTAAAAAAGCTTGAAGCTAGTAATACGGACTGTATAAAAGTAAAAAAAGACAAAAAAAAAATTAAAGCAATATTAGAGTTCCATCGAACTTCATCCTTATCTTTTGACGCTCTATTTCAACGTTTCGTTTCTGGAAAAAAAATTATGCTATAAATTCAGGTAGTGCACATGCATCAAGTCATGCTCTAGTGCACATGTGTACAAATATTGAAGGGCTATGGCAGGCATACAGTACACTATCTGTATACCAGGCTCCCCCCTGCTAGGCCACGGAATCAAATGACGCACAGGGTCATGTGACGTCACGTTTCCATGGTAATTTGATGCCAGGTTACCATGATGACGCATTGCTGGAAGGGAAGGTACTATAAATGGATTACAAAGGCTTTGTGCGTTCCCCCGGCATTTCATTTAAATGCCTGGGGGAGAGCGCAGGACCTCTATAACTGCTGTGCCCCCCCCCCCCGAAAATCTAGTGCCCCCCAGGGGAATTAAAGTTAATACTTTATAGTACATTATATTTACCTTCATTATAATCTTTGCCAACCGGGTGATGAGCCAATGTCAGAGGTGTATTGTGCGTACAAGATGGGGTCACTCATGTAGTCTGCATTATGTTTATCTTCATTATATACGTTGGCCACCGTTTGGAGATGACACAATGTCAGGGGTGTACAGCATTGTGCGTAACAGTCGGGATCACTCATGTAATCAGCATTATAGTTGACAGGTGCCTGCTGAAGTTGGTAATCTGGCAGGTTTTCAGTGACGGTTGGCCCGTTATTGCAATATTATTGGGAAGTCGGTTTGGGTACCTGTACACTGCAGGGACCGGAAGTACTACGAATCTGAAATGGATGACACCCAACCTTTCTTCTTTTGCAGTTGGCATTGAGCAAACATTCCAGCAAAAGCTGGAAGCACAGAACAATATCCTCTTGTACAGGTATCTCCCAGAGGAGGGGCTATGCGAAAAAAGCAATCATCATAAGTTAATTTTTGCCTTATCGAATGCTTCCAGCCACGTTGGTTCGTGAAAATTTGAAGAATTCATATTTTTCAATTATATAGTCGTAAATCTCTGCTAAAGTCGCCTTCTTATCTGTTCCAGCATTAATTGCAGAAACTACATTGTGGTTTTGTATAACGACTTGATATGATGTCCATTCAACAAGCGCAGGGATAGCAATGTAGAATAACGGGACAAGCATTGTGCATACTGTGGAGATTTTAATTATGAAATACCTACATTTGATAACGTCTTTAGTGATCAAGGTCAATTTACAATGGATGATTGTAGTGGCCACTCTTTTTATTTAGTTTTTAAATACCTGCAAATTGACTACACACAACTCACTGGTTGCCCTGTGCAAAGGGATTCACTTTTGCCATTTGGCGGAAAACACAAAACTGCATCCAAACAAATCACAATCACAGTAATCACGGAAAATCAACAACGGTAAACGTGTGTGATTGACAGCCTTCACGGAAGATTTATGAGTGAATGCCGCATGGAATACAGAAGACTTTACGAAAACGGGGCAGAGAAATGATAGATTAATGGCCGCTGCATCTGTATACATAAAACCGCTGGAACACAGACTATGATAGTGGTATTACTGTAGCATATACTGTATAAGCTCGTATTTTGACTAAGTAGATGTATTACCCGATGTAAATAGGGCCTTAAGACAATCAAATGTCCGCTAGACCACATCAAATTTAACCAACTGATAACAGATCTCCTTAGGGGCTTTCACACCTATACCTCTCTATTTAATCTGTATACCAAGCACTAATTGCCTCTGTCACCACTACAGTTACTGTAATCAATTTTCAATTAGGTCATCAATGATGAAGGAGTTTCAATATCATTACCAAGATAGTCTTTCCAACCTCAAATACAGTCTCTATTATCTGTGCAGATGCTAATGAGTTTTGGAGATAAACAAACAATAATTGTTATAATAAGACAGCCTGTGAAACTGTTCATAGGATAAGACCAATCATGTTTTATTGGTCAGTGCGTTGCTGTCTCACGATTATAGGCTAACGGGATCCCGCGCTTTTAATTTAGCTTTGTATATATTAGATTACTGGGAACAGCGTTTTAGACTCCACCCTCCCTGAAGAAGCACGGTCTATGTGCGAAACGTATGTTGGAAATAAGGCGTCACACTGGTGACGTCAGTGAAGTGGCGACTCCTCGTGAATACTGACCGAGTCAAGGCTTGTATACTGGATTTTTTGGCCTCCAACATGGTCCTCCGTGACTACTGATATACTATCTACTACATTATATTGGTGTGGTCTAACAGACACTTAATTGTCTTAAGGCACTATTTACATCGGGTAATACATGTACTTAGCCAAAATACCAGCTTAGCTATGCTATAGTAATACCACTAGCATAGTCTGTGTACCGGCGGTTTTGTGCATATATATATATATATATATATATATATATTTCTGCTCCTGTATGATTAATTGTGGCCACTGCTATACTGATAACATTTACCGAAGTGTATATATCTGTGTGGTGAAGCCATTTTTTGGGTATATTACCACACACTACAGACATTGCACACCACATATATGTCAAGTGGAGAATATTTAGTTTAGATATTGTATACTTATTCAGATGTGCTATAGCAATACAAGTATACAACTCAATATGCTGTAAGCCAAGTACAGATTCACTGTATACTTGTCAGGAGTTGTATTAACAATTACAAGGGCATGATTTAGTATCACATATACAATTGATTACGCTATTATGCGTTTGGGCATTGAAATAATGCCAGATATATATACTGTATGTGTATTTAAGTGATCGCTAGCCATTATTGAGATTGTTAACCATATCACTATGAGGATTTTAAAACTTTCTACTGTATATACCTAATTTCATTGTGTTAAAATATTTTTGGATGCAATTAAAGTTTTATTCTTTTTTGGTTTTTAAATAGCTGATCTAATTAGATTTATAATGATCGCCTGCCAGAATACTAATCTGAAGGACTAAGAGAGTCCTAATAAATAAAATTCACCATGTATTGAGTGCAGCATTGGGGAACTTTGGATCAATTCTGGATTATATGTTAGTTTGTCCCATTATGCACCTTACATTCTATTTCTGTCTCAATATATATTAGGAACACTATATATGAGGCGTTTGTTCTATCTTGCTATATACACATGATCTTCCCCACAGAACTTTGCATCTTTGGTCCTCTTCTGCTGCTCTGACAGCCATTTAGTGAACCCCTGAGCCGAATCTTTGCTGATCGATCACAGGAGAATGGATCGATCGGCAACGTAGTTAATTACTTATTGTGTGGATTGTATTGATGCACATATTAACAGGGGAGAAAATTGCAGCTTGGACTGCTGCTTTAAAATAAACCAAAAAAATATAATTTACATGAACAGAAGGTAACATTGTAAAGTATTCATTTTGCAAGGGTACACAGTGCAATTAATTTGTTATATGACTACCAGAAGACCATATAACAGAAGCAGTTATGCAACATAATATAACAGTATTGGTCAAATAAGATGTGCACAAACAGTATAGTTCAATTGGTTATCCAAGTGGTTTTGCTCAGAATTTAAACTTTAACATTCTGCAGAATCACAGCAGCTTCATAACAGATTATACTAATATAGTTGTAAATACTAGGAAACAGATGAGGCTGGGTTAAGAGGAGAGCCCATTTGTGTGAGTACTTTATCCAACCACTGCAAGGGACCATGAAGATGAATTTCTATCCAGCATGGTGTGCTTGTTACATCTTGACGGTGATATTCTGCTCCCCATCCCTAATAAATAAATATATAAATAAATCCATAAACAGATATTAAAGAATACAACATTATTGAAGTGTGTACAGTAAAACACTTGACTAGGGTTTCTATCATAGTTTTCAGGCTTCAAAACTAGAGCAATACTAATACAAAAAAAAAAAAAACACAGCCAATTGAATACAATTCAATTGCATCCTAGTAACAAGCATAGCGTTTTAGTACTGTAGCTGTATTGGGCTTGGGAAAGTGTAGATTTGTGGCAGGTTGTACAGTATTAATTTGTAATAGGCCAACATCATAATTTTTTTTTTTTAAACTTTGTCTTTATTAGTTTTTTGTGCATACATACATAGGAGAGAATAATGTCGATAACTGTCCAAAGTAGACACAGAACTGTCTGAGACATACCACACAAAACAGACACGTGATGGGGAGACGACACGACAACACAGCCACAAAACCATGACGACAACAGAGAGAGGGGGGGGGGGGAATGTGGGGGGGGGAAGGTCAGGCGATGAGTGTCCATCTTTGCCTATTTGAGCCACGTCCATCAGACCCTAGCCACATCCGTAATGCAGCTCATCGTTATCTGCACGAGCGATACTGCATCCACTCTATTAGCAATACCCAGAGGGTTCTACCCGGGAGCCTCCCTAAAGTCAGCCCGTCCTGTCTGGCTCCCAGTCACCCATCAAAGGAGAACTCTTTTACTTCAATCATAGCCAGATTGTGGCATCATTCACCCCCTGGATACCTGTCTGGGCCAGCCAAGGCAACCAGACAATTTGGAATTTATCACCCGAATCGTTAACTAGGCTTGTTAACTTTTCCATGCGGCATATGAACCAAATTCTGTTCCTGATCTTTGCTAATGAAGGAATTGCGTTCTGATTCCACAATGCTGCGGTCTCGCACCTCATAGCTGTAGCAAAGTGTGCGATTAATTTGTTCCCCGAGCGTGAAACCTCCTTTGTGGGTTTGCCTAATAAGAACAGCCACGGGTCAAGCTGAATTTGGAGGCCCAAAAAGATCCTCTGTAGCCAATCGCGAATCTGGGCCCAGATAGGTACTATTTTCGGGCAAGACCACAGCATGTGTACCAAGTCCCCCCATTCCCCGCACCGCCTGGGGCAGAGCGGGGAAGAGCCCGGGATAAATTTCGCCAGTCTAACTGGGGTGAGATACCAACGTAACATTACCTTATATGAGTTCTCCTTTAATGTCGTGCATATGGAGCTGCTAGCTGCGGCCTTAAAAACCGCTGACTAGTCTTCGTCCTCTAGTGTGCCCTGTAAGTCCGCTTCCCACTGACCCATGAATCTGGGTTTGTCAGTCTCGTCTTTGTCGGTACCAACCACCTCTCTGGGTCCCCATGCCATTGCGTGATTTGGCACAATTGCGCCGCTTTGTAATAGGATATAATGTTCGGAAAAGCTAGACCCCCTGCCTCCTTAGGCTTCTGCATCATTTTGGCTTTTATCCGTGGTTTTTTACCATTCCAAATAAACTTTGAGATTGACTTTTGAAGCCCTTTAATGTCCGCGTGTACCACGGGTATCGGAAGAGTTTGAAATAGGTATAAAATACGGGGAAGGATGTTCATCTTGACGCTACAGATCCTACCCATCCATGAGATACCATATGCCGCCCAGTCTTGTAATTCTTTTTAAGAGTCTTCAATAGACTGGGGTAATTTGCGTGATATAAGGAGCTTATCTTTTTTGTGATATGCACCCCTAGGTACCTTATGGATGTAGGTCGCCACTTAAACTCAAAGTTGAGTTCAATCAGCTTCTCCGTATCTCGTGGGATGTTGAGGCTTAGTGCCTCAGATTTTGTCTGATTTATTTTAAACCCAGAGATCCGGGCGAAGCGCTCTAGAAGCTCGAACAGGTTGGGTAGCGAGATGAGCGGCTTAGTAAGGGTCAGAATAATGTCATCTGCATACAAAGCCACTTTGTGTTCTTGCGAGTGGATTTGTACTCCAGAGATATCAGCGTTGCTTCGAATTTGTGCTGCTAGTGGCTCGATACATAAGGCAAACAGCAAGGACGATAGCGGGCATCCTTGCCTCGTGCCACTTTTAATTTGAAACAGCTCTGAGGGGAACCCCTGGTGAACCACCCTCGCTGCTGGCGCGTTGTATAACGCTTTTATTTCCCGAAGAAATGTGCTTCCGAACCCAAATGCCTCAAGCGTGGACTCCAAGTATGGCCAGTCAATCCTGTCGAAGGCTTTTTCCGCATCTAAGCTTAAAACAACGCTAAGGATCCCGTTGGCTCCCACAAAATCTATTATATCTACAATCCGTCTGGTATTGTCGGCCGCTTGTCTATTTCTAACAAAGCCAACTTGATCCGGATGGATTAACCTCGGTAGGATGACACTTAAACGGTTGGCCAGCAATTTGGAATAGATTTTAACATCTGTATTAATCAATGATATCGGCCTATAACTTTCACAATTTGTGGGGTCTTTGTCCCCTTTATGAATCAAGGAAATCGACGCCTGGAGCATCTGCTCTGCGAATGGCTCTCCTGCTAATACTCTGTTAAACATCCGGAGCATGTGTGGAGCTAAGACTCCTATAAAATTTTTATAATACAAGTTAGAGAACCCATCCGGGCCGGAGGCTTTAGATGACTTTAAAATTTTGACCACTGCTGCTAGTTCTTCCCCCGTGAAGTCGCATTGGATTGCCTCTCGTTCCAATCTGTTCAGTTGTGGCAGAGCTGCGTCCGCTAACTATTTCCGCAGATTACTGCTTGTCTTAGCGTTATGGACCACCTTCTCCCCATTGTATAGCTGTGCATAAAACTTTTCAAACTCCCCCACTATAACTTTGGGGTTGGAGGAGACCCGCCCCTCTGAGGTCCTGATAGAATGTATATTAAAATTTGGCTTCCTATTGCGGAGTCTGGTGGCTAGCATAGTGTCCGGTTTATTAGCTTTCTCAAAGAACTTCCTCTGCGTCCAACTCAGGTCTTTCTCGGCCCTGGAGGTGAGGAGGAGGTTAAGCTCAATCCTGACATTCTTCAGCTCCTGGAAAATCTCTTGCAGATCTTGGTCACTTATTATACCACATTTCAGGAGATGAGTTTAGGATTTATAAAATTAAGGAATTAATGTTTAAAAATTGTACATTTTTTAATTGCATTCTTCAATTGCATTTTAAAAGATTTTTAATTGCATTTTAAAAGTTTGTGTATAAAATTGTTATTAACATATGTTTTTTAAGAACATTGATTATGCTTATTGACTAGTAGCTATTATAGAGTGGGGGTGTGGTAGACCGGTCGGCCGCAGTATATATAGCAGGAGCCGCGAGCCAAATCCTTTCTTACTACGGAGCCTGAGGAAGCCCAAAAGGGCGAAACGCGTAGCTCAAAATCCCCAAGACGTTTTGAACCTTTGCAGCCACCGTCGGGAGTGGGACACGGGAAGCGCAGCGCTACATCCGGACGCGGAGGGAGGTTGCTGCAATACCACGAGTCCTGCACTATATTCCCTAAAGACCGGCTTTTTACTTTTGCCACAGCGCAGCTCACTTGTTGAGTTAGCGGTGTTGTTTTTTGATTTTTTTGATTTGTTTAAATAAATTCTTTGGCTTTTACCTTCTGGGTTATAACCCTTCATTTACCACTCTGGAGTGAGAAATCACCACCCCACCCCACTTTGAATTCCGATCCGGGGACTACAGGAGGAGCAACAAAGATAACATTCCAAGTGTGTACTCACACTTGGCCGTGTGAGTAGCAATACCCTGTTATTTATTTCCCATCACTTGACACATATTTGTGTTTTGATCATAGACCTCTTAAAACTCTATTGGAGAAGCGCGACTGTCTCCTGGAGTCCAAAGAAGCCACCCCAAAGAGTGCACTCACACATGCCCGTGTGAGTGTTTGTAGTATATTCTAACCCTGTTTGTATCCCTTGAAACATCATACCATTGTGAATGCTTTCTGCTTATATGTTTATTCATTTATACCGAGGGTGATACCACACCAAAGAAGAAGGAGAAGAAGAGCGCAGACGCAAAGTGGAGAACGAATTTACAAGACAGAGAGGAGACCAAAAGATACCTTGATGCGACAGCATTTGCACAAGGCCGTGTGAGTGTTAAGAATTAATACACACTTCTAAAACCCCACTTTTATTGCTTCAGAGTCTAACACACCTGAACCATACTGTATTCCATTTCACCCTTCCACCTGTGCTCCCCCATCTCTTTCTCTTGGATCCTTCAGCTCCTGTAATGTGTCCCCTCTACCTGTACGGCTATGTAGTGTAGAGAGCTCGTGCAACCTCTTGTAAAGCTGGGTCAATTTGGCCTCCCTTTGCTTTTTCCTACCGGCAGCTATACCTATTAGTACCGCCCGCATCGTGGCCTTGTGAGCCTCCCACAACGTAGAGTGGGATTCCACACTGCCTAGGTTAGTCTGAAAATATCTTAAGATTTCATCTTTGACTAGCTGCTTAATATCTGGTATTTTAATTAAAGATTCATTTAGCTTCCAATTTGCTCCTGACGTAGCAGACCCAATTTGTATGCATCGTAGCTCTACCAATGCATGATCCGACCACGTAATGTCATGTATGTTGGTATCGGAAATCTGTGGGACCATTCTACCAGAGACAAAGAAGTGGTCAATCCTACTGTAGCTGTCATGAGGGTGGGAATAAAAAGTGTAACTACGGTCTCCCTGGTGTTGTTCTCTCCATATGTCTACGAGACCTATTTGCCTTAATCCTTTCAGTAAGGGGCCGTTCCCTTCCCTCCTCAGGGACTGCTGGGGTGTGGAACGATCTACCCGCGGGTCCATTACCTTATTGAAGTCCCCTGATAAGACTACGTGTCCGTCCGCCCAACGCTGGAGCGTCTGGAAAAATGCTTCAAAGAACTGGGGTTGACCCTCGCTGGGTGCATACACGCAGGCCAGTGTCAGTCTACTTTGTTTGAGGAGGCCTACTAAGATAAGAAATCTCCCCTTTGGGTCTCGCTTTATCTTCTCGACTTGAAAGGGAGTTTTATTATGAAACAATATAGCTACACCTTTTTTTTTCCCCTGCCGAAGACAGATATACTTGCCTAAAGTGCTTGTCTAGGAACTTTGGGGTGCTAGTGGGTCTCTTGTAGGAAGACCACGTCTGCCCTCCTACGTTTAAATTCCGAAAAGGCAACTTTCCTTTTGTTTGGGCTATTGAACCCCTAGGCATTCTGGGATAAAAAAGTTACCGCCATATCTTAGTGTGGATTGTGTGGACATGCTTACAATAGATCTCGTGTGTACCTAGAAGAAGAGCAGCTTGAGGGCCTCTTGGACTGTGATGATGGCTCCTGCAGATCTTCTCTCTCTCGCCTTGGGGGGCTGGGATGGGGGACGGAGAGAACACAAGGGAAAAAAACAGACACAGAAAACACGCATAAACAAAAAGAACCGTGTTGGTCCCACCGGACCTTGGGTTCATCGCCCGGGAGAGACCCTCCCTATCTGGACCCCCCTCCCTCCCGATCCAGCTCCATGGCCCACGACTCCAGCTATGAATACCCGGGACTTTACCGGGGATGCAGGCTAGGCCCACCTCCCCAGTGCCGACGCGCATGCCTACGGGTAGAGTGGCGACAAGCCCCCTCCCGCCGACAGCCGCACGTAATGAAAACCAAACCTCTAACTGCTAAAATATCTATAACTACAACTACCCTCCCTCCCCTCCCTCCTAATAACTGCCCCTGCTAAAACTCAGCTCTAGTCCCCCGGGGACTACGAAACCCCCCCGCTCCCACTTAACGTGCAGAATACCCCCAAACAGACAAGCCAACTTTTCTTCTGGGCACATTTTTAGAGTCCCCTATGCACCCTGTAGTCTCTGCCGATTTCCAGCCTGATTCCCTCCCCCTGAGCAGTAGGCCACCGCTAGCCGCCGCTCCCCCTCCCTCCTCTGCCTGAATCCCTGGCTTAAGCTAGAGTTCCGGTATAAATATCCCGCCGCGAGAGTCCAACATTAACCCCAGGCAACAACATTCTCCCCCTCGCCTCCTCCTGTCCCCTTACACGTCTCCCCAGCGGCGGAGTTCACGCACCCCCGCCAGGGAGTACCGCGTTGCTTCCGGATCACCGCGTCTCACGAGCCGCCCTCCTGACTTCCGCTGTTCCCGACGTGCCTCTCGTTCTCGCGAGACCCGGCCAGGTGACGTCATCTAGCTGGGCGAGGCAGACTCAGTCGAAGGCTGATCCTCGAGGGGAGAGGGTGGACCCGTAGGCGGATCCGTGGGCGGACCGAGACAGCGGAGCATTCACTCGCGCCAAAAACCCTGCCGCCATGAAGTTCTGCGTGCCCTTCCTGCTTCTTCTTTCCAAGGTAAGTCTGGAGCGGCCATTTTAGGGTCAGATACTTAGGAAAAGTTGCTCAAGGGATATCCAAAGTTCCTGTCCACATGTTCGTGCCATAGGAGTGCCAGGGTAACCCACCTCGGGGGGGGTTATAACTTGTGCGAAACGGGCTAAACCGGGAAAATCTTTATTAACCAACTTTGACGGCATCGTGCTGCAACTGCAGCATCTTGGAGGCTTAGGGGCTTTTGTCACCCCCTCCTCCCTTCTCCCTTCTCTTGTCCTTCGGGGAGGAGGATCCAGACCCTCTCAGTGCCGCACCCGACGGGCCTGTCTCCTGGATCACCGGGAGGGCTGTGTCTGTAGCCCCCTTTATCCCCAGCTTCTTTAGGAAGGCCGTACCTTCGGATGGGTGCTTCAACACGTGTGAGCGGCCATTTTTCATTACTACCAGGGCAAAAGGAAAGGCCCACCTGTACCGTATTTCTCGGTCCCTTAGTTCTTTGGTAATGTGTAGCACTGCTCTCCTGCGGGCAAGGGTGAGGGGGGAGATATCCTGGAACACTGTAAGGGTGATCCCCTCAAAGGTGATGTGGGGGGTGGCCCTCGCAATTCTGCTCACCTCCTCCTTAGTTGTAAAATAATGTAGCCGGAGAATGATATCTCTGGGGGGGTTTGTAGGCAGAGGCCTCGACCTTAGGGCCCTGTGGCAACGGTCCATCAAAAGATCTGATTCCGACTTGCCCGGTAGAATGGACGACATCCACCGGCTCAGCAGGGCCTCCGGATCAAGAATCTCTTCAGGGATCCCCCGGACGCGTAAGTTGTTGCGCCGGTCCCTGTTCTCGCAGTCTTCCTGCTGGGACTCTAGTTCAGCAATCCTCCCCTCTAAGGCTCCCATCCGCGTGTTTGTCTCCTGATGGCATTTGGAACTCTCCTCCATACGATCCTCCAGCTCGCATGTACGATTCCCAATCTGGAGGATATCCCTCCTAAGCCCCTCCACCTCCCCTCTGAAGAAGGCCTTTAAGTCCACGAGAAGCCGTGCTATTTCGTTTTTGATTATTTGAGTGGCCCGCTGTAGCCCCCTCCGGTTCTTGGGCTGAGTCCGAATCCGAAACCGCCGAGAGCTCCGCTGCTCCGGCCCTGCCCGAGCCTGTAAAATATGAGCGCACATCAGATTTGCGCCGGGTCTTCTGCCGCGTTGCTGCCATGGCTCCTCCGGTAATGTTTTATAATCTGATGTGTATCGGGGGCCTCTAGAGAGTATTTTGGAGTTTCTGAGTTTGGTTTTATAATACTTTATTTGCCTGAAACTGCCGACGGTTGGCGGAGCTGTGAAGTTACACCACCATCTCCAACCCGTCGCGCATGCGCATCTCCCAACATCATAATTTTTCTGAAATGTATATATGCATTAGCCTTTAAGTACGTGCATGTCTTTCCTGCAGTTAAACAAATGAACTTACAGGTTTATATGTTTATATACACCATGAGGTTTAAGACTTCAAGTTTTCCATCTTTTGAGTTCAAGACAAAGTTAAAGGCTAAATGGGAGAGCATTTGTGATACCTGTTCATCTGAACATATGTAGGTGCTAATTATACATTATGAATCTATACTAGCAGACCCTAATGGAAAAATTGAAGCCCTTAAAGGAAAATTGGAATTACAGTAAGTGACATGACATATTACTCAATTGAAAACTGACTTAGTAAGATATGAGCAGGATACAGTTTACAGTTTACAAGTGGAGTCACACATTCAATAAATCTAACAAGAAATATCCAAGAACTCCCACTAATACCCAGATTGCTTCTTCTGAATTCCCTACTGTACACCTGACTTCGATTCCTCTGATGGAGAAATGTTTCACCTCTAAAACAAGAGATTACAATATTCCTGTTTTAGATCAGGAATTTCTCTAAAATCCAAGAGACTCCAGACGAAACGGGGATGTAAGATTATTATGGGAAAGACAACGTTGGGCCTACAAAAAAGGGAAACAACACCTATGCGATGAAGACGGATGAACTGACTGTTGTCAATGTATCAGATGTGACATTATCTAATGACCAACTTTCTGTCCTTAAATGTGGTTTATCCTTTTCTCCATTTGACATATATAATATATATGTCCACATAGGACTAAAATTCAAAACAATAATATTTTAATAATAACATACATGTAAACAAGTGAACATATACCTTGTTAAAATGAGATATATGTGAACCTGTCTCCAGGGAAATCTCATCTTTACAGAGATTCCATAGACCAGATAATTTGACTATTCTCGAATGTAGAGCTGTTAACAAATTACAGAAATTGACTCAGTAGAAATCAAACTATCTGACAATGGAGGCAATGTGATCCTGTGGCCTAAGGCGATGTACAAAAAAGAAGCCTTTCGCCAACTTCGAGACACAGGTTGTTATAAAGAACTCCCTAGTGATCCTACTATTAAATACAAGCAGTGACTTGATAAACTGGCAATTGAAGCAGTAGTATAAGGCACGATTACTCGCAGATGTAGTGATGGTCTTAGCTGTAGTCATCCTATAGTACACACTTTCTACATTTTACCCAAGATACAAAAGGACATCTCCCATCCCCCAAGATGTCCCATCATGTGTCTGGCATAGAAGGGCTGTTTGAGCCCATCTGCAGTTTCCTCAATCATTTTTTATGTCTGTTAGTGGAAACTTTCCCCTCATATCTAAGGGACACAGTGTACACACTTCTTAGATTAAATCAACTGACGATTGATAAAAATACAATTTTAGCCACCTATGATGTGGAAATGCTTAACACAAGCATTCATCACAAGGATGGCTTGCAGGCAGTACAATATTTTCTCTCCATGAGCAATTTGAACGTGGATCTGATTCATTTGCTCATGGGATCTTCTTAATTTTTTGCTTACACATAATTATTTTGTATTTAAAAAAACATTTTATTTACAGAAAGGGGCATGGTGATGGGCACCATTTGTGCGCCCTCCTATGTCAACCTATTCCTGGGGAGATGATCCATGATGCCACAAGTCCTTAATGAATATATGGGTTATTCTATATTTCTGTGATCAATTACTTAACTTTTATATTTTTGACCCTTATCTGTATATTTCAGTGTGTAACTTTAAGAAATTCACACTTACTGCTGATTTTACATGATGCAACACACTCTACACCTGTTCCAGCATTAGCCGCTCTGCTATTGGTTATACGTCATGGAGAGGGTGTGTTATATACCACGTATACATCCTCTCTCAACTCAGCCCCCGGAAAAAGCGTTCTTGCAAAATGTACATCGGAGTGGTTTTTCCTCGTTCTCTCTCTGGCCTCACCGATGTCTGGCAGTCTCCACTAAACTTTGCAAAGATTGGTTTCAAGTGGGTAATTTTTGGGACATTGCCAAATGGCTAAGTTTAGGATACAGCCATATCTCCTTCTACCTTCTAGGATCACATGATCTATTTTCATGTATATTTAATATGTGGACTTTGAGGAATCCCTGTAGTCCCTTGTGACTTTTCATCCCAATAGTGTAGCGATAAAGTGAAAAAAAGGTGCAAACAGATAAAAGGGTTGAACACTTAAATATGTGAACACTATTAAATACTTAAATGAGTGAAAAACAGAAAAAAATATAAATGTGTATACAGTTTCCCTCCTTGCTCAGACCCACTGGGAGGGGTAGTCTTCACTCGTCCCCAAAGGTTACAGTAGTAGACACGAAATCCAGGGGGAGCATGGGGGAGAAACAAAACAGTTCTAAGTGCAGCAGAATGGCAATGGGTAAAAAGGTTTTCACAATCTTGGCTCTTTAGTAATGACTACTTACAAGATGTAAGAGTCAAAACAGCAGGGTTGACTACTAGTCAGTGGTAAGTATGTGAAGTGATGATCATCAAGGTGGTTCTGATAACTCAGGAGGATACGACCCAATAAAGAGAACAAACTGGCATAGCACAGATCAACCAAAATTTAACATTTTATCTGAATAAAAAAGTAATACACTCACAATGTGACAGTTAAAAAACGGGCATGTAACACTTTATAAGTGTCTCGGAGGACATGAATAGCCTGCTGGCTCACCGTCCCGCAACTTCCGGTACTCGTCTGTCTTTGCCTATGCTCCACTGCGTCACCGCACGGCTCGGCATCTGACGTCAGATCCGGTTTCCTCTCCTTACAGCTCCGCAACAAAATACTCCCACTCTATGCGTTTCGCTACGTGGATCACGTCGGCTTCGTCTTGAGTGTGGAGTCATAAGGTTACACTGATACAATTTATACCTTGGTTGTTAATTAATAATATAGAACATATGTTCTTTTAAAGCGCTACTGGGACTAATTATATTGTGAGAAAACACATATGAACACATATGAAAGCACACACGGATCCGGATTAGTGAGTGGGAGTATTTTGTTGCGGAGCTGTAAGGAGAGGAGTCTTGGAAGGCCAGCCCCCACCCGACCAAGGAAACCGGATCTGACATCAGACGCCGAGCCGTGCGGTGACGCAGTGGAGCAGAGGCAAAGACAGACGAGTACCGGGAGTTGCGGGACGGTGAGCCAGCAGGCTATTCATGTCCTCCGAGACACTTGTAAAGTGTTACATGCCCGTTTTTAACTGTCACATTGTGAGTGTATTACTTTTTTATTCAGATAAATTGTGAAATTTTGGTTGATCTATGCTATGCCAGTTTGTTCTCTTTTTTGGGTCGTATCCTCCTGAGTTACCAGAACCACCTTGATGACCATCACTGCACATACTTACCGCTGACTAGTAGTCAACACTGCTGTTTTGACTCTTACAGTACATCTTGTAAGTAGTCATAACTAAAGAGCCAAGATTGTGAAAACCTTTTTACCCATTGCCATTCTGCTGCACTTAGAACTGTTTTGTTTCTCCCCCATGCTCCCCCTGGATTTCGTGTCTACTTTTCATCCCAATACATTTTATCCTGGACCCCTCTTCAGAATATTTGCACTTTCCTTAGTGATAGATAGTAGAGAGACATCAGCTATTACCACTATTGTCTGCTTTCCACCTCATGCCTATTTTTCATGCTGTATTAGGAGATGTTTTGTTCAATTGATGATTCCTCCCCTATATATTCTTAGCTATACCTGCACTTTATAGCTTTGCCCGTCATCAATTATATTGGTAAAATTTTTCCCCTCAACATGTTTACAGGTGGTAATTACATCTTCACATTGTAAGGACCAGAGAGATCATTTTTTATTTTGTTTTAGTGACTGTCTTTGTAATAAATGATATATTTCTTTGTGGGGTGCTTTGTTTTCTTTGTTTAATTAATATATATATATATATATATATATATATATATATATATATATATATATATATATATATAAAACAGTTGTGTGAAAAAGAAAGTACACCCTCTTTGAATTCTATGGTTTTGTTACGCCGATGCTCGCCACAAACCGGGACCGGACCGCGGGGCTGAGGTGGGGTTATATAATCACCGACCTTAGTCCACGCAGACTGATCCGGAGTGCGCAGTTTGTAGTCGTACATCGCAGGGTCAGGATTGGAGAAGGCAGCATCGTCGTTAATGAAGCAGGAGTTCGGCAACAGGAAATCAGGAGTGCCCCGCTTCAGCTTAGGAGCGTGAGCGCGGGGGTGGCTTCTGCGCGAGGAGCGGCCTCGGCCCATGACGCCGATCTCAGCAGGAGGAGACAGAAAACTGACCGAAGTTCACCGCAGGGCAGCGTCGGGAAGAACCAACGCTTCAGCGCAGAAGTCCAAGGCAGGCCACTGCAAGAGGATCGCAGCAGGCCGCAGGAAAGGAAGGGTAGCCACTGCTAGGAGGGAATGCAGCAGTTACCAGTGCTGGCATCAACGCTTCAGCACAGGCGTCCAGGATAGGCCACTGCAGGAGAATAGCAGCAGGCCGCAGGACAGGAAGGGTAGCCACTGCTAGGAGGGAATGCAGCAGTTACCAGTGCTGGCATCAACGCTTCAGCACAGGCGTCCAGGATAGGCCACTACAGGAGAATAGCGGCAGGCCACAGGACAGGAAGGGTAGCCACTGCTAGGAGGGAATGCAGCAGTTACCAGTGCTGGCATCAACGCTTCAGCACAGACGTCCGGGGTAGGCCACTGCAAGGAGATAGCAGCAGGCCAGTGCTGGCAACAACGCTTCAGCACAGACGTCCAGGACCAGGCCTCTGGATACTCAAGAACTTGGAAGGTAAGAACGCTAGGAGAGAGGCCTGGGGTGGTTTGTGGCAGAGACAGTAACATAGAGGTAGGAATAGTTATGCTCGGCGCTGGTTCAGAGCCAACGCCTAGAATATAAAGGGCGGAGATCCAATCACAGGAGGAGGGTGTGTGAGAATTCCTCCAATGAAGTAGCACAGGGCAGAAGCTGCAATGAGAGGCAGCACCTGTGCCATAGATTGCCAGAGGAAGCCTGCAACTGCACAGGTCTGCAAGGCAATAGTCAAAGCCAGTAGTTGATTCCTTACAGGTTTTACATATCAGGACATAATAACAATCATCTGTTCCTTAGCAGGTCTAAAAATTAGGTAAACACAACCTCAGATGAACAACAACACATGACATATTACACTGTGTCATGATCTATTTAACAAAAATAAAGCCAACATGGAGAAGCCATGTGTGAAAAACTAAGTATACCTTATGATTCAATAGCTTGTAGAATCACCTTAAGCAGCAATAACTTGAAGTAATTGTTTTCTGTATGACTTTATAAGTCTTTCACATCGTTGTGGAGGAATTTTGGCCCACTCTTCTTTACAACGTTGCTTCAGTTCATTGAGGTTTGTGGGCATTTGTTTATGCATAGCTCTCTTAAGGTCCAGCCACAGCTTTTCAATCGGGTTGAGGTCTGGACTTTTACTGGGCCATTGTAACACCTTGATTCTTTTCTTTTTCAGCCATTCCGTTGTATATTTGCTGGTGTGTTTGGGATCATTGTCCTGTTGCATGACCCAATTTTGGCCAAGCTTTAGCTGTAGATCAGATGGCCAGGTTCTCAGGTCCTGTGGCTGCAAAACAAGTCCAAATCATCACCCCTCCACCACCGTGCTTGACAGTTGGTATGAGGTGTTTGTGCTGATATGCTGTTTTGGTTTTTGCCAAACATGGCGCTGTGCATTATGGCCAAACATCTCCACTTTGGTCTCGTCTGTCCAAAGGACATTGTTCCAGAAATCTTGTGGTTTGTTCAGATGCAACTTTGCAAACCTAAGCCGTGCTGCCATGTTCCTTTTAGAGAGAAGAGGCGTTCTCCTGGCAACCCTTCCAAACAAACCATACTTGTTCAGTCTTTTTCTAATTGTACTGTCATGAACTTTAACATTTAACATGCTAACTGAGGCCTGTAGAGTCTGAGATGCAACTCTTGTTTTTTTTGCAATTTCTCTGAGCATTGCACGGTCTGACCTTGGGGTGAATTTGCTGGGACGTCCACTACTGGGAAGATTGGCAAGTGTCTTGAATGTTTTCCACTTTTGAATAATCTTTCTCACTGTAGAATGATGGACTTGAAACTGTTTGGAAATGGCCTTATAGCCCTTCCCAGATTGGTGGGCAGCAACAATTGCTTCTCTAAGATCATTGTTGATGTCTTTCCTCCTTGGCATTGTGTTAACACACACCTGAATGCTCCAGACCAGCAAACTGCTTCTATAGAGGTGGTCACACTTGCTGATGATCAATTAATCAAGGGGATTTGATTAGCAGCACCTGTCTGCTACTTAGCATTTTAATTCCTATGGAAGCAGTAAGGTTGTACTTAGTTTTTCACACATAGCTTCTTCAGTTTTGCTTTATTGTTGTTAAATAAATCATGACACAGTGTAATATGTCATGTGTTGTTGTTCATCTGAGGTTGTATTTACCTAATTTTTAGACATAAAGAATAGATGATTGTTATTATGTCTTGATATGTAAAACCATAGAATTAAGAGGGTGTACTTTCTTTTTCACACAACTGTAAACACATATACAGTATAGATAAAGCCAATACAAACTGTAATGAATACATTTAATTTTTACATCGACTTTACAATTGATGTCTCAATCCATTGCTTGGCATAGTTGTAATCTTGTCTTTAATCATATGTTAATTAAGAGAACACTTACTGTAGATGTGTAGAATGATGCTCAATTAATTACTTTAATTACAGTTACATTGACATAAATTAAGTTTCAAGTGTTTTGTTTAATGCAGCTTTTCGTGTGGCAGTTTTGTAACCAGGAAACCGTGATACATAAATCACCCCTTAGTCTACCACTGCTTTTCGGAAACTCAGTAACATTTTCATTCACTTTGGGTGATCTTTTCTGATTAACTTCTTTTATTGCCATACTGTTAAGATTTTTTTGTGAAAGAACAAATGCTTATATTGGGATATGCACATGATTGATGTACTGTTCAGCTCTTTGCTAATAGCAGGGAGGAGACACCGAAAATGCCTCGCTACATCTAGATCAAGGTGAAAGTGAGGTGCTCACTAGGTATGGCTAATATGAATAAAAAAAGAAAAGAAACCTAGTTGCAAGTACTCTGACTAACCCGTAGCGGTCTATTCTGACAACGTCAAGGATACACCAGTTTACACTGCACCAGTATTGCCACTTACTCTGACAGCATATGTATGATCATGGAATGATTCAAGACCTATCTGTTCGCTTACACTATCCGAACGGCCCTTAACCAGTGCGTCTGCACAAGATAACTAATTAGAGCCAAATTGGTTCCTGACCTCGGCCCGGGCTGTTTACTCAGACACCGCACTGTGTGTATAGACAGTGAGAGTCGGGGCTGCTGTTTCTGAGCACACGTTATTGCACCACACTTGGTTTCGGGCAACTTGTGCATTATATGCACCATTATTGTATCGGTCCACACAGGAATCAATCTTGTTTATGATCAGTATATGTTTCAAGACATCCAGTCTGCCCATGCTTCTAAAATAAGCCATTGTAAAATGGGCATTTAGCGCTGATACAGCACAGAACGATTAGCGTTGGTACAGGATAACAACCCTAATTAGAGCCAATTAGTGCCTGAGCGCGCTCAGGGCTGTTTACTCCAATATTGCGCAGTGCGCATTACAGTGCACTGTGATTGTTTAGCATTTATATAGCTACCTTAGCTAAGTGTTGTTTAGAATATACATTTCATACGAACAGAGTGTTCATTATTAAGCACTATATACTGCGTGTGGATTTAACTCTATCATCTCAGTGATTTATTCTGTGACCAGTGTGGATGCAGATAGCACTACACTAGCTGCAGAGGCTCTCATTTATAGTCCCCCCACCTGCCTACCAACACAGTGGTAGGGCATCACACTATCACCTATAGGGAATCAGAGAGTGGCTGGTTATCCCTATTTTCTAGCCTGTACAAGGCATATATACATATGTGTGTATTGTTCAGTATCTGGACATTTGTCCGGATACCCTCACTATTGCCTGATCGAGAACACTCTCATAGTGTTTACATTTCGATCATAGTAAATTCACGACGTTGTTCTATTTTTAAAGCGCTTTATTTTATATTCGTTTTGGACATTAAATAAACTTTTTAAAAACATATCATTCATTAACTGCAGTGTCAGGGTGCTTGCAACTAGGTTTTATGTTCTTTTTGTTTTCCTATGTAGCAGGAAAGCCAGATCATTTAGGCAGGGCTGGCAACAGATTTATTAGGACCCAGAACAAATTTGAGTAATGGGGCACCCACAAATGTTACAACAAAAATATACCTCAGTTTACTTTGCCTTCGTCATGTCTTTGTTCCCCCTACCCTTCATGTCTTTCTCTCTTCTTTTCCCTTAATGCCTGTTTCACACCCTTGTCATTCTATTTTATCCTCATCTCCATGTTGTCCCCGCCAATCAAATTTCTCTTCTTTCCTTTTGATATTTCTCAATTTTTTCACTTTTATTCCCCAGCTAGTCTTTTGCTATCTTCTACTCCCAACATATCTCTCTCTCCTCCCCAGCATGTATTTCTCCCCCCCCCCCAGCATGTATTTCTCCCCCCCCCAGCATGTATTTCTCCACCCCCAGCATGTATTTCTCACCACCCAACATGTCTTCCTCTCTCCCCCTCAGCATGCATCTCCCTCCACCCACAGCATGTTTTTCTCTCTCCCCCTCAGCCTAGCATGCCTTTCTCTTTCTCTCCCCCCCAGCATGTCTTTCTTTCTCCCCTGACCATGCATCTCTCTCCGCCCACAACATTTTTTTTCTCTCCTCTTCCCCCCTCCCCCCACCTAATCTAGTCCTTCCTTCACACCTTTTTCAACCGGTCTCTGGCACATGTTCCCACACTGTTCTCTTCTGCTCTCACCAGAGCTCCACCCCCTTACTGAAGCTCCACCCACTGCATATTCAACAGAGAGGAAGGGATTTCCCACTCTGTGCTGCAGATATTGAGTGGAGGAAGGAAACCAGACACCTAAACCAACGGGCCCAGGAGAGCAATATTGGCTGTCCACCCCTGTCGGCTGCCCTTCTTTTAGGTGATATCCACCCATACTTACATTAGATCAGTGATTTCCAACAGGAGAGTTTGAGTTGTGTTCACCCCCAAAAACATGTAATGGTGGATCCCAGGCAATACAGTGGGTTTCTGAGCCCATGGGACCACACACTTAGTAAGCCCCCAAAATGCACAGTAGTGGCATAGCAGTTCATTGCAGTAGGAGCTTTCAAAGTTGCTCCCCACAGTGCTTTGCATTCACACCTGTAGGGCATTGTGGGGCGTGACTTTGGAATCTCCCGCAGTAACTGACAGCTATACTGTACAACCCATGCTGTCTGCACACACTGAGGGTCCAGCTTGAGGCCTTATTAAGCGTTTGTTCCACCCACTAGCTAAGGACACTATACTGCCTGGGATCAGTCAAAGTTTGTTAGCAATAGTTTGATGAGTAGGCAATACAATTTATTAATTAGTGGTTCGCGGAACAAATATTTTCTAGCATGGGGTGCACAATGTAAAATAGGTTGGGAACCATTGCATTAAACAATCCTATTTACAAATGATTGAGATGGCTCTGTCTTTTTTCAGTCTATACTGTAATGCTATCACCACCTACATTTTTTGCAGGTAGATTTTATTCATTTCTCAAGTAATGTGAGTTTCAAAAATTTAAACATGCCTAGATAAGAAAAGAAAAATTTGCGCTTCAAAAAGGGTACATTATACTAAATATATAAAAAAGTGATTACGTGAACTAAATATGCCTACCTTTACAAAGCTCATTCGTATGGTACACATTTTGGTGAGCTCATACACAGCCTCAAATCCATGGTTCACCGACTGTGCTAAAAGCTGAGCAAATTCTTGGTTGTTAAATATCTTTAGGCTGCATCCACTGGGAATCTTGCACACGGTTGTTGGATGAAAACCATGATGGTAGTTGCAATTTCGACTCTGGACAAATATGCTGCTGTCACTTAGGCATTCTGCATAAACTTCCCCTCCAAGATAATATAAGTGAACACCTACAATACGCAAAAGAGAAAATCATAATAAAACGTAGTATGTGTTTAAAAAAAAGCATATGTCGTAAACTAGAACGTAAAATGGAGAGAGTGTATTTTGTGACATGTTTTCCCTTCTTTTGGTTAGCAAATTTGATGCGGTATCATGTTTAAATAAATAATGGTATTAAAACTATGCAACATTAACATTAATACACCTTTGGCCTCTTTGTTTTTCTACAGTACGTCTCTGCGAACAATGCAAACATACTGTATCATTCTTCACAGTGCGCTCAGAACTTTGTACGTTTTGTCTCGCAATATTTTTATTGTATTGATTTAATCATGCAGTTTTGTGAAATACTTTTTTAATATACACCATATACCCAACTGTTTCTCAGTGCGCTCTCTACCCTATCTTTTTTGTGCATCATTGCGAGATTCTTTCGGGGAACCCACTCTATAGGAGATCTTGGAGTACTCCTGCCTGCTGACGGCTGCACGAGAATACCGGTTTTCATCACATTTATGGGACAGCACAAGCGCGGATTTCCTACTTCTACATTTTGAATCTATGTTGCTATATGATATGGGCACACGCTTAGTATAGTAATCTACTAAGCGTATGTGTAGTCCAATTCCGGAGGTTTTTGACAACACATAATTTTCTATTAGGTCTAGTGTTACACCCAGATTTGTTTTAGGGTCAGTTGATATTTTTGGTTTTATATAATTGTAATATAAAGCTTAAAGTGCTAGTTTGGAAAGTCAGGCAGTCATGCTCCTACACTCCATGTACAGTACAGGTAACCTGGGAACAAAATGAACAAATGGAAGAGATTTGTTAATTATTTTTTTCTAGTATAATATAAGTTATCTTTTTTTTTTTAACTTTACAATAGAGAGGTTAAAATCATTTCCCCTGTTTGCCTTAGCACCAATTAAGTAAAAAGAATTAAAGATATTCATTAGGTTACATGCTGAATAACATTTCAAAAGTAAGCAGTCAAAAACACCTCTTTGTACATAAGCGTGATCCATTTAATATACTGCTTCCATTAATTACTTTTGATAGTGTGTGAGAATAAAGTGGTTATGGTTCTGTTTCCCATGCATGTTTAATTTTTATTTGTTTAAAATGTATTCACTAAACTGTACAGTATTGTGTCTTTTTACTGCCCTCGGTTTTTCCTCTATATATTTATATTCATAATTTATACAGTAGGCTGCATGGAAATCAGCTCTGTTCTGTCTTGTGGGGTGAACAGTTAGAACAAAAAAACACAATGGTTACTTTGGGAACACTCTTCTGGGTCTTTTTAATTAAAAAAAATGAAGTAAAATAAAAACATCTAGCAACAAAAAATGAGGTTGGAAATGAGCAGGCATCAACTAAAGCTCACTTTCAAGGTAGGTAATATTTATTGGGGGGCAACTGCACCTTTTGATATTTCCTGCTGAAATGTTATCCCATACTGCAGAATACAGGTTAGCAACTTGTATTTCAATAGAGTAGAAAAAGGAGGGCAACTCCGGCACAGAGTAAGATGTATAATAGCTATTTCTAACACAGAAAGAAGTGTTGGTATCCCATTCTAAGGAGATACAGTAATTCAAAAATATGAATCCTAAAACATAGAAAGAGAAATATCAGGTGAACAGGTAGCATAATCCAGCAGCACTGCTACTGATCATATGAAAATACAAACTTTTCAGCATTGAAAAAGAAAATCACATATATTGGAGACTGTGAAAATACATCCATACAAAACTATACACATACTACCACCTTTAACCCTCCCTGCTTGGCTCCCGAGGGATGTTACAGTACATCGTTGTAGTTGTGTATTGAATATCAGCAATGATTTACCTTGTCTCAGGGTGCTGGCTTTGGTCGGCTGTGCGATGAAAAAGATGGGCGTCAGGAGTTTTTATGGTACAACTTCAATCTTTATTCATGTTCCCCGCCTTGGGAACACTGCATTCACATTTACAACAAGATTGCCATGGTTGTACCTTATTTAACTCATACATTATCACTTTATACATTAGTTTTGCCCTCTGTACCTTCTTTTAACACTCCTGGGAGGTGCATACACTTTTTATTGATATAAATCCACGTGTTGAGCTAGACACCCCTTGTTTCGCTTGCTTAGCATTATCCATGTAATCCTACATTCCATGTTGTTCTATAGAAGTTATTCTTACACTCCTTTCCAGAAAGGTTATCGCTACTTTCTCAGGGGCTCTACACTCTGAATATCGAGATCCACTTGTAGAGCTGATCCCCTGACATTCTAGAGCCCTATCTATGCAGCTCTCTGTGGCATGTCTGCATTCCCTGTCTGGAACATGCATATATCTGTTCATGTTATAGGGATACTACCTGTTAAAGTACTGTTCCTAACTAAAACACAATGCACAGGTGGCCTAATCTCTTCTTTACTGGGGGAGGGGGGAGGCTTTCCCCCTGCCCTTACTCTAGAGGCTCCTACTCTCCTCTCCTTCTGGAACCTAACCTTCCAGAATATTCCTTCTGACTCTTATACCCCCACCACGTAGTTCCATGTGTCATCACAAGGTAGAGCCTATCATCCATTGTGTACAATTAATTCCTTAGTTTACATTAGTAACCAACACCAGTAGGCGGGGGCGGGGCTTACACACCTCTAATATTATCACAGCTACTTATTATTGTGTAAATAAAGTGTACATGCAGAAAAATAACCACATGAAAATAGCTGTGATGATGCTCGTCTCCGATCAGGAAGCGGACCCGCAGAGCTGAGATAGGGATGCAAATTAACCTACCAGGACCCATGGGCAGAGTCCTGTTAGAGCCTAAGTAGGCAACCTATTTTTCAATGTAGCCACAGGTGTAGCAAATGAGAAGTGAAAATAGCCACACCATGTAAAAATTGAGACATTAGGTTGCTCAATCGAACATTTAAAACAACACACACTGTTTGAACAAGTTTATTAAAAACATGTACACTTTCACTACTCAGTTACAACTGCCTCAGACGCAAATGATGAAAATTGTTCAAATTGAAAATGGGTGACAATTTAATGCGAAATTTGAACATCCTTCTTTCTGACAAGTTGCAGAAACATTGGCTAAATATCTGTATTCAATGCACTTCTTATCTCCGCCTCCAAATTGACATCAACAATTCGAGATCTGTATTTTGACCTGATGAATCCCATCGTAGAGAACGTCGATTCACACACCCACATTAATCCAAACATGGAAAATAATTTTGAAATGCCCGTTTTCAAAGTTGGGCGATCGTTGTCAGTCAGAATAGATTTCCACATACAGTATCGGTGACTGAATTGAAACTGTGAATTCAGGTATATTTTCAAGTGTTCCAGATTGTGAAAAGAAAGAAATCATCTTCAAGCCCGCGCTTGTCCAAAGTCAGAAGGATGGAAATTTCTTTGCTTGAATTTTTAATATCAAAGTGGAATGGATCACGCAAGAATTTAAATGCCAATTTGAAGTAATTGAAATTAGAAAAACGTGAATCAAATTTCTGGGCCAGGTTTTTTATCCAGTTTACGTAGAGTTGCCTCTTCACATCGAGTAGACCACACTCCTCATTTGTTTCTAGAAATCCTAGTCAGGTTTGCAAAATGGGTCAAATCTCGTCCTTTTGAGTTTGTACCAGAATGAGGTTCAGTTTTGACTTGAATTCTTGAATATGCTGTGCCAGCTCACATATTACTGTACCCTTTCCCTACAGCTTCATGTTTAATTCCTTTAAGTGAGCCATGATATCGCACAGAAAATGTAAATCACACTGCCATGAAGGGTTCTTAATGTCAAAAACTTTTTCTATCTGATGTTTCTCAACAAGAAAATCTTTAAATTTGAGGAAGCAAATAGGTAAACCGTTCCAGAACTTTTCCTCGGCTCAATCACCTCACATTTGCATAGTCAGCAAGATCCTCAAAATAACAATCACCGCGTTCGTTCAAGGCCTCAACAAACTGTCGATGGATGACGAACTTCCACTTCAAATGTAATTCACGATTTTCACAACCATGTCCATCAAAGTTTTCAACGTGTCGGTTCCGAGCATCTGAGCACACAAATTCTTCTGATGCAGAATGCAATGGAAGGCGGGCAACTAGTTTTTCACACCATTCTCACTCAAATGCTTCTTCAAACGAGAAACAAATCCCGATTTTCTTCCAATCATTGCTGATGCACCCTCCGTTGTAATAAAACTAGCTTCTATCAGATCTAGGTCACATTTTTTTTTAAAGATTTTTTGGCAAACTCCAATTAGCCACACTTTGATGTCCAATTAGCCACTTGTGGCTATTGGCTACAGGGTTGCCCACCTCGGTGTTAGAGTATCCATAGTCGGTAAGCAGGCAGGAGGTTAGAGCTAGCGGCAGTGGTGCAAAGTCCAGGAAACACGCAAAGGGTCATGGCAGGCTTCAGGCAGCAAGGTCGGGGTCACAGTCTGAGGTCAGCAATAGGGATTCCACATGAACAGGTTAGGCACAGCAACAGGCTAGCTCCAGGAACAGGGAAGGCTCAGAAACAAGGAAGGCTCAGCTTCTAGCCCAAGGTGGCTAGGAACACATGGAGGGCTAATGTACAAGGAAGGCTCAGTAACTAGAACCCAAGGTGGCCAGGAACAAATATACAATACTCAGGCAGGGGCTGGAAGTCACTGGCTGCTATTTAAGCCCTTGAACAGGTGCAGAGAATATATCAAGCTGCCAGTAATAAAAATGTCCACAGCAGCCAGGTATGGGCAGGTTCCAACCAAAGCCTGGACTGGAACCGTTACAATAGCATGGTGTTAAATATATGATATCTATACATCTCTCTCATAACATACATGTCCCTGGGTACAGTGATATGTCATCATTTAAA
This sequence comes from Ascaphus truei, assembly GCF_040206685.1. Classification (NCBI taxonomy): domain Eukaryota; kingdom Metazoa; phylum Chordata; class Amphibia; order Anura; family Ascaphidae; genus Ascaphus; species Ascaphus truei. The sequence goes on along the minus strand of NC_134487.1, from coordinate 169,100,811 downwards.
CAGTCGAACTGCAACCAAACACAAAAGATACTGGTGTTGCCTCAAAAAGACATTCAGGGCCCGGCCTGGCGAGCTACTCCCTGTCTCAGCCTTGTCTGGATTGTGAGATGCTCATCTTGAGATACAGATGCAGTCTTTAGGTTTCTGATCAGCCCCACGGATGCTCCCTAGGCAGTTTGTTTGCTTTCTGCTGAGAAATGCCACAATGGCATTTAAACTTGCGTGAAATTTGAATGCGTGCGGCGGGGGAGGGGATGCCGATACGGGACCCATGACACAAGAGCTCCCTAACCCAGGGCTCAATCGGTACTCTTTTCCTTTTTTTGTTTTTGCAGATTTCAGTTCCCTTTTTGGTGTTAATTTGGCATATTTTCATATGATCAACATGTTAGAAGTGCTCTTACATTCTGCTACCTGGTCATCTGATATTTCTCTGTAGATGTTTGAGGGCTCTTATATTTAATTAGTATAAGGGTCTGTGTAAGTCATCAATATTTACATACAGTATCCAATGTTAAATTGCTAGTACAGTTCTGAAACTATAACAAAAAAGGAGGACAAGCGCAAAAAACAAATCTAGGGTCATTATTAAATGTTACTAAGTGAATACAGTGAATAATGGTAACATAAATAAGTGAAAAAAAAGTCCTTTACTAGGAGAAATCAAGTGATCAGAAAAATGTATACTATTCACTAACTCCTAGGAAAGGTGCCGCTTTTTTGAAGAGATGTTTTCCAACATCTATGTGGTGAAATAGCAACAGATCCAAAGCACAAATTTTCCCAAGGTGCATTTGAAAAACAAAAGAAATATACATAGTGCAAACCAATAATAAAAAGATAAATGGAAAAATCCAAAAATCTGTGAATTTTCCATTCATGTGGTGTATAAAAAATTCAAATATTTTTCCAACACATTGGAATTCCTGCAGAATCTTTTACTGAAGTGGAACAATGGCTTCCATGATACAATGGCTTCCCATTATGGGAATGGCCCATAAGGATTAACACAGCAGGTCCCTGCTTCTGAAAGGGACTCCCACTGTGTTAATCCTACCTGTCTGGAAGAGCTGCGCAGTGAGAGTAGACAGAATCAGTCACTCTCTCTGTGCACCTCTCAGAGGCAATTGCACTGCTTTTATTGTATTTGAATAACATATTATTGAAGCAGGGGGTCTCTGGAGCTTAAACGCATTAATTTCAGCCAAGGGTACCCCTTGCTTCCCACATTACAGGCCCGGTATAGGGTGCTGGTATCTCCCTGCATGTTTAATACTCCTGTGTCACGTGACCGGGACATTTAGACCTGGCGGAGATACAGGCGCCTCATACCGGTGCCTGTAACTCGGGAATCAAGGGGTCTGCGGGGCTGAAATTAATGTGGTTCAGCTCCGGAGACCACCTGCTTCAATACTATGTTATTAGAATAAAATAAGAGTCGTGCGATCGCCTGTTCGAGGTGCATAGGGAGAGTGTCCAATTCTGTCTACTCTGACTGCGCGTCTCCTCAAGACTGATGCAGCCTCGCAGGAGTCACACAGTGGGAGTCCCAATCAGAAGTAGGGAGCCATGCTGTGTTAATCCTGATAGGCCATAAGTCTGGTTGCTGCAATTCCATGAGCAAGCAGTTGTCAGGACTGTACCATTGGTGGATTTAATGCCGACTACGTGACAAACCATCGGGCTATATCTGTATGTGAAAAAAAGAAAGTGCAAATAACGTTTCTATGAGTTAAAATACAGTTTGCCAAGACAGGAAGAGAAGGGAGCTGGCGTTCGTATGAAAGTGGCACCTTCGGCCAGTCCTCACACCCTGGGTTGTCTATATGTCTTTATTATCTGAGAGCATGTGAGTGCATTTTAAGTCATGACATCGTTATTTGCACTGTGTTTTCTACTCTCTTTCCTTAACATATCTTGGAAAGCATAGTCCTACTTCAGTACAATATTCTGCAGGAGTCCATGTGTTTGAAAAAACGTTTGAATTCTTAATACACCACGTGAGTTGAAAATTCATAGAATTTTTTTATTTATTTAATTTTTTTATTTATCCTTTTATTATTGGATTGCACTATGTATATTTTTTCACATGCACCTTGGGAAAGTTTTTGCTTTGAATCTGTTGCTAGTGTTAAAACTATGAAAGCCATGATGAAAGGTAAAGAAAAGGTATGGAATGCCTGAAAAATATCTCACGGTATTTCCTTCTACTGTACTGTTGTTCACTTTTTGGAAGACAAGTCTATTTTAAAAGTTACCTTTTCCAATGTGCCGCCTTGTATTCTCAATTGTTGAGTTGCGATTAACATTTGACAGGAGGCCTAAACAGAACCTATTTTTATTATTGGAAGGGTCCGTGAATCCATCCACATGGAGACTGGTAGAAAATGCTTGAAATGCCTCCCCAACACGATTATTTAGTTCATAGTACACAATTGAACACCAATGTTTTGTTTCTTCATATGCAACCGGCTGGACATCTGTTAAAAAAAAAGCAGCACAAAAACAATTATTGTTTTAAAAAACAATGGTAGCCTATTACTTACACACATTTAGCTACATACTGTACCAAGGGCGGGTGCAACCACTATAGGGTGGCACATGTTGGGGGTGCGGGAGCAGAGGTTTGGAGCAGAGCAGGCTGCACTTTCCACTGAAGCAGGTGTATTGTAGGAGGGGGTGTAAAAATGGGAGTGTGTGTAAACACGGAATGTGTTTGTAAAAATGGGGAGTGCAAAAATGGAGGGAGAGGGTGAAGTGGGGTGCAAAAAAGAGGGGGTTTAGGGGTGCAAAAACAAAGGAGGAGGGGGTGAGAGGGGTGAGGGAGAGAGATAGGGTGGGGGGCGATAGGGAGAGGGGGATAGAGAGTGTTAGATAGGGGGGTGGAGGGGAGAGAAGGGGTGGTGGAGAGAGAGAGGGGGCTAGGGACAGAGAGGATTTTGTCGGGTAAGTCCAACATACATACAAAAGATTTCGGGGGGAAAATTTGTGGGGGCTGGCACACGGCTGTAGGTTCGACAAGGGTGGCACTGACTGTACCAACTATTCAAATTTCTATCCCACTACCCATAGTAATATTTGACTATTTTTTGGGTTATTTATTTTCAGACTGACCCCTAAGCGATTTCCTTACTAAATTATTTCTAAAAATAAATATGACATAGGGCCCTTCAACTAAATGTTATTAGTTACAGTTCAAAGTGGCGGTTTTTTTTGGCATTTATTGAAAAATACATAATCCTTTTAAACATTGAAGCAAAGCCCATTCCACATTATTTCAAAAGTTTAAGTTACAATTTTGTTAAAATAAAATAAAGAAAGATATCCCAGTATTAATAGCAAATACATATTTATTCACAAAGAAAAGGGTAGTTAAGTTTTAGGTTTGTAAATTAAAATAAAACGGTACACTGTAGAACTGAATGCTATTAAAGTTCAATCATTGTCTAAATTCACACACTTGTCACTTATCTCCTGGAAGACCAGTTTTATTCCTGAGCTTGAAAAATGTAGGGATGAAGTTAGAATAAACAATGAGAAAGATTCAATAAATGTTGATATGTGATAAAAGAATTTATGATATTAGGGGATACTGTAAAAATGTAGACGTATCTAAAAGCTTATTGTCAGTGGTAGTCAAAAGAGGCTTTTTACCATAGCCGCAATATTTTGTTGAGGTGCATGGAAATGAGTATATCACTTATTCACAGGCTATTCACTATAGACTACCTCTAAAACAAACAACACATTTTTATCTCCCACCTTAGGCTGCTGTTCAGCCTATCATGACTGTGTACATACAGTATATATACATAGTGAGGATATGAATACCCAACATGTAGTAACTGATAAACAAAGTCTCTATATTGTATTTTTGTTACCATTTTACAATAATAGCTATTTAATCTAGTAGCCCAAATTGACAACTATGCATAGTAAGTCCATACCTAGCTAGCGGCTATAGTTTGCTAATGGGTTAATATTGTAAAATGTGCATTTACAAAAAAATGTTTGCTATAATTCTATTTAGTGTTGGGATTGTTTTCACAGTTAACCTCTACGAAGCCGCAAGGGCATAGATGATTCCTTTGTAATGCTCCTCCGACAATGGGTTTAATCACTTTAGTGAATCCTATCCATAAACTGTAATTTACTTTAAATACATTTTACTTTTCTTTTCACATCAACTGAATATTGGCACTGCAACATTTGGAAACGTTTTCAATCTACTATATATTTCTGAAAGTGTTCTATGTGTCCGTGTCTGTATGTGTCTCCCTGTGTCCCTCCCTGTGTCCCTCCCTGTGTCCCTAGCGGCAATCTCATTGGACCTTGGGCCAGGCCAATGAGATTGCTCCCTTGGGCCGCCCACCCCCGCACACTTCTCATTGGCCTGAGGCGGAGTGACGGGCCAACACACACACACACACACACACACACACACACCCCTCCCCGATGCTCCACTCACCTCCCCCCCGATGCTCCACTCACCTCCCCCCCGATGCTCCACTCACCTCCCCCCCTCCCTCCCTCCCCAATGCTCCACTCACCCCCCCTCCCTCCCCGATGCTCCACTCACCTCCCCCCCCAATGCTCCACTCACCCTCCCCCCCTCCCTCCCCGATGCTCCACTCACCTCACCCCCCGATGCTCCACTCACCTCCCCCCCGATGCTCCACACATCTCCCCCCGATGCTCCACTCACCTCCCCCCCGATGCTCCACTCACCTCCCCTCCCGATGCTCCACTCACCTCCCCCCCGATGCTCCACTCACCTCCCCCCCCGATGCTCCACTCACCTCCCCCCCGATGCTCCACTCACCTCCTCCCCCCGATGCTCCACTCACCTCCCCCCGATGCTCCACTCACCTCCCCCCCGATGCTCCACTCACCTCCCCCCCGATGCTCCACTCACCTCCCCCCCGATGCTCCACTCACCTCCCCCCCAATGCTCCACTCACCTCCCCCCGATGCTCCACTCACCTCCCCCCCGATGCTCCACTCACCTCCCCCCCGATGCTCCACTCACCTCCCCCCGCCGATGCTCCACTCACCTCCCCCCCCCGATGCTCCACTCACCTCCCCCCCCCGATGCTCCACTCACCTCCCCCCCGATGCTCCACTCACCTCCCCCCCGATGCTCCACTCACCTCCCCCCTCCCCGGCGGGGGGACAGGCAGGTGTGTGTGTGTGTGTGTGTGTGACACTGTGTGTGTGTGTGTGTGTGTGTGTGTGTGTGTGTGTGTCACTGTGTATGTGTGAGACACTGTGTGTGTGTGTCACTGTGTATGTGTGAGACACTGTGTGTGTGTGTGTGTGTTAATGTGTGTCACTGTGTGTGTGTGTCACTGTGTGTGTGTGTGTTTGTGACACTGTGTGTGTGTGTGTGTGTGTGTGTGTGTGTGTGTGTGTCACTGTGTATGTGTGAGACACTGTGTGTGTGTGTGTGTCACTGTGTATGTGTGAGACACTGTGTGTGTGTGTGTGTGTGTCAATGTGTGTCACTGTGTGTGTGTCACTGTGTGTGTGTGTGTGTGTCACTGTGTGTGTGTGTGTGTGTGTGTCACTGTGTATGTGTGTGACACTGTGTGTGTGTGTGTGTCACTGTGTATCTGTGAGACACTGTGTGTGTGTGTGTGTGTGTGTGTGTGTGTGTGTGTGTCACTGTGTGTGTGTGTGTGTGTGTGTCACTGTGTGTGTGTGTGTGTGTGTGTCACTGTGTGTGTGTGTGTGTCACTGTGTGTGTGTGTGTGTGTGTGTGTGTGTGTGTGTGTGTGTGTGTGTGTGACACTGTGTGTGACACTGTGTGTGACAGTGTGTGTGTGTGTGTGTGTGTGTGTGTGTGTGTGTGTGTGTGTGTGTGTGTGTGTGTGTGTGTGTGTGTGTGTGTGTGTGTGTGTGTGTGTGTGTGTGTGTGTGTGTGTGTGTGTGACACTGTGTGTGTGTGTGTGTGTGTGTGTGTGTGTGTGTGTGACACTGTGTGTGTGTGTGTGGGACACTGTGTGTGTGTGGGACACTGTGTGTGTGTGTGTCTCTGACACTATGTGTGTGTCTGACACTGTGTGTGTGTGTGTGTGTGTGTGTGTGTGTGTGTGTGTGTGTGTGTGTGTGTGTGTGTGTGTGTGACACTGTGTGTGTGTGACACTGTGTGTGTGTCAGGCACTGTAGGGTGGGGACCGGAGCTACGGGGGGGGGGGGGGGGGGGTCAGGAGCGTAGAGAGAGGGGGGAGCCGAGAAACTTACAGGGGGAGTGGAGAGGAGGGACCCGGAAATTTTAAGCAACCCACCCTCCCCTCCTGTCCACTGCCCCCCCCCTCCTGTCCACTGTCACCCCCCTTCCTGTCCACTGTCCCCCCGCCTCCTGTCCACTGTCACCCCCCTCCTGTCCACTGTCACCCCCCCTCCTGTTCACTGTCACCCCCCCTCCTGTTCACTGTCACCCCCCCTCCTGTCCACTGTCACCCCCCCTCCTGTCCACTGTCACCCCCCCTCCTGTCCACGGTTACCCCCCCTCCTGTCCACTGTCATCACCCCCTCCTGTCCACTGTCCTGTCCCCCTCCTGTCCACTGTCCGGTCCCCCTTCTGTCCACTGTCCCGTCCCCCTCCTGTCCACTGTCCCGCCCCCCTCCTGTCCACTGTCCTGTCCCCCTCCTGTCCACTGTCCTGTCCCCCTCCTGTCCACTGTCCTGTCCCCCTCCTGTCCACTGTCCTGTCCCTCTCCAGTCCACTGTCATCCCGTCCCCTCCTGTCCACTGTCGTTCCGTCCCCTCCTGTCCAGTGTCGCCCCCTCCCCTCCTGTCCACTGTCGTCCCGTCCCCTCCTGTCAACTGTCGTCCCGTCCCCCTCCTGTCCACTGTCCCGTCCCCCTCCTGTCCACTGTCCCGTCCCCCTCCTGTCCACTGTCCCGTCCCCCTCCTGTCCACTGTCCCGTCCCCCTCCTGTCCACTGTCCCGTCCCCCTCCTGTCCACTGTCCCGTCCCCCTCCTGTCCACTGTCCCGTCCCCCTCCTGTCCACTGCCCCGTCCCCCTCCTGTCCACTGCCTCGTCCCCCTCCTGTCCACTGTCCCGTCCCCCTCCTGTCCACTGTCCCGTCCCCCTCCTGTCCACTGTCCCGTCCCCCTGCTGTCCACTGTCCCATCCCCCTCCTGTCCACTGTCCCATCCCTCTCCTGTCCACTGTCCTGTCCCCCTCCTGTCCACTGTCCCGTCCCCCTCCTGTCCACTGTCCCATCCCCCTCCTGTCCACTGTCCCGTCCCCCTCCTGTCCACTGTCCCATCCCCCTCCTGTCCACTGTCGTCCCGTCCCCTCCCCTCCTGTCCACTGTACCCGTCCCCTCCTGTCCACTGTCCCCATCCCGTCCTGTCCACTGCACCCCTCCTGTCCCCTGTCCCCCCTGCTGTCCACTGTCCCCTGCCTCCCCCTCCTGTCCACTGTCGTCCCCCTCCTGTCCACTGTCATGTCCCTCTCCTGTCCACTGTCCCGTCCCCCTCCTGTCCACTGTCCTGTTCCCCTCCTCTCCACTGTCCCGTCCCCTCCTCTCCACTGTCCCGTCCCCTCCTCTCCACTGTCCCGTCCCCTCCTGTCCACTGTCCCCGTCCCCTTCTGTCTACTGTCCCCGTCCCGTCCTGTCCCCGTCCCCTCCTGTCCCCATCCCCTCCTGTCCACTGTCCCCGTCCCCTCCTGTCCACTGTCCCCGTCCCCTCCTGTCCACTGTCCCCGTCCCGTCCACTGTCCCCTCCTGTCCACTGTCCCGTCCCCTCCTGTCCACTGTCCCGTCCCCCTCCTGTCCACTGTCCCGTCCCCCTCCTGTCCACTGTCGTCCCGTCCCCCTCCTGTCCACTGTCTCCCCCCCCTCCTGTCCACTGTCTCCCCCCCTCCTGTCCACTGTCCCGTCCCCCTCCTGTCCACTGTCCCGTCCCCCTCCTGTCCACTGTCCCCCCCCCTCTCCACTGTTCCCCCCTCCTGTCCACTGTCCCCCCCCCTCCCCATCTCCTGTCCACTGTCCACCCCCCTTTTCCCCCCCTCTCCCCCCCCCCCTTTCCTAGCGGGAAATTTAACTCACTGGCAACGTCGGGTCTCTCAGCTAGTTTGATATAACATAGAAAACAAATGGATTGAAGAAAATATCTATATTTTATATATTAAAAATATGTTTTTTTTAACCCAAATCACAGATTTTGAAAAGAAAATCAATGTTGCTTTTATGCATGCTTAAGGCATACTGAACATCCAGTCAATCACAGCAGGTTAATGCAAAAACTATTATTAAGTAAAACATTTTTTTTAAATGTAATCTATAATAGTACAGCAGCAATAAACAATCTATAACTAGGATGGAGGGGGGAGGGGAATGAAACAGATAACGAACTAAATAGAATAGAAGAGGAAACAAGGGGTTATGGAGGTAGACTGAGGGCAAGTGCAAGTTTGAAGAGCAGTGAGACACCCATAATACATACAGATAATACTAGAAAACTTCTAAAGACTAAACTAAGCGGGCACAGAAAGGAAGGAGAAGATAAGATAATAGTACAGGCTGAAAAAAATCTTAAAAGCATGCTTGCTAATGCAAGAAGCCTGACAGATAAAATGGGGAAACTTGAATTAATAGCTGCAAGGGAGCAGTATGATATCATAGGCATTACTGAAACATGGTGGGATGAAACTCATGACTGGGCAGTTAATTTAGAGGGTTATTCACTTTTTCAGAAGGATCAAGCAAATAGAAGAGGAGGTGGAGTATGTTTATATGTTAATCCGGATCTAAAACCTATTATAAGAGAAGATGTTTATGAAGGGAATGATGAAAATGTAGAGACCTTGTGGATAGAAATTAGCAGTGGAAGTTAAAGTATAAAGAAAATGCTTGTAGGGATATGCTATAAACCACCAAATATCTGTGAGATTGAGGAAGCTAAAATACTTTTGCAAATGGAGAAGGTATCAAAACTAGGTCATGTTTGCATAATCGGTGATTTTAATAATCCAGACAGACAGGGGCAATGAGATTAGCATTACAACTAAAAGAAACAGGTTTTTGGGGGTGCTTAAAGACAATTATATGACCCAAATTATTGAGGAACCAACCAGGAGAGGGGCAGTACTGGATTTGGTCATATCAAACAATGTACAGTAGAAGTAATAACACATATTCAAGTCCTAGAACATTTGGGTAACAGTGATCATAACATGGTCTCATTTCAAATAAATGATCAAAAAACAGATTACTTGGGTTCAACAAAGACCTTAAACTTTAGAAAGGCAGATTTTAATAAACTGAGGTCTAATTTGCAAGTAATAAATTGGGATGATGTTTTTGCAGGGAAAAATGTAGAAGATAAATGGGCAGTCTTTAAAAAATGGTTAGAAAAGCACACTTATCAGTGTGTACCCTTGGGTAATAAGTATAAAAGAAATAAGTCAAAACCAATGTGGCTAAATAAACAGATAGGGAGGAAATGGACAAGAAGAGGAAGGTGTTTAGATTCTTTAAATCAGAAGGAACGGAGACATCGTATCAGTATTATAAGGAATGTAACAAAAATGGCAAAAGGGCAATCAAATTAGCAAAAATGGATAATGAAAAAAGGATTGCAATAGAAAGTAAGATCAACCCTAAAATGTTATTTAAGTTCTTTAATAACAAAAAAATGAGAAAAGAAATTATAGGACCCTTTCAGTGTGAGATGGGCAGGCAGATTATTGGAGATAAGGGAAAAGCAGAGGTATTAAACAAATCCTTTGCCTCTGTGTTTATAAGGGAATAATCAATTGCAATAGTAGCGCAACAGGAGAAAGCCACAACCTCCATATTAATGAACAATTGGTTAACTGAGGAAGAAGTTCATAAGTGGCTTGAAAAAAATTAAAGTAAATAAGGCACCTGGCCCCGATGGCATACATCCAAGAGTTCTCAAGGAGTTACGTTCAGTAATAGCCAAACCATTACATTTAATATTCAAGGACTCCATTTCCACAGGCTCAGTACCACAAGATTTGTGTAAAGTAGATGTGGTGCCTATATTTAAAAAGGGAGCTAGATCACAACTGGGGAACTACAGACCTGTAAGCCTGAATTTAATAGTGGGGAAACTACTTGAAGGTTTAATACGGGATAATATTCAGGAATACCTAATGGAAAACAAGATAATTTTGCAGGATACTGTAGATCATGCCAAACTAACCTTATTTTTTCTTTGAGGAGGTAAGTAGGAATTTAAACCAGGGTAATGCAGTTGATGTGGTCTACTTAGATTTTTCAAAGGCTTTTGATACGGTTCCACACAAGAGGTTGGTGTACAAAATAAAGAAAATTGGACTCAGTAATAATATATGCACCTGGATTGAAAACTGGTTGAAGGATATACAACAGAGGGTTGTCATAAATGGAACTTTTTCAGGTTGGGCTCGGTACTGGGACCATTGCTTTTTAACATGTTTATTAATTACCTTGAAGTTGGCATCGAGAGCAAAGTCTCCATCTTTGCTGATGATACTAAATTGTGTAAGGTACTAGAATCAGAGCAGGATGTAATTTCTCTCCAGAGGGACTTGGTATGGTATGAGATGTTGTTCCAGGGATTAATCTGATTGCCAATTCTTGGAGTCAGGAAGGAATTTATTTTTCCCCTTATGAGATATCATTGGATGATATGACACTGGGGTTTTTTTGTTTGCCTTCCTCTGGATCAATAAGTAAGTATAGATATAGGATAAAGTATCTGTTGTCTAAATTAAGCATAGGTTGAACTTGATGTACGTACGTCTTTTTTCAACCTCCTCTACTATGCAACTATATGTAACTATAACCAACCACAGGTAAATCCTGCAAAAACGGATTCAGCTTGAGACTGCACCTCTATTTATACAAAGAAAGACAAAAAAAAAAACCAATGCTACTTCAAATATGGCAAATTACTGTATATAGTGAAATACTTATCTGTTTTTCTTCTCATAAGTAAGGGTCATTTAGTTCAATTATTTAGCAAAGCATCGTAAGCCTGCAACCACACAAAGGTCCCTTTTGCAGGTCCTAACACTATCTGCAAACGTTGTCCAAATTATACCAAGAATCACTTTCCTTCCACCACATAATCATTCTCAAATATCTCCCCCAGAACCCCTCATCCTCATCTTTCCCCAGCACTCTTCATCATCATCATCCTCCTCCTCCTCATATTTCCCCCAGCACCCTTCATCATCATCCTCATATCTCCCCCAGCACCCTTGATCATCCTCATATATCTCCCCCAGCACCCTTCATCATCATCATCTTCATATATCTCCCCCAACATCCTTCATCATCATCATCATATATCTCCCCCAGCACCCTTCATCATCATCCTCATATATCTCCCCCAGCATCCTTCATCATCATCCTCAAATATCTCCCCCAGCACCCTTCATCATCATCATCCTCCTTATATCTCCCGCAGCACCCTTCATCATAATTCTCATATATCCACCCCCTGCATCTCACATCACCCTCACATACCCACCCCTCTGCATCTCACATCACCCCCCATGCATCTCAAATCCCCCCCTGCATCTCACATCTCCCTCTCTACCCCCTCTTTCTCCCCCCATATGCCTACCTTAGGTTGAGTCCCCACTGGCACTGCTCACGCTTGGCACGGTTACCTCTTTGCATGTTAAGCAGTGTGCATGATGCGGCGGCGAGGACTGCACACACACACCAGGCAATAGCAGCAGGCACCAGAATTGCCGCACTGCTAGAGCGCGCCTGTGAGTGGGCTCTGGGCGGGGAAAGGAGGGGGAGAGCTAGGGGGAAGGGGAGAGTCGGCAAGTGCCGGGGGGGGGGCAGGAAATCTGTTGGGGACCACAATTGAGTGCGGGTGACTAGGCGGAACTCCTGGGACTGCTCCACTGGGAATCACTGCTCTAGTCATTAGTGTATAAATCCATATTTGGAATCTGTCCAAAACAAGTGTGTGCAGCGCACAACATGAAAGAGAAGCAGGTATGACCAAAAAATAAAGCTTAATTGGGAACACATAAAATTGAGGGTAGTAGCCCTTGTACGCGTTTCATGCAGGCTATGCACTTTATAACTTCTTGATAAAGTGCATAGCCTGCACGAAACGCGTAGAAGGGCTACTACCCTCGATTTTATGTGTTCCCAATAAAGCTTTATTTTTTGGTCAGACCTGCTTCTCTCTCATGTTGTGCGCTGCACACACTTGTTTTGGATCGTTTGGACTTCGGATACAGCTGCACGCATAAGGAAGACTGCTGGTGGTTTATGTGAGTACTCATACCTTTAGGCTAACCCAATGATGAGGGGAGGGGTAGTCACTTGCTCACCCCCTACCTTCAGGGTTCTATAGAGCCTTTTTTATGAGGTTTAGAGTGTTACAGTATTATTGCTCAATTGCTAAACCCAGCGTGTTCTCCCTTGTTTCTAATGGACTCAATCAAAGAATTATAGGACCAGGCATTTGAGCATCACTTTGTTTCCATATATTTGGAATCTGTGCATCATTCAGGTTCAGATAATGATAATATTATACAATAGTATAAACCTAAACATCGATGAAAAAGGAAAAATCATAACTCAAATGCAGTGACATAAATATGTGCCTCCCTGCTGACAAGTACTGTACCAATATATATAATTGGTTATGGTAGGAGTCACAGTTGTATACAGTACAATAAACTGGGTCTTGAGTAGAGATGGGCGAATCTGACCAAATCCATACTGCTGCGGCCGAGTTTATTCGAGCATTTGCCCGTTCTCGGCCGCAGCAGTAACCTGGCGCGCGCCGGAGGGTGCCGGGCGCGCGCCGAAGCAGCAGAGGAGCGCCCTCCGATCGGGGCTTTCTCCCTCCCGCTGCCGGGTCCGCCGGGTCCCCCGGAACCCCCTGCCACCGTCCTCCACATCGCGGGACACCAGGGCTCCCTCGGGGAGCCCTGGACGCGCGTGCAGGGGGCGCAGGCACCCGATGACGCGTGACCGCGCATCGGTGATGCGCGGCACGCTGAGGGAGTGCGGCTAGCACGCCGGGGCATCCACCGGCTTGCGGTGCTAGCCGTGCTCGGATAAAACGTGTCGCCTGTGTATTCCAGATTTTTGTTACCCTAAAATTAGTTTTGCGGTGTAAAATCAGCAAATAAATTTGGGCGGTTTCAATCCACACGGGTTTCATCAAAACCCACCATTGGATGCAATGATAGAATGTAAGCTCCACGGGGCAGGGACCTGTGCCTGCAAAATGTCTCTGTAAAGCACCAGGTAAAACTAGCAGCGCTATACAAGAACATGCTAACAAAAACCTTTGAACAAATTTGTAGAATCCAATCCGCTGATTCAGCGAATTCTTAAGACTCTGCCAACAGATTGCTGAATCCGTGGATTGCATTCTACAAATCCGTCCACGGGTTGCGGAATCTGCGGAGCGATTGGTAATAATAATAAAAAATCCGCAAAATGGGTATCACCCTTTTTTGACATTGACCCGCTGATATCCGCGGACCAAAGGAACCGGCTGATCTGCTGCAGAGCCAAATTCGCAAAATAAATGTGCCCATATCTAGTCACGAATTAACTACATTTAACCATAAACTAAAAGCACAAATAAAATGTCTATTGGTGCTAAGAGTTGAAGGAAATAGATAAACAAATACAACACAACCCCGTTATAGCGCGATCCGTTACAACGCGAATTCGCTTACAACGCGATGAAAGCGTGGCTCCCAATTTTCGTATTTATGAATACTTTACAACACGATTATTGGTATCTTAAATACTTTATTGAACAATGCGTACAATTGTACATTATTTCTAACGTGATCCGCTTATAACGCGATTCTTTGGTCCCCAAGCACAGCGTTATAAGGGGGTTGAGCTGTACATGACAGCTGCTACGTCAAGTAGATGATAAACACAGTTTATTACTAAACAGGTGATATAATGTAGAAAATAGGAATAAAACATAATGGGCCCTATTTACTAAGAAATATTCTGCCATAAGGCACTTTCCGGTGCTTGAAGACACCATACAGACATTTTTAGTGAGTGGGTTGTAAGGGGTCTTGCAGTGATGAAACATATCTTGTGGCAGACAACTGCTTAATAAACAGGGACCTTTATGCTAAACAACAAGAATCGAGGACAGGGAGGGGTGTTAGAAAACGCACTCCCTCTATCAACATCTCTATTTTTTGAAGAAAATGGGGGGGGGGGGGGGGGGAGTTGGGGAGTTCTCACAGAATGAAACTTCCGAGCTCAAGAATCACAAAAACAAATAAGGGCAAAATCTGAGTTCTAGTTATGGACCCTTTAATGACTATTGTACAGTATGTTGTTTTCAAGGGCTGGAAGTGCATAGGGAAACTTAGAGCCAGGTCAATTTATACCATACCTCTAATGGACACATTTGGCATGACTGAAGGAACCATGCTGTTGTCTGAATCCATTGATGAGCTATCTTGTCCCATAGGGTCATCAGGAGGCATATAAGCAGGAGGAGGTGTGTCAGCTAAAACAAAATGTACAAAAAAACATCACCCCTATTTATTGTGCAAACATTAGTTTAATTGCAAAACTTGTACAAATAGGAATTTTAAAAATTAGGTCTTTCATTTTATAAAATGGAGATTGAATTTAACAATGTTCTGAAGTTCTCCAATCTTGCAAATTGTATTAAATCCAAATGAATACGAGATAATTTAGAATGCAAGTAGATTCAGCAATTAAAATTAACATAATTTTCAACAGAAAAAGATAGTGCTTTATAACATTAGCTATTTTTTCATTAAAGCAAAAATGTATTAATTAATCGAAAATCTCCTTGGACACCAACCGTAATCTGCTTAGTGTATTCAAAAAACTTTGCTCTGGCTGCTTGCAATAAAGTAATGTTTGGAACAATTATAATGTCTACTTTTATAATAATATTCTATCAAGTTAGTAACATCTATAGAATTATGTAAAATGTAATTATGTAATTTCTGTAGGAGTGACAAACACATTTTATAAGCTTTCACATTCATTATACAGATTGTCACATTTACATTCAAATAGTTGGTTTGCACAAAACTAACACTATCACTGTATCTTGTTTAAATCAGATCAATAAGTGTAAAGGACCTCTTTACCATGCTCTTCCTTCTGCAAAACTGGGGCAAAATTGAAAAAGAGCACAAAATGAATCAGAAAAATGAAATACCACTGAAAGCTACAGTATTTTTTCTTTGATAAATCTAATGCGCTTTATGTTCTGTATTTTTTGCAGATAGACTGATATATAGGTATCATATAATACTTGTTTATACTGTATGTACTATTGTTATCCCATTTATTAAATAATGTATTGCGCTATGGAGCGTGGGTTCTTCTGTCCATTAGATAGTGGGATTGTCTACCTGGAAAAGCTGCCCGGACTCCTATTGCTGGGACATATTTAACCCTACCATTGGATTAATCCAGCGGTGCGCAAACTGGGCGGCGGGAGAATTTGTAGGGGGGCGCAGGGGTTACAGAGGCCCCACACTCTTCCCCACGACATTTAAATTAAATGCGGAGGGAGGCGTGAGGCCTCTGTAATTCACTTACCTGTTGCCAGCCGGGTCTTCGGTGACGCGTCACCATGGCAACGTGGCGTTAAATGACGCGGTGGGGTCATGTGACGTCACGCGTCGCCATGGAAACGCAGGTCACGACCCGCGACTTCATTTGACGCTGGGGGGGTGGCATCGGAAGGGGGGGGCGCGAACGCTGCGGCTCCCAGGAAGGGGGCCGCAGCTCAAAAAGTTTGCGCACCGCTGGATTAATCTACTGTATTAACCCTGGTAACTCAGGACTAATTCTGAAATGTTTCATTAGCTGTGGGATGCAAAAAGCCCTGAGATGATAATTGTTTTCCCTTTTTTATATTGTACTTAACCTGTACATTACTTGCAACTAAGTACCAGTTTAAAAACTTTAACAGGAAATAATTGACCCACAAGGCAATCTGGTGCTATTTGCATGCAAGACTTACCTGGTAACTGAAAGGGACTGGCTGGCCCAGAACTGGCAGGTGAACTAGGATATGTGCTGCTCTCAGGAGAAGATGGGTAAGGACTGTTTGGTGAAATGGGGAATGGGGTGCTGTTGGGCTGATGAAACGAATCTAGAGACGTTGCATTGAAAGGCATGTGTGGCTCGTTATGGGTTAAGTTCCTAAACTGAATGAGAAGGCTGTGTTGTGGGTTGAATTCACTGTGACGTGGGACCAACACTGGAGGTAAAACTGAAAAAATATATAAAGTATAATGTAAGTAGATAAAAGATGACAGAGAAAGCCATATACAGTACATGAACTATTTGGTTGCCAGCAAAGAAACCCAGAATTAGGAATATTTAAACTTCACTCCACAAAAACATAACATTGATTTTGTTTGATTATTCCTGTGTGTTGCGCTATGAACACAATATCTGAAGTTATTAAATCTTTTAATTTAAGGACAAAGAAAGTACTTCCTTTTAGAGTTGGATTAATTTCTCTGTCCCTAAATTCAAGTATTGTTAATCATTACGAATCCCTAGGCAGCACCCTCATACAGCATAAAGAATCATTTAAAGGTTAATATATTAATAAAAGGCTATCCAGGTAGAGCAAAGTCTCCATTCTATTACTGTGTATTAAATCTGTTACGCTACATTTTTTTTAGTAAGTGCATTATCTCAAAAGCAAGAAAATGTCAACGTTAAAGGGAGTTATTGATTAAACTGAAATAGTGCCAACCGGGGCACTATTGCACCGATATTCCCCTTGTCTTCAATTAGATAGTGCCCTAATTGACGCTATCACAGTTTAATAAAGGTCCCACAAGCAGGATAAAATTCACCCCGAAAGGAGGGTGCCAGAAGAAAAAAGAAACCTATGTGCACTCGCTAATCACTAAAGAGGGCTAAGAAGCTTTTAATCCTAGGGAAACCCCTATATAGCCACTCACTAATATACTAAAAATAACTTTATTAAACAACTATGCAAATAAGACATAATATACTTGGATAAAAAACACAAGGATTACCGCATAAGTAGAGCATTACATAGGTCTAAACCTAACCATATATGTATAATTCTATTGGTAGTGGATAGACATGGGGAATAAGTACAGTATCAGTAGGAGATCCGGTCATGTGTATACCAATATGTACACTAAGCTCCTAGCATCTCTAGAGAACACAACAAATGTAATTGAGACCCACGCAACCAAGTTATAAATTGACACAGTCCCTATGTCAAATGAATGGCTAACACCATAGTGATGTGCAAGCACACATAATAAGCATAATAAGCATACACTTGGTGTCCACGGAACTGTGTACAGGCCGTTCTCAGATGTATCAGTCAACAACACAACAACTCCTCTAACTAGGGATAATTGTATCCTGCGTGCCGTAGGGCATATAGACAGAGGAATACAACCTGATGGTGACACGGGTTCGTGCTCAGGCAGTGCTGTGCGGTATACACTTTCTCCTACTCAGCTCAGCTCATGCGCTCCCTGATGACGTCATCACGGTGACGTCATTAAAAACCGACGCACGTTTCACGTGCTTTCTCAAGGTAAGGGGAGTGGTATCCAGTCACTCCAGGGGGATCTTATGTGTTATGGCAAGGGGTGTGTTCTCCTTTTCAGCCAATCACAAGCATATACACAGAATGGACATTATAACTCGCTCGTGATTTACACTGTGTCTAAGCCTGTCAAGTCTGTGTGCTTATAATACTTATTATGTCAATCCCTTCCTTATGTATAGGAATCAGGATCCATCTTTACCTATATGATAATTGAGTAACAGAAGTTTATACCACCTAAATGCTGTAATTATGTGTGTGTCTAAATATTGTCATATTCTCTAGCCTGCGGTACCCATGCTTGGCCACCGGGACTGCTGCCACTCTCAATGTCTTGTTCTAGCCTGCAGTACCTAAACTTGTCCACCGGGATTGCTGCTGCTAAACTAAGGAACATTCCAGAACCTGATACCTGACACCTCTACACCTGTGCTCCACCTCTCAGCCTGCCTATATAAACCTCCCTTTCCTGTTCCTCCTTACCTGTTTATACTGGTTCCTTAGCTTCTGCAAGGTTCCTGTGTTTACTGCTGTGTTAGCTATTGCTATCATCCTGTTCCAGTTTCCTCGTTGCCGACCTCTGCTTGTTTCCTGACTTCGCTACCTGCCACCTGCCTCGGACCCCTGCTTGTTTCCTGACTTCGCTACCTGCCGCCTGCCTCTGATCTCTGCTTGTGACCCCTACTTCGCTCCCTGCTGTTCCTGCCACTGGGATCCACTTCAGCCGAAGTCCAATCCTTGACAAATATACATGAAAATCGTATCACGCCATCAATATGTGACACATGTCAGGAGTGTAGTTAAGCCACTTTTGTTCTGGCTTTATACTGACACCATACAAGTCTACATACAGGATCACATTTATACGTGATTAGTACACAAGGGACCGAATTTCATGTATATTTTGACACACACATAATTACAGCATTTAGGTGGTATAAACTTCTGTTACTCAATTACCTTATAGGTAAAGATGGATCCTGATTCCTATACATAAGGAAGGGATTGACATAATAAGTATTATACACACACAGACTTGACAGGCTTAGACACAGTGTAAATCACGAGCGAGTTATACTGTCCATTCTGTGTATATGTTTATGTGATTGGCTGAATAGGAGAAAACACCCCTAGCCATGACACATAATATCCCCCTGGAGTGGCTGGATACCACTCCCCTTACCTTGAGAAAGCGCCTGGTAGGTGTGAAACGTGCGTCGGTTTTTAATGACGTCACCGTGATGACGTCATCAGGGAGCGCATGAGGTGAGCGGAGTAGGAGAAAGTGTATACCGCACAGCACTGACTGAGCACGAACCCGTGTCACCATCAGGTTGTATTCCTCTGTCTAAATGCCCTACGACACGCAGGATACAATTATCCCTAGTTAGAGGAGTTGTTGTGTTGTTGACTGATACATCTGAGAACGGCCTGTACACAGTTCTGTGGACACCAAGTGTATGCTTATTATGCTTATTATGTGTGCCTGCACATCACTATGGTGTTAGCCATTCATTTGACATAGGGACTGTGTCTATTTATAACTTGGTTGCGTGGGTCTCAACTACATTTGTTGTGTTCTCTAGAGATGCTAGGAGCTTAGTGTACATATTCGTATACACATGACCGGATCTCCTACTGATACTGTACTTATTCCCCATGTCTATCCACTACCAATAGAATTATACATATATGGTTAGGTTTAGGCCTATATAATGCTCTACTTATGTGGTAATCCTTGTGTTTTTTATCCAAGTATATTATGTCTTATTTGCATAGTTGTTTAATAAAGTTATTTTTAGTACACTGGCGACACACTTTATTCGAGCTCGGCTAGTCCCACGAATTCGGGTATACCCGGGTGTATTGAGGTTTGTGACTGTTTTCTGCCCGAGTGCATTGAGGTATTTTCCAAGCAGGGATTGAAGCATTTTATTCCCCCCGAGGAACCTGACGAAGCATCATTGCGAAACGCGTAGTTCCCTGCCGGAGCCCATTACCTGAAGGACCCAGCCAGCCTGTTGACATCCGGTAAGCCCTCCCCTTCCGGTTCCCGCCATCGGACGCGATCACGGGGGATACACCGGTCGGAGGAGCGCCATCGGACGATCGAGCTGAGGCTGGGCTGTTGCCTAAGCTGTATTGTAAGTGTTTTTCCTGTTTGCTGTTTATGCACTTAATAAACTTATTTTTCACCCACTCACCGGTTTTTGGCCCTTTCTTCCTTTGAATCGGGCACCCGGGAGAGAAGTCACTTGCATACCGCCTCCATTAGGAGGAGTAGGCAGTCACCCCTACACCAGAAACTCTATTTTATTATAATATATTATCTTTTACTAAACTAGCACCACATACCACCCCAAATAGAAGGAATAGGAAGCTACTGCTTCCGGCAATATTTTAATACAACGAACACTGCCAAACCAGCATCACTATTTTTAGCCAGACAGTAGGCTGCATAGTACTGCACTAACAGCATCAACCGTCCCTGTTTGGCAGCAGGCTGCGCAAGAGCGCGCCAATCACCTGCCCCCACCGTTCTTACATCTTTTATTTCACATCCCTCATCCCACCATTAACAACAGAATTCCATTTAAAAACTTTTTAATTTTATGAAGTGGTTTTTATTCAGACCTTTCCATCCAAGCCCGAATTCAGGCTTTTAACCAAGGTATATACATTTTCCCTTCTCCATTATATATATATATATATATATATTTTTTTTTTATTTATTTTATTTTTTATTTTTTATTTTATTTTAAACAAAGATCAATTTTAGACAACCACATTGTATTATTGGTTAAATGTTTTGTCTATTTAAACACTAATCACGTGTCCCCCATTTTTCTCTTTTCATCCTGTGAGCAAAAAAACCCATGCGCTGACCGATCCATCGATTCTACTACAATTTTATTCCCCCTGGCTGCAATACTGCACAGTATATATATATATACTGCATTACAATTCATGAATTTATGCCATCTGGTAGACACGTGAAGCATTGCAGCCTATTAAATCCTAATCATTATCATTTAACAGATCAGCCGCCCGTCAGCCAGGCATGAACCCAGGCTGGGAAGGCAAACGCAACGGGGCTTGTCAGAGGTGAGGAGCGGCGCATTCCAGGTATCTGCCAGGTACATACTGGGTATTTGCTCGAATAAAGTGTGTCGGTGCAGTATATTAGTGAGTGGCTATGTAGGGGTTTACCTAGGATTAAAAGCTTCCTAGCCCTCTTTAGTGATTAGCGAGTGCACATAGGTTTCTTTTTTCTTCTGACACCCTTCTTTCCTGCTATTATTCCCGTATGCACCCTGTCATTTAAATAAATTGTGGATTTATATGTAGGCGAGCGGTAGATATTCTGTACCCTATTTATAAAATTCACACTGTACAGTGTCAGAGGATTATGTATTTCTACTGGGTACTAGAGTAAATCAAAAAGGCGCTGCAAAAATTGAGCAATTGAAAGTCTGTTTTAACGTGCCTGCCCCTCAAAATGTGTGGCCACACAAATAGGCCCAAAATAGAGAAGATGGCTGCACTCAATTGGAAAAACGCACTGTGTTTTCAAAACCCCTTACAAGGATGATGCTCACACAAAAGGTGGTCTTTTCAAAGCAGATGCTGCATTTTAAATGTACAAGAAAACAAGCAGATGTCACAATGTTTCTTGCCACTCTTACCCTTCGTTGGGTAAGTGAATGAAAATAAATCACACAATACAGTGTAAGAAGAATGTGTATTTCCAATGCGTACTAAACCCATAACACATACACTATAATGTTCAGACAGAAAGAACCAGCTATCTTAATTAAATAATAAAAATATTTTCTGCTCACAAATTAGTCAAAAACTGTAGTGAAAGAGGGACTGAAATAGCAGTGCCCTATAGAGATGAAACAGTAGTCTCCAGAGAGCTTCAATGTTTTAAAGACAGTTCTGCCTGCTACTTCTAATCCAGCATCTGTACAATCTGACTGCATACTGTATATTTAGAAAGACAAATCCTACAGCGTTCACTAGCGATACAAAGAAGTGTCATAGAAATCAGAGCTACAGATCCAATTCTACCAGAGGCTTATCTAATATTTTTTTTTTTTTTACAAAACCCTACGGCAGAGAATTATTACTTTGAAGACTGAGGCAACTTCAAAGAAATGCCTTCAGGCACTAAAAGGGACAACATACCACATAAACACCCTACAAATAAATTATACAAAAAGCCCAAGTGGCTAGCTAATCACAGGTTTGGCTAATAAGGAGTTAACACTGTATATTAAAATGTTTCATAATGTTAATATTGTGTGTGTGTGTGTGGGGGGGGGGGTTTATCACGTATTCTAGAACAAATGTGCTTGGGAGATCACAAACGAAACCAGTGCATCAAAACCACATACAGCAAGCAATTTGATGAAGTGTAGCCTGCCAAGCAATAAAATAAAAACAGTTCACTTGTAGAGATTAAGGCCTGGGACATAGTGAGTTTTAAGCTCTCTGAGGCGGGCTGAGACGCGCTGAGCAGATGCACAAAGCCCCTGCATCTGTCATCAGCGCGGCTATAGTTTCTCCCTCCGCATGCGCGCTGATGCGGGCGGAGGCTGAGAAACTTTGCCGAGACAGGCAGGTTTTAAATTTGCCGCTCGGGGAAGCGAGGTGAGCGGTCACGTGACCGCTCACATCCAGTGGGAGCAAGGGACTAGCCTCGTCTCCCGCTCCGCCTCTGCTCCGCCCCCGCCTCTGCCTCGCCCCCTGAGCGTGCTCACTGCCTCGCCTGCAAGGACAGGAAAAAGCAGCATTTTGGAGCAGGCGAGGCAGAGCAGGAGCGCGGCTCAGCGCTGTTTTCTCCTCTATGTCCCAGGCCTAATGCATCATTCTCAGTAGGTATAAGCCTTTATACACTTAATGAATGGTTGATATGTTCAATGTGTAAATATAGATGCACTGTGACTGATTGGAAGAGCAGATCTGAGTCATAAACTGAAACCTAGTCGATGTAAATCCTCTTCGTCACAGTGACAACATGAAATACAGTCTTTATGAGGTCTGAAGTGATCAAGAGCAATAATAATGAATAGTAGGCTTTAAAGTACTCACTGAGTTTTCCCTTGCAGCATGAACCCCGGATCAAGCGATGAATGGAAGAAAAAAGGTGGCGGTCCACTGCTGATAGAACTCACCAAGGGTAGGTCGATAGCACAAACAAATATAAATTTATTGGCACATGAACAGGATTAAAAAAAAAACCCAGTAATACGTTTCGCGCCGGATGGCGTTTTGACAAAGCACCATCCGGCGCAAAACGTGTTAGTGTTTTTTTTAATCCTGTTCATGTGTCAATAAATGTATATTTGTTTGTGCTATCGACCTACCCTTGGTGAGTTCTTTCAGGAGTGCACCGCCGACGTTTTTCTTCCATTTATCACGTATTGTAGGTTGTCTAGTCTTATCTTGTCTATGTATATGAAGAAAGAACTTTGTGAATCCTTCTAGGGTTCTATTCCCTCATGCATCACCTTTCCCATTACATACTGTAGATATATGCACATCAGCGTATTAGGTTGAGCGGCAGGCTCTTTTTGTTTTGCTTGTCTATGTACATATAGACTGACCATAATTCACATTGGCAAGATAGGCCCAACGCCAGCATAGAGCAGGGGATAAAAGTCAGTCAGTATTTTTAGGCAGTAGTACAATATCACCAGGTATTAGAGTTTAGTGAACAGTTGTGAACAAATAATTAGAGATACTTACTCATTTGCATATATAATGTTAAAAATATCAATGACATACTGTAACATCTTGGTAAAAAGCCCCTTTTTGCTGTTTTACCACTGGCAACATGGCTTTTGTGAATAGATAGATTAAATAAATAAAATTGGTGTTAAACATTGATATTGCCAATTTTTTCATTAATCGACCTCTACTGAATCTAGGCCTGCGAGAGAAGTGGTTCAATCCACCGAGCTTTCTGCTCTTAGACTTTGAGGAGTGTTTTCACACTTTTTCTCCATAGCTACTGTACAGTAATTATACCCTTAGAGTGCCATGTCTGCTCCCTATTTCCAGTTTCATAATGCCAGGCAACAGAAACAGGATATGACTATAAAATCCACTGACAGTTTCTGAATCTACATTTACACATACTTAACACAGATCATCATATACGAGAATGCAGAAATAAGACAATTGTTTGTACATGCATCCCTTTTTGAAATACACTATTCTAGCCAGACCTATGGTTTCATTTAGAAAATCTAGGAGTTTAAAAAGTATCTTAGCCCCTGGTGTATTAAAATGCCAAAAAGTCAATTCTAGTAATATCTGTCTTGAGAAGCCTATTGGGAAATAGTTGTACAATGGGTACATCATGCTAAATGGTGAAGCTAAAAAAAACAGGCCCAAAAGAAAACACATTACATAGAAAAATAAACAAATTACAAATGCCAATAAAATAATTGATTGGCACAATGGGTAAATCATGCCCATATAATATGGGCAGGATTTAACACTATGCAAGCCAAGGGTCAATCTTAAAAAAAAAAAAAAAAACAACCACAAACAATATGCAATATGCAATGTAATCAATACAATCACCAAATAAAAAACAATAAGCAAGTAAACACAACAACATTACCACCATTCAATTAATCAAATACCAATTAAACACCATAATTAACAATTAAAAACACCAAAACAAAACCATCAATAAATAAAAGCAAGTTCCAAATAAACACAACCCTCAAATTAAAATTAGCCAAAATAATCCACTATTAAAAATCAAACACCAAAGACACCCCTGAAATAATCCATAGAAAATACCACCAAAAATGCCAGCATACAAATTCAAAACACAAAATAAATAGCAAAAAAAAGAAAAAACAAAGTACCAAAATATATTTAAAATACATAAAAGCAAGCATTTGCCAAAATAACCATTAGCTTGTCAATGTATGGTGCTGTGGCTGTAAGCACGCCAAATGTATCTATCCTGCTTCTCCGTGGACACTGCAGCCCTATTGGCTAAGCTCCCCCATCTGGTGAGCTGCCCCTGGGACTGCTGGGACATGTAGGGGGGGGGGGAAGTGATGAGTGGGAGGGAGGATAGAGAGAAGGGGGAGAGAGAGAGGATGGGGGGGAGGGGGAGAGAGAAGAGGGAGGGGGAAAGAGAGGAGGAGGGGAGAGAGAAAGAGAGAAGGAGGGGAGAGGGAAAGAGAGAAGGAGGGGTTTTGGTTGCACTTTTGAAAGAACAAGTTAAATATTTTCAGAATTGCATTCTGTTCTAAAAACAGTTAACAAAAATGTTACTGTTTATTCCCAAGTGGCAGAAACATTAAAACCAACATACCAGTGACCAGGGCCGCCAACAGAAATCGTGGGGCCCGGGACAAACATTTTAAGCAGGGCCCCCCCCCCGTGTCAGCGGTATTGCCTGCTGACCCCCCATTTCACACCTCACGAGCCCCCTCTCTTTTCCTCCCTCCCATGTATTTCTCTCGCTTCCATCTCACCCCCTCACTCTTCCCCCTCGCATGTATTTCTCTCCCCTGCGTTTCACTCTTCTCCCTCTTTTCCTCACTCACCCGCTCTATCCTCTCCCTCCATCAATTACCCCACGCTCACTCATTCCCTCCACTCCCACAAGATATATACCAAAAACTTCCCACCCCCAAATACATAAAAAAAATCCCCACATCCTAAATATATACAACCTCCCCCCACCCAAATGCATACAATAAACCCACCTACCCAATACATAAAAAAAACAACAACAATACATATATATCTTACTGGGAATATATGTGTGTGTGTGTGTGTATATATATATACAGTATATATATATAAACAGAAAAAGAGAGAGAGCGCACGCCCCATAGCATAACACTGTGTATTTATTATGAAAAAAAGGAAATGAAGGGGGGGGGGGGGGGGAAGAATCACACTCACAGGAATAAAATGGTTAAAAGGCAATTTGTGATTATATCACCACCATCCGGTTCTGTGCTGCGGAATTGCGTCTCTGTGGGCTCCTTCAGGACTGCCAGTAGAAGTCACCGCTCACCAGATTTCTGGGGTGCCGTTTGCCGTCAGATCAGCCCTTTGAGAAAGTCGCCCAGCGGTGACGAAACGCGTCAGGGACTCTGATAGCGCGATTACGTCACTACGACGCTGCGCACGCGCACATGGCCACATCCAGCGTGGGATCCATACGGCGGCCATTCGGAGTGAAGAGCTGAGTTCTTGGATGGCAATCTGATGGCAAATGGCACCCCAGGAATCCGGTGAGTGGTGACTTCTACTGGCAGTCCTGAAGGAGCCCACATAGACGCAATTCCGCAGCACAGAACCGGATGGTGGTGATATAATCACAAATTGCCTTTTAACCATTTTATTCCTGTGAGTGTGATTCTTCCCCCCCCCCCCCTTCCCTTTCCTTATTTTCATAATAAATACACAGTGTTATGCTATGGGGAGTGCGCTCTCTCTCTTTTTCTGTTTGTAGATATTCCTGGATGTGGTTTATCCCATGTGAGAGCAGCCGGAGAACCCCTTTGTCAGCATCATTTACCTCCATTCATGGACTAACATTTAAAGGACTGGTTGGACTTTATTTATTTTTCTTCTTTTTTGCACTTTTTGCACCCCTTTTTTTCACTCAAGTTATTTGTGTTTCACTATACAGTTTATTGCTATGTATATGTATTTTCATTTATATTTTCAATTTTAATTATATCATATTTATTGTATTTTTTGCACTATAAACACATAATTAATTTCATTAACTATAGTCACCCAATAGGTATAACACTTGCAGTCCTACTCTGGCACTACAATTTTTGTTCTTTCATATATATATATATATATATATATATATATATATATATATATATATATATATATATATATATATATATATATATATATATATATATATATATATATATATATATATATATATATATACACACACACACACACACACACACACACATACACCACATCACAAAAATAAACAATCCTCCCCAATACATAGTAAAATTCCCCCAAACCCCCCAATACATATAACAATACTCCCAAGCCCCCCAATACATATAAAAAAGACTCCCCCCCCCAATACATATTAAAAAAAGACTTATCTTGTGGATGATCAGGCCGGGTCCAGTGGATGCCGGTAGGTGTGCGGGGGAAGGTGGATGCTGGTAGGGGTGGTGGGGGGAAGGTGGATGCTGGTAGGGGTGGGGGGGGGGAAGGGGGATGCTGGTAGGGGTGTGGAAGGGGGAAGGGGGATGCTGGTAGGGGTGTGGAAGGGGGAAGGTAGATGCTGGTAGGGGTGGGGGGGGAGGTGGATGCTGGTAGGGGTGGGGGGGGGACGGTGGATGCTGGTAGGGGTGATGGGGGGGAAGGTGGATGCTGGTAGGGGTGATGGGGGGGGGGGGAAGGTGGATGCCGGCTAGATGAAGCTGTGAGGGCAGCGTGCGCTAGGCTCAAAACGCTGCACGTAGGAGTGGAGACAGAGAGTGAGGGCTGGCGCGGAGGATGGTCTGCCGGTCTGGATGCCGGGCTGGATGATGCCGGTAGGTGTGGGGGCCTGAGGGGGAAGTGGAAGGTGGATGCCAGTGTGGGGAGGAGGGGGAGGTGGGTGCCAGAGGGGGAGGTGGGTGCCAGGAGAGGGAGGGGATGGACGGTGGATGCCAGTGATGGTGAGGCCCTGGCTGGAGAGGGTGCATGGAGGACAGTGTTGATGCCGGTAGGGGGGAGGGAAAGGTGAGGTAGATGCTGGTAGGGGTGGGGGAAGGTGGATGCTGGTTGAGGGGGGGCGTTTGCCGGTGGGGGAGGTGGATACCAGTGGGGGGGGGGAGGTGTATGCCGGTAGGGGAAGGGGAGCGAGGAGCTGGCTGGATGAGGCTGGGGAGGGCCGCGTGCGCTATGTCCAAAACGCTGGCGTAGGAGTGGAGATAGAGTGAGGGCTGGCACAGAGGATGGTCTGCCGGTCTGGAAGCCGGTAGGTGTGGCAGCCTGGGGGGAAGTGGAAGGTGGATGCCGGTGGGGGTGAGCAGAGGACAGTGCTTATGCCGATAGGGGTGAGGGGAAGGTGGATGCCGGTGAGGGGAAGGTGAGGTGGATGCCGGTAAGGGGGCCCGTGGGGGGTCTGAACGGGATGAACACACACTACACAGACAGGCAAAAAAAACACAGACACACACATACAGAGACACACACTCACAGTACAGATATGTCAGAATGTACTTAACGTTTATGTTGTATGTGAATAAGCAGCTGCACAGCTGGGCAGATTCCAAACTCACTTCTCCCGCCTGTGCAGTTGCTTATATTAACTTGTAAGTCCATCCCACTCCCCGCCCATGAGGAGGGCCCTGATTGGATCCCCTCTCCTCATTTTTTTTTTTTTTACACTTTTTTTTTCTGACACACGGTGGGCCCGGCGGCGGCCGCGAGCGTCCGGGCCCCCCTTACTCAACGGGCCTGGGACGCCCGTACCCTCTGTCCCCCCCTCTTGGCGGCCCTGCCAGTGACAACAATTGAATATTTCTTCCAGTGTTCTTGCAAGAT
The DNA here is from genome assembly GCF_040206685.1 of Ascaphus truei. NCBI lineage: Eukaryota > Metazoa > Chordata > Amphibia > Anura > Ascaphidae > Ascaphus > Ascaphus truei. Next base: position 169,072,650 of record NC_134487.1, on the reverse strand, counting down.
GACTGTGAGCATCTGCAGTGATTCAATTTCCACGGCTGAAAGCATTTTTATGGAACGGCTCATTATATAAGACATAAAACAGGAAAATCTAATCTGCTGGATTTAGTTTGTCATCCATTATCAATACTTTCTGGTAAATATATATATATTATGTTCACACTGTATTATGGTTACATTGTAATTTGAATATAAAGTCACATACTGTATATAACTTATATTAAACGTATAGCAAAATCTCCATCAATGTATACATTTCTTTGAGTCAATTGGAGTGCTACTGGGAAAGTCACCTCAAGTAAACAATAAACAAAGGAGCCCCAATGCAACATCCACTATGAACAATGATGGATGTTGTTATTATCCGTGTCTCCTTTTTCTTCTCATAAATATGGGTCATTTGTTCCATCCTTTGGCCAAAAATGTCAAGCCTGCAACCACGACTATAAATAGGGCCCAGACATCATCTTTCGTTCACTGTCTGGCAACTTTTTGGTTAAAGCTTGGGCAATTGCAAAATTTAAGGCCAATTTTGTAACATTATTCGCTCTTTGAGCCTTGGAAAAACGTTTGCAAAGGAAACAAAAAAGAAATGCAACGCTGCATTTTCGATTGTTGTGCACTTCTTTAGCAGTGAAGTTCCTGCACCTGCAATATACAGTATTTGTAAGAAAGAAATATGTTCTTAACTTAAAAAAACATGATGCACTGTACAAGTTTAACTTGAGTGAATCCTTCAGAATAAACAAATCAGAATGTATCCATCAGGATGCTAATTATACCAATTTCCTCCAAATTATAATGAAGAAGACTTGAAATTGTTACTCATGCATACATATTTAGGTCTTACATTTATACCTACAGTATATGTTACATAACCTCCAGAGATGGGCCCATATTTTTTTTGTACAAATTTGGATCTGCAGCAGATTGTCTGGTTCCTTTGGTCCGCGGATTTCAGCGGATCAATGTCAAAAAAGGCGGTACGCATTTTGCAGATTTTTTACTATTATTACCAATACACACCACAGATTTTGCAACCCGTGGACGGATTTGCAGACTCCGATCCGCAGTTTCAGCAATCCGTTGCTTAGGAATCCGCAAAAATGGACTGCAGAATCCGCGGATTGGATTCCTCAAATCCATCCACGGGTTTTATCCAATGGTGGATATTGATGAATCCACGTGGATTGAAACTGCCCAAATCTGTTTGCGGATTTTACACTGCAAAACGGATTTTGGGGGTAACATCAGCGAAAATCCGGGAAATGGACTTCGACGGATTCGCACATCTCTAATAACCTCTAGAATACATCCCACTACCTTTAAAGACAATATATGAATAACTCCAACTGCAGGCCTGATGCTCAAAGCTTTGTTAAAGCAGGGCTCCCATTGTAAAGTTACCCGAGTTAACATGGTATCTTCAAAGCTGACTACAGTGTATGCAAAATCAACATCCAAACTACATTTCATTAGCATAGGATAACGTCACGTTGCGTTATCTCCCACTAACTTGACCTTATGCCAGTCTTAGTGTTAGTCCTATCCCGAACTTTTACTAGAGTCCCAAGTGCTCCTGTATTTGTATCCGCCCAAACACACCTTTAGGCAATAAGTAGAGAGACATGTGCACAAAAACATGGCACCTCTGAGATAACTGGGATATATAGTCATAGGGTATGCAAATTAATCCTATTAGCATATTTCCCCCACAAAAAAAGTGTCTCTTTTTCACCCCCGAATAGAATGTTTCGGAGGAATTTGTGAAGATTGACCACCGGAGGAATCGCATATGTTAGTACTCACCAGCATTAAAAACAAAAATGACCAAATAGTCAATATATTTGCAGGCCGAATAGTTATTCAGTACAACCACCCGTATTTAGAAATAATACATTATGTTTTGTAAATTCTGCCTTACTGTGGCGTTGAGACTCGGCAAAAGCCCTTTTTCAGTGTCTGGATGGGAGTAGTAACTGCAAGTCTACAGTAGGTTCTGTATAACTTAAATAATTTAACGTTAAGTCTCTGTGTTAACCTTAACAGACTTTAGTGGATATGCAATGTTATTATAACTCCTCAATTGGTTTCATTTGCATTATCACTAACTCCCATTATAGTTAATGCTATGCTTTTTACAAAAGAAAACATGTCTAGGGGTTATGTTATTGTCCTTAAGATATTAACATGGCATTAAGTTAGAGGTTAAGTGACCTACTGTAACCATGCTTTGAGCACATGAGCCAATTATCAACTACTGGACCCTGCCACAACAAACGATGAAGTCAATTTTCATGTCCGGTGAAAACCTTTCACTTAAAAAAAAATTATACTGAAACAATAACGGTTTTGACAACATAGAAGGAAGAAATGTACTAAGGTTATTTTTTAAAGGAGATGATGAGCAGAATGCTTTCTTTTGTTTAATTTGAGTGGCTCTATCCCTAACTCTTTATCATTATACTTGATTGCATTCAGAACGCTCTTTAGCTTCTAAAGGTGGAAGGATCCAGGAAGTTCCTACAAGGACTATTGGCATTAACTGTGATTTATGTCATTATCCTCTAATGTGAACTCTATGTGATGTCATTTAAATTGATTGCCAATGGTATAATCAACCTAAAGAAAATCAAGAAAGAAAAATGACGGCGTGGATGTTAAATAATGTTACAGCAATTTGCACGTTGTAGCTTGTTAAAATAACGTTTTACAAAAAAGGAAAAAAACAAATGATTTTTGATACACCTACCTGGACTCTCCACTCTGTTGTAGTGATAAGGGTTTATGCACACGTCTTTCTGCTTTGATCCAAAGGGATATTCACACATATCCAGAGGTTTCAGCTCATGGTGACTCTGTAGATCAGGCCAGCGCCAAACACGACAATAAATAACATGTGGCAATCCCTTTCTGTGGGAAACTTGAAGCCGGCCATCTAAAGACCGCGGAATGGTCACACACTTGCTAGGTTGACCAGGGCTGCTTAAAGCTTTCTCCAACTCTTCCATGGCTCCCTTGCTCTTTTTTAACTTTTTCACCAGTGCATCAACTGCCTTTTCGGCCCATTTCTCTTCTTCGTCACCTTGTTTCCAACCCAGTAAACGTTTCACAGCTGGGCTAGTGAATGAAAACAAGCTTGCCATTGACGTCATTACTGTAGATACTGATATTAAGAAACCTTTTTCACAAGCCACCACAAATGGCCCTGCTGTTGTTAAATAATAAACCACTATATATCCCTTTAATTACAAACACATTTAATGTGGTCCATATATCAATCTTCATCAAGATAATTTTTGCCCAGGTGAAATTTTAGCTGTCTGTACAATTATCCAAATGTTCTCCTGCACAAGAAAGAGGAAAAAAAACAAACACTATTTATGTAAAATAACAGTTAGAGATCTGTATAAATGTCTTTATGATTTAACATTTTTAGTTGACTACAAGAACAAAATAAACAATATGAACACATTTGGAAACATGCTATATAGTTTATAGTAACTTTCAGTAAATGTTGGTCAAAGTCAACTTATTCCCATGCAATACGTCTGCATTAAATCTATAATAAAAGCAAACACTTCAAATACATCTGCACTACACAAAAACAGGGTAAAAAGTACGTTGTACATTGTACGCTGTTTATATTGCGCTATATTACACAAACATTCATTAGTTAACACTATTTATAAAAAATGATATTTTTAAAATGAAGTCGTTTCTCATTAAGTTGTTTTTTTTTTAATGAAAAGAAAGTAATTTCTATTACAACAACATAGAAGATCTCCAAGCGATGTGTTCCTTAGAAAAAGACCATTATTAATATTACTGCTAAAGAACACTGCAACAGATCGATTTACAACATATCACAAGACTCTGGTTACGATTAAAGTATACTAAATTATGTTGTGTGCAGACAATCAAGCAATTCCGGATGAAGACCCCATTGTAAAAATGACTGCAAAGCTTAAATCCCAATGCCTTTGTACATTTTAGACTTACCTTTTCTCCAAATAAGTATTTGTAGACAAGTTTAAATATACCCAGAAAGCATGCATTTTAAGATCCATTGCAGTGTAAAACAATAGTTATTTGTGTAAGGCACTGCTTTTCTTTGCCTTGATGCGTGCTGCTGATTCCCTGTAGATTCTACTAGGGGGGAAGTTTTATTCCCCTCCCTCCCTGAGAGGCAGGGAGTGGTGATGACAAGAGGAAGCGATGTGCAGTGGCACTGTGATGATAAGAGTTGATCAAATCCCTGGTGAGCAACTACTGTATATAAGAAAGTACAGACAATGAGCAGCTGGCAAAAAGCAGGATCAGAACAAGCAGAAAGGATGTCGGTAACAAAAGATGCTTCCTTTTTACTTGCTATACGGCCTGCCAAACAATAGGCTATCTCAGCACTTCATGTGCCTCAGCAAATTAAATCTACATCTGAAATACTAAATTAAAGCACCTAACCTCCTTTGTGTCATTGAGCAGCTGTGTACACATACAAACGTTACACTATACATGAAAACGGTTAACCATGTTAAATTAATATAATGAATTACTGTCAGAGGTCTTAAAGGGGCAGTCTCTCCTAGGAACAAAGTGAGCTAATAGCAGAGGGAGGTTTGCTATGTTAAGTATACAGATCTATAAAATGTTAAGGTTCCCAGCAGTGGTGTAAGCTGCAGCCCTGGCACTGGAGGACTAACACTGCAGGGGGTCTGATTCAGAAACATGAACCCTCCCAAAATAAGTCTGGCTGTACAGTTGTGTGAAAAAGAAAGTACACCCTCTTTAAAGTCTATGGTTTTACATGTCAGGACATAATAACAATCATCTGTTCCTTAGCAGGTCTTAAAATTAGGTAAATACAACCTCAGATGAACAACAACACATGCCATATTACACCGTGTTATGATTTATTTAACAAAAATAAAGCCAAAATGGAGAAGCCATGTGTGAAAAACTAAGTACACCCTTACTGCTTCCATAGGAATTAAGATGCTAAGTAACAGACAGGTGCTGCTAATCAAATGATCTTGATTAATTGATCATCAGCAAGTGTGACCACCTATATAAAAGCCGAAGTTTTAGCAGTTTGCTGGTCTGAAGCATTCAGGTGTGTGTTAACACAATGCCAAGGAGGAAAGACATAGCAATGATCTTAGAGAAGCAATTGTTGCTGCTCATCAATCTGGGAAGGGTTATAAGGCCATTTCCAAACAATTTAAAGTCCATAATTCTGCAGTGAGAAAGATTATTCAAAAGTGGAAAACATTCAAGACAGTTGCCAATCTTCCCAGGAGTGGACGTCCCAGAAAATTCACCCCAAGGTCAGACCGTGCAAATCTCAGAGAAATTGCAAAAAAACCAAGAGTTACATCTCATACTCTACAGGCCTGTAATGTACGTGCTAAACACAAACCTGGACCGGACCACGGGGCTGAGGTGGGGATAGATATACACCGACCTTAGACCACGAAGCTGGATCCGGGTTGCGAATTCCGTTGTCAAACATAGCCGGGGCAGGACTGGAGAAGGCAGGATAATCCAAGGACAAGCCGGGGTCAGGATTAGAGAAGGCTGGGTAAACGATATCCATGCTGGGGTTCGGCAACAGGACGCTTCAGCGAAGGTGCTTCAAAGTAGAAAGGAACAGGGGATCCAGTGCTTCAGCACAAAACAGCACTCCCTAGCTGGGTACAGCTGTGAGTAGTGGAGGCCACTCGAAGCAGGAGATTGCAGCAGGTAACAGGAACAACGATGCAGGCCTCTGCAAGAGAATATGCAGCAGGTGACAGGAACACCGATGCAGGCCTCTGCACGAGGGATATGCAGATAGGTTATAGGAACACAGGTGCAGGCCTCTGCAGGAGGAATATGCAGATAGGTAACAGGAACAGATGCAGGCCTCTGCAGGAGGGATATGCCGGAGTAACCGTGGCGGCACGGCGGAGTCTGCCAGTAACTAGGAGCAATGGAAAGAAAACCAAGGCAAGCCAAACAGAGGTGCTGTGGCAAGCACAGTTACTAGAAAGTCTATGTACAGCAACTTCCTGATGGGCAGGGCAGGAGTTAAATAGAACAGGCAGCCAATGAGGCAGATCTGCATAGGAGGCAGAAAGAAGCAGGCTACAGTCTAATTGCAGAAGCAGGTGATGCTGATTGCAGAAACAAGGGGGGAGTTTTCTAGAAGCTGCAAGGCTCTGTAAGGAAAAGGTTTCAGCCAAACCCAGGAGCGGATTCCTTACAGTAACCCCCTCTTCAGGATCGAACTCCGAGCGATCCATAATAGACTTGGGGGACTTAGAATTGTTTCTGAACTGTCTTAGGTGGGAAATTGGCCCATAATCCAGCAGTTCTTTGGTGAGTACCATCTTTACACATGAGAACGGTGGTACGGCAATTCTTGACACGCAGAAAGAATCACAAAAATATTTGGAAGTCCAGAGCTGTGGAAAAACAGGAGAGTTCAGAACAGGGACGTCAGAAAGGCACAAGCCAGATGCCCGGTCCAAAGAGTACAAGACAAGACAGACCGATTGTTGGTCGGATGTGGTACAGGAACATCCTGGAAAAGCAATGATATTGCACAAATAAGTGCAAAGTGAAGGTGAAAGAAACGGCGCTAGCTCTATTAGTGTGCTCTTGTGTTATACAGTGAGTTAATAATAAAATCGAATGATTATAAAACTTTGTGACGTGATTCAATAACGTGCAAAACAATATAAATGAGTTCAAACCCCCTGCTCAAAACCCAGCTGGTGGGGACTGGTTTCACTAGTCCCACAAATCTTCACTCTCCAACTGCAATCCAGGGGGAGCATAAAGGGAAATAGAACAAAAAACAAAAAACAATCTAAGTGCAGACAGTTTTTAAAAGGTGTATAAATTTGTGTTCTGTCTTGGCTCCTATGTGTTGCCTACTTACAAGATGTAAGTCAAAAACGAGCGGTTTTGACACACAATGGTCTCTGCTAGGAGGATTTCTTTAACCAGGTAGTGGGATCTCCAACTCTCAGCTCAGCAGCAGTGTATATGTAAAAGAAATGATACCATAGTGCAGACCAGTGACAATAAAAAACTCGACTTTATAGGGTAAAAATAAACACTTACAATAAAAACAAGTGGTTAAGGCATGTATCACATTGATAGTGATTGAGGAGAGAAAATGGTTAGCTCCAGGCTCACCCGCCTCCTCCGGTGTGACTGCGTGTGGACCACCGCTCTCTGTGACCTTTCACCTCCACTGGTGCTCGCTGTCTCGCCGGTCTAGTCCCCTCGTAGATCCCCTCTTGTGTGGGCTATTCGGCTCCCTTTGCTGGGTATATACAGGAGTATACAGGTGCTGCAGAGGACTTGGACTCCAGCTCTCTCACCGGTCAATGGTCCCGCCTTGCTTGCTCCAATGCGTCACTTCCGCTTAGTCCCGATGCGTCACTTCCGGTCGCGGCTGTGTGAGTGTCAGCTCCCAGATCTCTCCTCTCTCCTCTCAGGGCGGCTACCACTCTACGCGTTTCGCCAGGTGTGTGGCTTCCTCGGGAGTGTCACACTCCCGAGGAAGCCACACACCTGGCGAAACGCGTAGAGTGGTAGCCGCCCTGAGAGGAGAGAGGAGAGATCTGGGAGCTGACACTCACACAGCCGCGACCGGAAGTGACGCATCGGGACTAAGCGGAAGTGACGCATTGGAGCAAGCAAGGCGGGACCATTGACCGGTGAGAGAGCTGGAGTCCAAGTCCTCTGCAGCACCTGTATACTCCTGTATATACCCAGCAAAGGGAGCCGAATAGCCCACACAAGAGGGGATCTACGAGGGGACTAGACCGGCGAGACAGCGAGCACCAGTGGAGGTGAAAGGTCACAGAGAGCGGTGGTCCACACGCAGTCACACCGGAGGAGGCGGGTGAGCCTGGAGCTAACCATTTTCTCTCCTCAATCACTATCAATGTGATACATGCCTTAACCACTTGTTTTTATTGTAAGTGTTTCTTTTTACCCTATAAAGTCGAGTTTTTTATTGTCACTGGTCTGCACTATGGTATCATTTCTTTTACATATACACTGCTGCTGAGCTGAGAGTTGGAGATCCCACTACCTGGTTAAAGAAATCCTCCTAGCAGAGACCATTGTGTGTCAAAACCGCTCGTTTTTGACTTACATCTTGTAAGTAGGCAACACATAGGAGCCAAGACAGAACACAAATTTATACACCTTTTAAAAACTGTCTGCACTTAGATTGTTTTTTGTTTTTTGTTCTATTTCCCTTTATGCTCCCCCTGGATTGCAGTTGGAGATTGCACAAATAAGCACATAGAGGTTTGCTCCAAAAGTAATCTGGTCACTGGTTAGCGAGTGTAGAGGGCAGGAGGGTTCATTAAAAGATACTGACACAGTTCTCTTGTTAATGTCCAGGCCCATTGTCCCTAGCAAGTTGAGTGATAAACCTGGCTTAGGAACAAAAGTCTCAGGGTTAGAACTGGGTATCCCCAACACAGAAGAAAAATTAGGAAAACTTGAACTAGACTTAGACATGGAAGTCCCAGACTCAATAGCTTCACGATATACTGTAGACGAAACAGTGCAGTGTACTTCCATTTTAAACACAGGGGTCTTTGAATCGGTAGATACATCAGGTACTACAGAAACCTCCATGAGAGGTAACCCTGAGTTTGCAGCAGCAGTTATGTAGTCAGTAGCGGGTACCTCAAGTACTTTGAGAGAAAAAGTGAATTATAATTACGTTTTGAACACAGGGCCCTTTGAATCAGTAGATACATTCAGTACTGCAGAAATCTCCCTGGGAGATAACCCTGAGTTTGCAGTAGCAGTCATGCAGTCTGTAGCAGATACCTCAAATACTGTGGAAGAGTCAGAGAGAGACAGTATTGTCTGAAGAGTGGAAATCCTGGATTCAGAGGTACTGTGGGGGGAGGAGGGAGGGGTTAGGGAGGGAAGAACTATTCTTTGCTGTGGGAATTTTAGAATCATCCATGGGTATAACAGGACCTGCAGAACAGTCAGTGAAGGACATGTTTGTTCCACAAATGGATGTCTGAGAAGCAGCAGTGGTCACAATAGGCACAGGACAGGAATCAGAGAAAGATACACTGGTCTCTGGAGTGGGTATTTGCGAATCGGCAAGGGCTAGACTGGGTACTTCAACAGAATCAGAGAAAATTGTGCTTGTCTCTGAAGTGGGAGCTAGAGGATAAGCATAAGTGAGACCAATAACAGTAGGAGTCCCTAAGGAAAAAAGCTTGGAATCAAAGGCAGGAATCTCAAATGACTGAGGGTACTGTAAAGGGTTTAGAGAAAGGTGCACAGGTCTCTGAAAAGGGTGTGAGCGTTTCTGCTAGGTACTGCAACAAGATTAAGAAACTTTGACAAAGATAACATTGACTCTAAAACTGGAGCTTTAGATGCAGTGGCAGGAAACTGAGACATATCAGAGAGGATACTCTTTAAAGCAGGAGTTTTAACACTAGTCATAGGCATATCACATACTACAGGGGAGTCAGAGAAAGGGAAGCCTGTCTTTACATCAAGAGTTTCTTTACATCAAGAGTTTTAGCAGTAGCACAGGTTAACACAGGAAGTGCTGGAGAATTCCTAGATGCAGTGACAGGGAGCTCAGACATGGCAGGAGAATCAGAGAGAGTAGAATGTGCCCTGAAATCTAGGGTTTTGGAATTAGCAAGGGTTAATGCAGGCACTTCATGAGTCAGAAAAGGGGGTTCAGTAGGAGGATTTTCAGTGCTGAAAGACTGTGACAGGGCAGCATAGCTGGCCCTAGGCGAATCAACTGTCCCACGCTCTGGCGTGAGAGTGTAAACCATCTTCCAGACTGGGTCATTTTTTTCCCACAGAAGCAGGTTTTCAGACCGGGACTGGTTTTCAGACAGGGACTGGTTTTCAGACAGGGACTGGTTTTCAGACAGGGGACGGTTTTCAGAAAGGGGCAGTCTTTCAGACAGGGCCAAGTTTCCAGAATGGGACAGGTTTTCAGAATGGGACAGGTTTTCCGAGAGGGTCTTGCTTAATCCCACCTCAGCGGGGTCCGGGTTTGTTGGGCAGTACATACTGTAACATACGTGCTCAACACAAACCTGGACCGGACCGCAGGGCTGAGGTGGGGATAGATATACACCGACCTTAGACCACGAAGCCGGATCCGGATTGCGAATTCCATGGTCAAACATAGCCGGGTCAGGACTGGAGAAGACAGGATAATCCGTGGACAAGCCGGGGTCAGGATCAGAGAAGGCTGGGTAAACGATATCCATGCTGGGGTTCGGCAACAGGACGCTTGAGCAAAGGTGCTTCAACATAGAAAGGAACAGGAACATTGGATCCAGTGCTTCAGCACAAAACAGCACTCCCTAGCCAGGTACAGCTGTGAGTAGTGAAGGCCACTGGAAGCAGGAGATTGCAGCAGGTAATAGGAACAACGATGCAGGCCTCTGCACGAGGGATATGCAGATAGGTAACAGGAACACCAATGCAGTCCTCTGCAGGAGGGATATGCAGGTACGTAACAGGAACACCGATGCAGGCCTCTGCACAAGGGATATGCAGATAGGTAACAGGAAAACCGACGCAGGCCTCTGCAAGGAGAATATGCAGCAGGTAACAGGAACACTGATGCAGGCCTCTGCTGAAGGGATATGCAGGAGTAACCGCAGCGGTGCGGCGGAGTCTGCCAGTAACTAGGAGCAATGGCAAGAAGGTCAAGGCAGGCTAAAAAGAGGTGCTGTGGCAAGCACAATTACTAGAAAGTCTATGTACAGCAACTTCCTGATGGGCAGGGCAGGAGTTAAATAGAACAGGCAGCCAATGAGGCAGAGCTGCATAGGAGGCAGCAAGATGCAGGCTGCAGTCTAATTGCAGAAGCAGGTGATGCTGTTTGCAGAAACAAGGGGGGAGTTGTCTAGAAGCTGCAAGGCTCTGTAAGGAAAAGGTTTCAGCCAAACCCAGGAGCGGATTCCTTATAGGGCCTCAGTTAGCATGTTATATGTTAAAGTTCATGACAGTACAATTAGAAAAAGACTGAACAAGTATGGTTTGTTTGGAAGGGTTGCCAGGAGAAAGCCTCTTCTCTCTAAAAAGAACATTTCAGCACGGCTTAGGTTTGAAAAGTTGCATCTGAACAAACCACAAGACTTCTGGAATAATGTCCTTTCGACAGACGAGACCAAAGTGGAGATGTTTGGCCATAATGCACAGCGCCACGTTTGGTGAAAACCAAACACAGCATATCAGCACAAATACTCATACCAACTGTCAAGCACGATGGTGGAGGGGTGATGATTTGGGCTTGTTTTGCAGCCACAGGACCTAGGAACCTTGCAGTAATTGAGTCGATCATGAACTCCTCTGTGTACTGTAGAGTCAAATGTGAGGCCATCTGTCCAACAGCTAATGCATGGCCGAAACTGGGTCATGCAACAGGACAATGATCCTGTAAGAAATCGGGGAACACGTCCTTTGCGACGTGTTCCCTCCTTACCTGCTACTACTCAGCCCTCCATCTTAGCACAGCACATGCACCCGCCCCCCTCGCTCTGTTCACAGACAGGCTCTTCTAGAGTGTCTCAGAGCTTGATTTCGCCCCCTGGATGCTCCACGTGTCAGCAACGTGCTCTTGTGATGATGTGCACCGCTCCCCAACTGTGCGGCAAGTAACCTAATTGCTCTTTTCTCCTGTGCCTATCACAGCTTTTGCTGGGGGTCGCGCCTCTGCTCCGCCCCCTATCCTATTGGATGATTCTCCCTATTTATACCCTTCTCGCACTCTCCAGCATTGCTCAGCATAATCTCTTGTAGCCTTGTGTGCCTAACAGTTCTGTTGTGCCTTGCTCTTGTTCCAGTCTTGTCTTGCAGTTTGTCTCCTCGTGTACTGACCCGGCTTTTTAGTGAAACTCTTCTGGATATCGACCTCGGCTTACCCTCGACTACGTTTACCTCTCCAAACCAAGACCATGGCTACATGGACTTCGACGATATTCAACTCTCCAATACCAGACCGTGGCTTAACGGACTTCGACTACGCTGCTCTCTATAATCCAAGACCCCGGCTAGGACACGGACTAACCCACTCTCTCCTAACCAGACCCGGCTATGCTGACAATCCGCCTTCCAGGCACGCCTCCGCTGCTGTCGGTGCGTGGTTTCATACCTTCCCACCTCAGTAATGGAGTCTTGTCCTGTTTGTGGGTACCGCAAGCGTTACAGTATGCTGAGCCCAACAAACATAGACCCCCCTAAGGTGGGCCAAGCCCTGTCACTGCATTCCCTGTGTGTACTGTAGCACGCACGCCCAGCGGGGGTGGCACGTGCACAGTGCTTCACTGCAGATCGCGGTCCTGGAAGAGAGGGAGACTTTGCGATGGGAGGGGGCATGGTGGTGGTTTTGCGGGAGCATGGCCATGACCTCACGCAGCTGGTTTACCCTCATTGGCTAAACCGCCAGTAAAGCCAGTAAAGCGCAGCTGCTAAATGCGCGCCGACCCATGTACTTGGCCCTGATAGATTAGGTGGTGGTGCTTGTACGCACTGGAACCGCAGCCTAACTCGAGAGCCATAGCTTTATGCTTTATCAAATGCATCTGTATGTATCCACTGTCACTTAGTGCAGCCATAATCACTCCTTAGGGAATTATTCTATATCAGCCTACAATGACCCCAGTTTATAATAATGTAAAGTAAAACATATCATCATATTCTGCAACAAAGAAAGGAGAAAACATGAAAGATTCTTGGAGAGGGAAATCATTTTATGCAGTGTTACTTGAATATAGTTAAGAGTTGAATTGTGGTCATGTAAAAGAATAATGAAGGTGTAGGAATGTCAACTGTTTCCATAGTAACTGATGCTCGAGTAAGTTTTCAATAAAAATCTTACTGGGTAATTGTGACATACTATTTTGAACCAGTCTTTAAAACATCGTTGCTATTTAATATATTTCATGAATTTAAAATGTATGCAAAAGAACAGATGATAATTAAAAAAATGTATAATTGCAGGCAACTTGCTCCTCATTGCTTGGTATTCACACTTCTTGTCCTGACAACAGTATATCTGTTTTGAACTTCACCTGTTGTAAACAATTTAGCAACTTGAACATTATTCTGTCACTTTATGGCTAGAAATAACCAGTGCAGATGATACAAACTGTTGATTTAGATTCTAAAAAAACTTATACATTCTATTTTTACTCTTACAGTAGCTACTGCTTGTCAGCGTGGTTGTTATTATGATAAAGAAACAAACACTATGGGGCCTATGCACTACTGTAAGTGCCGATAAGCCAATTATCGAGGCCTTATCACCAAAAAAGCTACTGCGATTCAGTAAGCCCTGATAAGTTGTCAAAAGCCCTTTTCGGCAAATTTTTTTCCCAGAAAAAAAATTGCCAAACGAGCGACGGTAAGCCACTTATTGGTAGGTTTTCAAACTCGGGCAATTCTAGTAGCCCCAATTAGCTTATCGAGTCTAATCGTGGCTCTAGAATAGAGATTTCCTCTCAAAATCGTCCTGCCTGGTAAAGTTGGCAGGAAGGTGGTGAGAAGCTGTCGATAAGCAACGAGGGGTACTTAGAATTTTTTTTTTCCTGCATTGCAATAATGTCGGGAGTCTCTGGAGCTGATACCCATTAATATCAGCATCGGAGACCCCCGGCATGATTCTCATGCAATAAAAATGCATTTGCAGTCAACTTCATTACCTTAGCGGCTAACTGCTAAGGCAATTAAGGGGTTAACCCCTCCCACTACCCACCAAGGGCCAAATACCCCCTTCATCCACTCCCGCTATCCACAATAAATTAATACCCACCTCCCCTACCCCCACATGATTGATACCAGAGGCTGCGAGTGTCCTGGAGTCCCCGCTGGTGGCTGTGGGCCCTCGGGTGGTACCCACGGGTGTCCGGGGGTCCTCAGGTTGTCCCTGAAGGGGCCCAGGGGTGTCTCCACAGGTATCATGGAGTCCTTAGGTGGTACTCGCGGTGTCTGGGTTAACCCCTCCCACTACCCACCAAGGCCCAAATATCTCCTTCACCCACCCCCGCTACCCACAATAAATGAATACCCACCACCCATATTATTGAAACCAGAGGCCGCAGGTTTCCGGCTCTCCTCAGGTGGTCCCTGCTGGTATCTGTGGGCCCTCAGGTGGTCCCCACAGGTGTTCGGGAGTTCTCAGGTGGGTCACGTGGGTGTCTGTTGGTCCTTGGGTGGTCCCCACGGGTGTCCAAGGGTCCTCAGGTGGACCCCCAGGTATCATGGGGTCCTTAGGTGGTCCCCGCGGGTGTCTGGGGGCCCTCGGGTGGTCTTGCGGGCCTGAGGTACCAATCCTGTGTTGAGACATTTACTGTGAGATGCCTTTGTTTTTACCCAGACAAGTGATCGGATACTGGTTGCTGCATCTGTATACCCACCCTCTACCTATTGATTGGCATAGTGGTACATCATACCCATATAATATGGGCATGATAAGCCACAATAGCAGTCAATGGTCAACCTAATAAAAAAGTCTGAAGGCATACCCCCAAAAACCCAATACGTGGAGGCCATTTTGGATGGTGAGTTGGATAGCTGCATAGTCTGTGAGCTCCATCCTCCTTCACTTTAAAAGCAGCTAAACAGAGAGAAAAAACTTCAGCTTTCACCCTCACAACACCCTAGCAAGGTGCATAAACATCCCAGGATGGCCCCTCCATCGAATAAAAAGAAAGCAAACACCGACATGAGGAAATATTTGAACCGGGCAGCAGCAAGGGGAGCAGAAGCAGATGCAGCAGCTAGCTCGGCTGCGGGGTCGGACTCTGACAGGGAGGAGGACCCGGCCGGAGTGCCAGAACAACTGCCCGTTAGGCGATATGACTTTGACCGCCTACATAACGATATGAAGGCTATGTTTTCATAAAGCTGGGGATTAAAGAGGGCCCATCCGCGAGTCCCCGCCGGGATCCAGCACCAGAAGAGGAATAGCAAACGGCGCGGGGCCACAAAGACAACAGGGACATGGTAGACGCGGACAAAGATTGAAGCGTCGGACCCCAGTTCCGGAGCGTTTCCAGTACCTCAATGTTCCAGAGGGTTTCTTTTTTGACAAGTTAAAATTAAAGTTCGGCGTCCCCCCCTCACCCGCATGTTCCAGGGAAGGTCTCCCGCATACCCAGGGAGTAGTGAACCCACAGCGCCGGAAGGACAAGGGAGCGACCAAAATCTGCTGGGGGAAAAATAAAAAATAAATAAAGACTTACCGGCATATGAGGCCCCAAAAGGATCGACCCACCAGGAAAAGATGGTGCTGGAATGCAAAGGGAGCAACATGGCTGTGGTGGATGCCATGCGGGAAGAATGCGGATGTAGCGGAGGTGATGGCGGGAGAGCTGAGAGGAGGTGCGTCTGATCCCAGGAACATCCGGCACCGAAATGGCGAGGAACGGAAGTGCGTCACCGGATTTTCGCCGGCGGCCATCTTGCTGGTGGCGGAAAAATTGACGGCGGACGTCCGAGGCGGGGACCCGGCAGAACGTCACTTCCGGGGGAAGATGAAGGCAGCCGGACTGGAAGGCAATGCCCTAGAGTCGCTGAGCACCGGGAAACTAGGCAAGGGCACGAGCCCAGCAGGCGGAAGGGGAAGCAAACAACTGAGGTGGTCAGGGAGGCGGAGCCAGCGCTCGTAAGCGGAGCCAGCAGGGCCTCTCCTCGCAAATCCAGAAACGCTTGGGAGAGGATGGCACTAGCCTAGGGGCTTTAGAGAGATAGGCCCACAACAGGGGGAAGGCGTCTAGACAGCGCTAGGGGTTTTCATGTGTTAATGGAGGGGGAGGCAAGTTGTTTATTAAGATAGTTACAGTTCTGTTTTGCTAGGTAGCTTACGTTAAGAGGTGAGGGTGGGTGGGTTTCCACGCCTGCCATCACCTTGGGACTCCGCATGGGTGACTGGGAGCTCAGCCCCAGTTGGCCCATGAAAGTCCTCTCCGGGACAGCCGAGTTGGGCGAGAAGAGGGGGCATAAATCTGCCCTGGAGGGTGCCCAGGCTGAACGCCCGAGAGGAGCAGACTGGGGGATGATGGGAGTTCATTCCCGCACATCCACCAGCCATACAGAGATGCCCACAGGCTCTACAAATGGGTAGGAATATAATAATAATTTCCCACAATGTTAAGGGGTTTAACAGCCCGCATAAAAGGAAATTAGCCATAACAGACTACCGTAGATCAGACCGTGACATCCTCATGATCCAGGAGACACACTTCTCAAAAAATAGCGCTCCAAAATACATTGACGGCCGATACAAACAGTGGTATGCAGCCTCGGCTAATAAGAAGCGAAGAGGGGTGGCGATCCTCATTCACAATCGCCTGCCCGTGACTGTCACACACACTAGGAGAGATAAGAATGCCAGATTCCTGATTGTAGTGGGGGACATACAGGGGCAGCCGATTACCCTAGCGACGGTGTACGCACCGAGCGAACAAGAAGAGGCCTTTATGACCAAATTTTTCTGTATCCTCAAAAATCTGACACGGGGAGGGGTAGTGGTGGGCGGGGACTTTAACCAAACCTTGAACCTGACCCTAGACAGATGTACACCTGGAGGACATAGGAGACCGAGGGCGTGCTCCCCGTGGCTCCAGGGGCTCCAGATGAATAGCCTCTCAGATATTTGGCGAGAACAGCACCAGGGTGAAAGGGGGTTCACCTTCTACTCCCACTCACACGATAGATACAGCAGGATAGACTACCTCTTTGTGTCTAAAAGAATGGTTTCTCAGATCGCCCATATGGATATCCATGATATTTCATGGTCGGATCATGCACCTATTGAGCTGCAATGCTTCGACTATAGACTGGACAGACCACGAGCGAATTGGAAACTTAACGAACTCTTGCTTAAAATCCCCGAGATTGAACAGAGTGTGGGAGAAATAGCATCAGGGATTATTTCAAGGAAGAACGCTAGCAGTGTTACTTCACAATCTACCCTTTGGTAGGCAACTCATTGAGGAGTACTCATTGGGCTAGCAAGCAGGTCCTCCTTACATAAAGATGAGAAACAAGCGGCATCGTTAAAGACACTGCCAGACACCAAAACCAAGCTAAATTTGCTGCTGGCCTCCCGAGCTGAGAGGAAGCTGCCTTGGACTAAGCGGAAATTTTACGAGAAGGCGAACAAGCCGGATACTCCCCTTGCCAGAAAAATCAATTCTGTGCCCAAAATTTCCACATTCAGGCGATTAGAACCGAAAGGGGTGATCTCACATCGGACCCCAAACTAATAGTAGCTGAATTCAAAAAGTACTATGAAAAACTCTAAAGTCACCCAGGGCCCAAACACTAGTAAACACCTAAAGATATTTCTAGAAGAGGCAAAACTACCTAGCTTAAGCAGAGACGAAAGGGAGGTGCTACAGGAAGACTTCTCGATGGAGGAGCTGACGGAGGTATTAAAGTCAATCAAGGCAGCTAAAGTCCCAGGCCCAGACGTCTTCTCTAACCTCTATTATAAAAAATGTAGGAAAATTCTGGCCCCCCACCTACTAAAACTATATAACGCATTTCTCGAGGGTGCCCCTATCTTGAGCCCAATGCTGCAAGCGTCCATATCGGTTATCCACAAACAAGGGAAGGACCCAACAGATTGTAAAAGCTACAGACCCATCTCCCTCATTAATTCGGATACTAAGATATTTTCCAAATTATTGGCTAACCGTCTTAATCAGGTTATGCCGAGGCTGGTCCACCCTGATCAAGTAGGGTTCATATGTGGTAGACAGGCGTCAGACAATACCAGACGGATCATAGACCTAATTGATTTGGCACAGAGGAAAATTATTCCGTCTCTGGTATTGAGTCTGCACGCCGAAAAAGCTTTTGATAGAGTAAATTGGCCCTACATGAAAGCGACGCTTGAGCAGATGGGCTTTGGAGAGAGAATGATGGGCGCCATTCTGGCTCTATATCAGGGTCCGACGGCGAGAGTCAAGCATCAGGGCTTCCAGTCAGAGGAATTCCCGATAAAGAGTGGCACCAGACAGGGATGCCCCCTGTCTCCGCTCCTCTTTGCACTTTGCATCGAGCCCCTAGCTGCGCATATCCGACTTAGTCCCAACATAGCAGGAATTCAGATAGGAGAACAGTCACATAAAGTGGCCCTGTATACAGACGATGTTATTTTAACATTGTCTCGGCCCCTTACCTCTCTGCCAAATGTCTTTAGCCTACTAGGGGTAATCAATAAATTATCCGGGTTCAAAATTAACCAAATGAAATCAGAAGCCCTAAATTTAAATTTGCCTAAGCCCACAGCAAAACTACTAGAGATAAATTTCAACTTCAAATGGCAAGCCACCCAGATTAAATACCTAGGGGTCAATTTCTTCCCTAGAATTTTGTACTTATTTCAAACATTACCCATACAGTTGGTAAGAGACGACATCCTCCGTCTGCAGTCCTCTATGGTGAAATTCATCTGGGGTAATAAAACTGCACGTATAAAATTAAGTACGTTAGTCTGACCCACGATTAGAGGGGGGCTGGGGGTACCCTGCTTGTTCTCATAATTCAGAGCGGCCCAATTGTCTCAAATTACTCTCTGGCATACTCACCCTAGCCTACGCGTTGGGTATAACTGGAAAAGGCTTGCTGCGCTCCAGTGGAGCTGCAGGACATAATTTGGCTTCCCCCCCACCCCCCAAGGTTTTAGCTCACCCCTCCCCCTTTCCAACTTGGCAAGTCTGTTTCATTTTGCTGGGTTCCGACAGATCCAATGCAGACCATTCTTCCTGTAATTATATAGGTAAATAAGAAGTTTTACTCACGTAGTGTTAGGACCTGCTAACGGTCATGCCTTGAAGTGGCAGCAGGCTTCAGACGCTTTGGCCAAATTGTTAAACTAAATTACCCTTTTTCACCAGAATAAATAGGTATAGCATGTGTATTTTTGTCTCATTGGAAGTAGCTTTCGGCATTTTTGTGTAACACCTGTATGCCCGCAGACCTAGCCAGTCCCCAGTACTGAGGTGGGTAAGGGTATAACACGCACCCACAGCAGTGAGGGCGTGCCCGGAGTGCCAGTATGCTGCGGCAAGATCCTCGTCGTTCCATTGGGTCTCTGCAGCGATGGTGCGGAAATCCACCGCGTATATCTTGCAGCTTACTTCCGAGCCTGCGTGATATGGAACAGAGAAAAAGCAGCAGTTTCCCTACGTGCTGGTGTATCAAACACCTGTTGAAACTCATGCCTGAACTTGGGATAGTCTTGGGTTAACCCAGGTTTGCGTTCCCAGAGGGGAGAAGCCCAAGCGAGTCCGTCGCCAGTGAGTAAGGCGTAAATGTAGGCCACCTTGGTACGGCCGGTAGGGAAGAGGGAGGGGACACCTCAAATTGAACCTCGCATTGATTCAAGAATCCTCGGCAAGCTGGGGGTCCCCATCGTACCGGTTGGCAGGTCGTATACGTGGTCCTGGATTACTTATAGCCACAGGAACAGAGGGTGACGGGGCAACTGGGGTTTCCCGGAGAGACAAATTGGCAAGTTGTTGTGACACAGTGGTCAGTTGGTTACTGACAAATTGCAATTGTTCCACGGAAACACCTTGGCCCACCTCAGGGGGGTCTGCATTTGTTGGGCTCTGCATAATGTAATGCCTGTATGCCGCAGACCTGGCCAGACCCCAATACTGGGGTGGGTAAGGGTATAACACGCACCCACAGTAGTGAGGGCGTGTCCGGAGTGTGGTAATGCGTTGCCGGGCCTGGTAAGAAAGGGTTAATGTATACTTGCAGAGTCCGGGGTGCCAGAGTTCGGATAGTAATGTCCGTGTGCCAGAGTTCAAGGATTGGAGAGAGCAGCGTAGTGATGTCCGTAAGCCAGTGTTCAAGAATAGGAGAAAGCAGAGTAGTCAAATCCAAAGCAGTACAAGTTCAAGCCAGGGGAATCCAAACAGGAGCAGGGACAGGAACCAGCGCTGAAACAAACAAGGGAGCTAGGCATAGACACTGCACACACAGGGGTCACAGGAAGCTATGCAGAGCAATGAATAAGAGGACAGAGTGTGGTTATAAAGGAAGGAAGACCAATAGGGGAGAGAGGAGGAGCAGAGGGTTGAGTGAGAGTTTGCAGGGATAGGTCTGAGAGAGCAGGGGAGGAGACAGGGGAATAATTAAGAGATATGGCTTGTAAGCCACGGGGGTCGGAGCTAGAGTTTAGGGACGGCAGATAACTGGAGCGTGTGATAACGCCCTCTGTAAGGGTACTATGCGCGTGCGCCGCGCGTGTCACAGAGTGTGAGGGACGCTGCGCCGTGGGGGCGCTCGGCAATGAGGGTGACAGGGATGGAGAGGCGGAGGAGCAAGGTAATGTGGAGGCTGGGGAAATAGAGACACCCCGGGGGCCGCGGGTACAGCGGAGGGGAGGAAGTGGATGCGAATGCGTGCGTACATTGCGGAGAACGCGCACGTGACCTGAATGCGCGTCAGGGTATGCCAACCGCGCCACAGAGGAACAGCCGCGAGGAAATGGAGGGGAAGAGTGAGGACGCAGGGAAGAGGGAGGGCTAGAGGCAGTGGAAACATAGGTGACGGGGACACGCTGGGAAGCGCGAGTCCCCCGATCCGTCACATTTTGTTTGTTTGTTTTTTTGTTGTATACTTTTAGACATGCCCACTAGCACTTCTTCTAACACTTATATACATATATATATGGTAATGTTTGGGTTTCTCTGAGCTTGTTGGGTATCTGTGTTTTTATTAACTTTGTGCAGCTGGTCTCAGCTGTTTTTGGGAGGTTAGTGGCTCTTCCCCCTCCTCCCCACCCCCCCAAGGTTTAAGCTCGCCGCTCCCCTCTTTACAAGTTGGCAGGTCTGTTTCATTTTGCTGGATTACGACAGATCCAATGCAGACCATTCTTCCTGTAATTATACCGATAAATAAGAATTTTAACTCAGGTAGTGTTAGGACCTGCTAACGGTCATGCCTTGAAGTGGCATCAGGCTTAAAACGCTTTAGCCAAAGGGTTAAACTAAATTACTCATTTTCAAGAGAATATATAGGTATTGCACTCTGTACTTTTGTCACATTGGAAGTAGCTTTTGGCATCTTTGTTTTTTTTGTTGTAAAGATCTCTCCCTTCTAATATCTTAGATAGTGGAGATTTAATTAACCAAATTAAACATATTTCTTGGAAACAGAATTTCATCTGGATTTCCATGCATGATACAACGTTATATACGATAATTGAGCATGCTCTTGGGATAACAGCTGCACGACACTTCTTGGAACTTTCTGATTTGTCACTCTCACAAACCACTTTTATATTAGATTCTATTCACTTTTTATTGACACAAAATTATTTTTTGTTTGGTGGTATTCACAATCTCCGGACACGTGGAACGGCTATGGGTAACAGCTTTGCCCCATCAAATGCAAATCTTTTCATGGGCTACTGGGAGTCATTCCACATGTTTGGAGATAGGAACCCATCTAGGGATCACATCATTTTTTATCGTCAATTTATTCATGATTTGATTTTTAATTGGGAGGGTGATGTCACTACACTTTTATTATTCATAGATTCACTTAATAAAAATGATTATCACATCAAGTTCACACCGATTTTCCAGATGGAGAATTCACGGAACACCTGTCTGAGAGTGGAGAGCTGCCACCCTAGGAACCATATCAAAGGTATTCCTGTCAGGAATCGGCATTCTCCTCGCTTCCCACACAGAGCACTCCCTCCCCGCAGGGAGACCCTGGACACACAAAACAATCCTGCCTTACCGGCCTCCACGGCTCCTCGCCCCTGCCGCCGTCGCGGGATCACTCCCCTCGGCGATTCCTCTGCTCAGCACCGGTCGTGCCCACGCCCTCCTGCACGCACACCTGCACACACACCTGCACTATCCACTGGCTCGGTTCACACGCGTACACGAGTTATGGAGCACGCTCAGTCTGCACACTCTTATTCCCGTCCCCCGGACCTCAGGCTCCGCCCCCGCACACTGCACGGGTATACTCAGGTTACTAACAAGACTCACCTGGCCTGTTATGCCTGCACCAATCTGCAGTGTCTCCCTGTAGCTCTTCCTGTCCCGCCTCCGTTCCTAATTGGACCTTCCTGCTTTATCTAGCTCCTCTCTGCTCTCAGTCTTTGCTTGACATAGTCTCTGTATGGAAGTACTTCTGGATTCTCTCAGTGTTTTCACAGGTTCTGACGCGGCTTGTACGACTACCCCCTCTGGCTCTCGATCTTGGCACTCCTTGAACAACGCACACTCTGGTAACCCCTTGAACACGGCTTGGACAATGACCTATCTCCACTCTCCACTCCCTGACTTCGGCGAGGCATCCTTCACTCTATCTCTACAACCGGTACCGGCAAGTATTGTCTACCTTACTACACCTGGCCTGGCAACGCTTCATACCACACTCCGGACACGCTCCCTTTGCTGCGGGTGCATGTATTACCACTTCCCCCTTCAGCTCAGGGGACGGGTCTGGTCTACGGGCAGCACTGGCGTAACATTATGTCAAGCCCACAAGACGCAGACCAGACCGAACTTCAACAGTTTCTCTCCAATCTGCTTCAGCACAACCAGGCCATGGCAGACAAATTGTGACACTTACACGCCAGGTCGCAGTACTCTCAGACAGGGTACCGACCCCTGCCAGATGTAAGCCCCCACTCCGCAAGCGCAGTTTGCAGCTCAGATGTAAGGATTCCTCCCCCCAAGCCTTATGTAGGTGAACCGCAAGATTGTAGGGGTTTCCTAAACCAGTGTGAGGTGCAGTTTGAAATGGCCCCCCATCTCTACAATACTGATCGCAAGAAGGTAGCCTACATTTATAACCTCCTCACTGGCAGCGCCCTGGCTTGGGCTTCCCCGGTTTGGGAGCGACGTTCTGACCTTACCCAAGTTTACCCGGCATTTAAAGCCGAGTTTCAACAAGTATTCGATTCTCCCGCTCGTCGGGAGATGGCATCTGTTTCTCTCCTCCAGATCACTCAGGGACGGTGAATGGTGACGCAGTATGCTGTGGAATTCCGGACTCTAGCAGCCGAGACTAACTGGGGACAAGAGGTGTTCTGGCAAGGCCTGGCAGATCCCATCAAGGATGAACTCTCTCGCCAATCCAGGCCGGATCAATTGGAGGTCCTCATTGATTTGGCTGTCCGAGTGGATCAATGTATCCAGGTACGCCGCTCAGAGCGTCAGCGCACTCGCGTCCATAACTTTCAAGTTCCGTTCTCCAGTACTCCCAGCAACACTCCTGCTCCCCCAAGTGCTACCATACCTCTTCGTCCTGCACTGGAGTTGCCAGAGCCAATGCAATTGGGGGTACAACACATCCACACACCGATACGGCAGTTCCGCCACGCCGGGGGATTGTGTTTCTACTGCGGATCCATGGAACATCTGATTCGGGAGTGTCCACTGCGTCCGGGAAACGGGAACACCCAGTGAGTACAGAGGGGCTCTCTCTGGGTGTAATGTCTCCACGTCCCCTTTCTAAAGGTGAACTCCCTAAGAAACTTACATTTCCAGTCTCCCTTTCAGGCGATAAGTTCAAGACTTCTACCGCCGCTTTCAATGACTCAGGAGCTGGAGGAAACTTCATGGATCTTGAATTCGCCAGGATAAACTGCATACCACTCGTGAGAAAGAAGGTTCCCATCGCACTCGTCGGTATCGATGGACGTCCTCTTACCCCGGCCCACATCTCCTTAGAGACGGCTCCCTTGCTTCTGTCCTCATATCTGAACAAGAAGATCTTAGTTCTCGATGCCATTCACGCTCCTGGGATACCCATCACCCTTGGTCTTCCTTGGCTACAGCTTAACAATCCTATCATTGACTGGACTTCCTCTGCTCCCATTTCCTGGAGGCCGAGGTCAGGCGAGACTCATCAACTGCTGGCCAATACCTCTGTTCCCGAAGTTATTCTACCTTCCGTTTACCATCAATTCCGGGACATTTTCAATAAGGTACAGTCAGACATCTTGCCGCCACACAGGACTTACGATTGTCCGATCGATCTAGTTCCAGGTTACTCCCTACCCAAGTCCAAGACCTACCCCTTCTCGTTACCAGAATCTCACGCTATGGATGAATATATCCAGGAGAATCTCAAGAAAGGCTTTATTCGTCACTCCAATTCCCCAGCAGGGGCTGGGTTTTTCTTCGTCAAGAAAAAGGACGGGTCGTTGAGGCCTTGCATCGACTACAGGGGTTTAAACCACATCACTATTAAAAATCGTTACCCCCTTCCCCTTATTACCGAACTGTTCGATAAATTACAGAGGGCCAAGATTTTTTCCAAGGTAGATCTACGTGGTGCCTATAACCTGGTGCGCATCAGGAAGGGGGATGAATGGAAGACGGCCTTCAACACGCGTAGTGGACACTACGAATATCTTGTAATGCCTTTCGGCTTATGTAATGCTCCCGCTGTCTTCCAGGATTTTATCAACGACGTCTTTCGTAAGGTACTCAATATTTTTGTTATTGTATACTTGGATGATATCCTGATTTTTTCCAAAGATCTCCAGGACCATATACGCCACACCTCCTACGTCCTTTCCCGTCTCCGTGAACACCATTTGTACGCCAAACTGGAGAAGTGCACCTTTAATCAGACCTCTACTCCGTTCCTGGGGTATATCATTTCCGATGAGGGGTTTATGATGGACTCCGGTAAACTTCAAGCAGTCACTGAATGGCCAAGACCTAACACTCTCAAGGCCATACAACGTTTTTTAGGGTTCGCTAATTACTATCGTAAGTTTATACGGAGTTTTTCCACCATTGTGGCACAGCTCACTGCGCTCACCAAAAAAGGAGCTGATCCTTCTGCTTGGTCATCCGAGGCCATCTCCGCCTTCGAGACACTCAAGGAAGCCTTTATATCCGCACCTATTCTCCGTCATCCCAACATCGAACTTCCCTTCGTCCTGGAGGTCGACGCTTCTGATTGCGGCGCTGGTGCCTTTCTTTCCCAGAGACCCACGCCCCAAGATAAGTTACATCCCTGTGCATATTTTTCCAAGAAATTCTCGTCTGCCGAGAGGAACTATGACGTGGGTAACAGGGAACTTCTGGCCGTGAAGATGGTTCTTCAAGAGTGGAGACACCTGCTGGAGGGGTCGAAAGAGCCGTTTACTATTCTCACGGACCACAAGAACCTTCTTTACATAGAGAACGCTCGACGCCTTGGTCCACGACAGGCTCGTTGGGCTCTTTTTTTTTCTCGATTCGATTTTCACCTGTCCTATATCCCCGGGACCAAGAACGTAAAGGCAGACGCACTCTCCCGAATACATTCTTCTGAAGAGAGGCCAGAAGAATCTTTGGAGACTATCCTTCCGCATGAGAGTATTCTCGCCATGCCTTCTTTCAAGAATCTTGACAAGATGTTGCACTCCCAGAGACGCATTCCCAAGAACTTGGTTGTTCCCGACAACAAACTCTTTGTACCATCCAAATTTGTTCCAGAGGTCCTGTCTTGGGGTCACTCCTCTAAATCTGCAGGTCATGCAGGTTTTAAGAAGACTACTGATCTCATTCGTCGGAATTTCTGGTGGCCAAGGATGTCTCAAGATATTTTGGAGTTTACCCGCGCATTTATTTATTCATTTATTTATAAAATATTTTAACAGGAAGTAATACATTGAGAGTTACCTCTCATTTTCAAGTATGTCCTGGGCACAGAGTAAAACAAATAGTACATGGTTTCAAGTACAGTTACATAAATGAACAGGGTATACATTATATACAAGACATTGCGTGCACAGTTAAAGAAAATGCATATTATGAGCGTATGAAACAGTTACAGACCAAGTTAAAATGTGAGACAGCCTTAGATTTGAAAGAACTTAAACTGGTGGTGGATGTGAGGTCTCTGGTAGCTTTTTCCAGTTTTGGGGTGCACGGTAGGAGAAGGAGGAATGTCCGGATACTTTGTTGAGCCTTGGGACCATGAATAGTCTTTTGGAGTCTGATCTCAGGTGATAAGTGCTGCAGGTGGTAGGGGTGAGGAGCTTGTTCAGGTAGCTAGGTAGCTTGCCCATGAAGAATTTAAAGGCAAGACAGGAAAGGTGAACTTTGCGCCTAGACTCTAGTGTTGACCAATCTAGTTCTTTGAGCATTTCGCAGTGATGTGTGTTGTAGTTCCATTGGAGAACAAAACGACAAATTGAATTGTAGAGGGTGTCAAGTTTGCTAAGGTGGGTTTGAGGAGCCGAGCCATATACTATGTCTCCATAGTCAATAATTGGCATTAGCATCTGCTGTGCGATACGCTTTCTGACCAGGAGACTTAGGGAGGATTTGTTCCTGTAAAGTACCCCTAGTTTGGCATAGGTCTTGGTTGTCAGGGTATCAATGTGCATCCCGAATGTTAAGTGGGAGTCAAACCATAAGCCCAGGTATTTAAAACTAGTGACAGGTGTTAGGGTGGTGTTAGCGTTGGTTCGAATCAGGAGCTCAGTCACTGGAAGCTTTACTAATTTAGTCTTGGTCCCAAATACCATTGTTACAGTCTTTTCAGTGTTTAAAAACAGTTTGTTTTGGGAAATCCAGTTTTCGAGTCTCAATAAGTCAGACTGAAGTATGTGTTGAAGGTCAGAGAGGCTATGACTGTGTGCATATAGGATTGTGTCATCTGCATACATGTGTATTGAGGCTTCCTTACAAGCTGTGGGAAGATCATTAATGAACACTGAGAAGAGTAGGGGGCCCAGAAGAGAGCCTTGCGGGACACCACAGGTGATATCCAGGGGGTTGGAGTTAGAGCCTGAAATGGACACATGTTGGGATCTTCCTGATAGGTAGGACTGAAACCAGTTTAAAGCATGTTTCCCTATTCCAGAGCTCTGGAGTTTGTTAAGCAGGATAGCATGATCGACTGTGTCAAAAGCCTTTGCAAAATATAGGAATACTGCACCAGTGAGTTGTCCCCGTTCCATTCCACACTGGATTTCATTGCAAACTTTTAGCAGGGTAGTTACGGTGGAGTGTTTGGGGCGAAATCCAGATTGGAATTGGCTAGGGAAATTTGTCTTGGTGTAGAAATCGCTTAATTTGGAGTGGACACATTTTTCCATGACTTTGGATAGAATTGGGAGAAGTGAGATTGGCCTGTAGTTTGAGACAGTGTTTTTGTCCCCACTTTTGAAGATTGGGACAACTCTGGCAGTTTTCCAGGTCTTAGGGATATGGCCTGCAGACAGGATAGAGTTGACTATGGACGCAATTGGTTTGGCAATGGCTGGGCACCAAGTCGTAGGAACCTAGATTGTAGTAAGTTGGGTCCACATTGGCTGCTTAGTTTTAGTTTGAGGAGCGCTTGTATAATCTCCTCTTCAGATACTGGGCCAAATTGAAAATTGTGGGCAGTTTTGGGAGGGGGTGGGACAGTAGGGATACTCCCAGGATGAGATTCATGTTTGGGGTTTGTGCTGCATTTCGCTAATAAGTTAGTGGCACACCCCACAAAGTAATCATTGAATGCATTTGCGATGTCAATTGGGTTTGTCAGAGTAATATCCCCCTTAGTGATATTACTTGGTTGTTGATGGTTAGGAGGCTGGAATATATGGTTGATAACCTTCCAGAAGTTAGCTGGGTTTGATGTATTCTGGTGGAGATTGTCAGAGTAATATTGTGCTTTTGCATGCCTTGTTTGCCTTGTGCACATGTTCCGCATGCATCTGTAGTGATTGAGATCCTTGGTAGTGCCAGCTACTTTGTAGCTTTTCCACAAGGCATCCCTGAGCTGGTAGAGTGCTATAAGGTCAGGTGTAACCCATGGAAGGTGGGCCCCCCGTACCCTTATTTTGCGTAGTGGAGCATGGGTATCGCAGAGTTTTAAGAACTCGGATTGGAAATAGTCGAGCACAGAATCAGGGTCGGGAATTAAATCGATTCTGTGCCATGGGCAGTTGGTAAGGTCATCCAGAAACTGTTGTGGGTTAAAGTTTTTAAATGTTCTAGTGAGGAGAACTTTAGGGCTTGAATGGGGCGGTTTAATTTTCCTTACACAGTACACTATTGCATGGTCACTGAAAATATCAGGAAGGATACCAGAGGATTGGATTCTGCTGGGGTTTGAGGAGAGAATCCAGTCTAGCAAGGAATGGTTATGCAATTTCAGGTTTATCCGTGTGGGCTGGGAAATGAGTTGCGATAGGTTAAGTGACTTGAGTTGTATCTGGATTTTGTGATTTAAGGGGTAAGCCAATTGAAGTTGAAATCCCCAAGAACTAGCAGCTCACTCTTCTCATTCAGAGAGGAAATGGAGCCAATAAATTGGGTGATATCAGTCAAGGATTGCAGAGGGGCATTAGGGGGGCGGTAAATGCCAACAAGCAAGATGGGCTTAGAAAAGGGGAGGCAGATTTTGCCAACTAGAATTTCAAAAGAGGGTGAGCTTGGTGGGCAATTTAACAGTGTAAATTGTAATGTGTCTGCAATATAAAATAACACCCCTCCTCCTCTCTTTGACCTATCTCTCCTAAAAATGGAGTATCCCTGAATGGCAATATTTGCATCAGGGGTTTTAGGGGATAGCCATGTTTCTGTAAGAACGATGGCTTTGGGTTTATGCATAAGGCACCATGCCCTTAGTTCGTCCAGTTTAGGCAGCAGGCTCCGGATGTTTATATGGGCGACAGATAGCCCTTTTTGGAATTTAAAGGTGGAATTCTCAGGGGCATGGGACAGAGCTGAAATGGGAGGACCTGGGTTAGGTTCAATATCACCTGCTAAAGAGAGTAATAGTATGAGTAGAAATTAGGTTAGTTGTTTGCAAGTTGTAGATTTGTGGTGTTTGCCATTTGAGTGAGCAGTGGTTGGTGTGCTGGTTTTTAGAGTTCTCCACCAACATTCAGTAGATAGTGCAAGGCTTTTGAGTAGTCCAGGGCGTATGGTGATGTTGGGTGTGGGCCAGGATGGAGGAGTTTGTAGTGGATAGAGGGAGTAACATCTCCATGAGGCCAGGAGAAAGAAAAAAGTTAAAATACATAGCAGGTTCATGATGCCAGAGGTAGGCAGTGCTACAAGGAGCTGTTGTGAGCAGAGTGAGTGTGAGCAGACTAAACAGCAGGTGTGTGCCTGTTCCTTGTCAAATGTTTAGCTGTATTGCAATGCTAGAGTCAGTTCAGGGTTTCAGTGTATTGTGCAGTCAGTTATGGGAGAGACTGCAGTAAATAAGTTGTAAAGGGGCGGGGGGTTGAAATAGGCAGGTTATCAAGCTTGAATAGCTTACCGTTTGTTGTCTTGAGTAAACGAGTTTGCAGTAGATCCAGTCCCCAGTCACCTCTAGTCAAACTGTAGTCTAACTGTATTTATCACTTAAAAAGCTCACTTTAAATGCCTCACTGTCTAATGCCTAATGCAGTTCCTGCAAAGATGCAGGAAAGGTGTTGGTATTATACAGATAAAGCAGTCACATGACCCTCCCCCTCCCCAATCAATCAGCTTGTTCCAGTTGGTCAATTAACATCACAGAGTTAAAAGGAAGAAAAAAAAACCCACTTTTTAAATTCAAACACACTAACTTATATCAATTCTACAAGGCCAGAGTCAGTCTGTCTTTTACACAGGTTTTGCACATCAGGAACATACTTATATCAATTCTACAAGGCCAGAGTCAGTCTGTCTTTTACACAGGTTTTGCACATCAGGAACATACTTATATCAATTCTACAAGGCCAGAGTCAGTCTGTCTTTTACACAGGTTTTGCACATCAGGAACATTCTTATATCAATTCTACACGGCCAGAGTCAGTCTGTCTTTTACACTGGTTTTGCACATCAGGAACATACTTATATCAATTCTACACGGCCAGAGTCAGTCTGTCTTTTACACAGGTTTTGCACATCAGGAACATACCTGTGAAGAGAATGCAATTAGATCCATGTCATATCAGCTGAGATTATTGGTCTTGCATGAAGAAAGTGCGCTCAAAGCAAGACTCTCCGTCAAAAGCCTCAGGGTTTTCTTTTACCCCTTCCAGTTCCCGACCGTCCCTGGTCCAACATTTCTATGGATTTCATCGTGGAGTTGCCCAGGTCCAGAGGAATGAACACTATCTTGGTGGTCGTGGACAGGTTCTCGAAGATGTCCCATTTCATTCCACTTAAAGGATTACCCACCTCCCACGCCCTTGCTGATATCTTTACGGAGCAGATTTTCCGGATTCATGGGATCCCTTCGTCCATTGTTTCTGACAGAGGTTCTCAGTTCGTATCCAAATTTTGGAGAGCTTTCACGAAGAGATTGGGCATCTCTTCTTCCTTCTCTTCTGCCTATCATCCACAGTCCAATGGACAAATGGAGAGAATCAATCAATCCCTGGAAAAGTACCTGAGATGTTTTATATCCGATTTCCAGGATGATTGGGCTCAACTCCTGTCTTGGGCAGAGTATGCCGTCAATTCTGCAAAAAACGAGTCCACCCGGGAGTCGCCCTTCTTTATAAATTATGGGTTCCACCCTCCCTGTCTTCCCATCCCCAACATTCCTTCTGGAGTACCAGCTGTAGATGAACGCATTTCTTCCCTCCAAACCGCATGGTCCAGGATTCAGTCTACCCTTCTCAACTCCTCCCGCAGATCGAAACTACAGGCCGATCGTCGTCGTCGTCGTTCGTCGCCCAGTTACAAACCAGGGGATTTGGTATGGCTATCCTCTAGGAATATCCACCTCAAGGTACCATCTCCTAAACTGGCACCTAAGTTCCTGGGACCCTTCCCTATTTGTGAACAAATCAACCCCGTGGCATTCCGGCTCCAACTACCACCCAGTATGAAGATTCCCAATGTCTTTCATGTGTCCCTCTTAAAATCATTTATCTCCAGTCACTTCTTGCCGGATCAGACTCGTAAACCGGATCCCATTACTGTACAAAATAACGAGGAATACGAAGTTCACTCTCTTTTGGATTCTCGCCTATCCAGGGGTCAGCTCCAGTTCTTGGTGCAGTGGAAGGGCTTTGGCCCTGAAGAGAGATCCTGGGTACCTTCAAAGGACATTCATGCCCCGGCCCTTCTTAAGTCCTTCAGGAAAAAGTTTCCAGAGAAAACGTTCTTGGACCGTCCTGAGGCCGTTCCTGAAGAGGGGGGTACTGTCAGGAATCGGCGTTCTCCTCGCTTCCCACACAGAGCACTCCCTCCCCGCAGGGAGCCCCTGGAAACACAAAACAATCCTGCCTTACCGGCCTCCACGGCTCCTCGCCCCTGCCGCCGTCGCGGGATCACTCCCCTCGGCGATTCCTCTGCTCAGCGCAGGGCGCGCCCACGCCCTCCTGCACGCACACCTGCACGCACACCTGCACCATCCACTGGCTCGGTTCACACGCGTACACGAGTTACAGAGCACGCTCAGTCTGCACACTCTTATTCCCATCCCCCGGACCTCAGGCTCCGCCCCCGCACACTGCACGGGTATACTCAGGTTACTAACAAGACTCACATGGCCTGTTATGCCTGCACCAATCTGCAGTGTCTCCCTGTAGCTCTTCCTGTCCCGCCTCCGTTCCTAATTGGACCTTCCTGCTTTATCTAGCTCCTCTCTGCTCTCAGTCTTTGCTCGACATAGTCTCTGTATGGAAGTACTTCTGGATTCTCTCAGTGTTTTCACAGGTTCTGACGCGGCTTGTACGACTACCCCCTCTGGCTCTCGATCTCGGCACTCCTTGGACAACGCACACTCTTGTAACCCCTTGAACACGGCTTGGACAACGACCTATCTCCACTCTCCACTCCCTGACTTCGGCAAGGCGTTCTTCACTCTAACTCTACAACCGGTACCGGCAAGTATTGTCTGCATAACTACACCTGGCCTGGCAACGCTTCATACCACACTCCGGACACGCTCCCTTCGCTGCGGGTGCATGTATTACCACTTCCCCCTTCAGCTCAGGGGACGGGTCTGGTCTGCGGGCAGCACCGGCGTAACAATTCCTAAGGGTCAATTTATAAAGGTGAAAAGAAATTGTTCCCAAGAGGATGACGTCCAAAGACAATCTAAAGATTTGTATACTAGGTTTCTTGCCAGGGGTTACATGTCCCATGACCTATTAGAAGCATGGGAAGAAGTGAATAAAATGGATATAGATCCAAAAAGGTCTCACATTTTGAGAGTCCACTCTTTATCACCCAATTTAATCAGCTGGCCAAAGACATCATTCTAATCCTGGAAAAACATTGGGATATCCTGCGTCTGGATCCTATTCTGGGACAGGGATTACCACCGAAACCCAGTATGGTGTTTAGAAAGGCTAAAACCATCTTGAATTCCCTGTCACCCAGTTTATTCTCATCAAACACCTGTGGAACTAATCAATTCACTAAGGGGTCATACAGGTATAGTTCTTGTAAAGTTTGTAATCTGATGACACTATCCAAAACTTTTAAATCTATGGTCACTAAGGAAATAGTTCATATTAAAAGTTTTATAAATTGTAAAACAACATTTGTAATCTACCTTCTCACCTGCGGTTTTGGGAAGTAATATGTGGGGAGGACCATGAGGTGTTTGAAAATATGTGTCATGGAACATGTTAGACTTATAAATCACAAAGATATAATTCACCCGGCCCCTAAGCAGTGCACCCTCTGCCCCAGGGGGATAGTAGATATTTGAAATTTTGCAAGATTGAGTTTATCTCCCCTCATGCTAGAGAAGGCAATCGTATCAAGAGGCATGACCAAAAGGAGGCTTATTGGATTTTCATTTTGAGAATCCAGGTCCCTTTTGGTCTCAATACGGATTGGGACCTTTAACACTTTTTGTGATCTGGTGACCCTCCCTCTGGTCTCGCACTCCCGCTCCATGAAGTTTCCATCTATATGCTTATGGCTCAGAACCATTGCAAAATTAAGATTATTAGTTTTTTTTCCTAGGACAGAATCTGTTTTTTGGAAGAGGCTTATTCTACACATTATATACTGAGACCATTTACTATTTAAAGATATAATTAGGGTTATTCTATTATATATGGAACCTTTTTCCTATGCACAGTCTGTGTTCTTCTTAGTAAAATTTTGCTCATCTAACCTAAGCTTGATTTATGATACTTTAAGTTTTTATCTAATAAGGTCCCTTCAATGTTGTGTTGGAATTTAATTATTTAATTATTCTATTTTGTATATTTTTCTTTCATCCATTGTTTCTGATGTATTATTATAAATAGAGTATTACCTTTTTGTTAAGAGTTTATGTATTATTTTTAAAGGGCTTTTTTGCTACCTCTTTGCCCCATACTGTATATGTATTTTTTGATCTATCCCCATTTATGTATAGATATATTGATCCTTTTATAAACTACATTTAAGGTTTTTTCATTATTTATTTCTGTACAAATGTGGCGATAGATATCATTATTATTATATATTTTTCTATTTATTTAGTTTTTTTGGTATGATTAATTACTATTATTGATTTTTCATTTGTGCTTTTAACAAAAGACAGGGGTGCTGTCACGGTTGTGCTCACCACAAACCAGGGCCGGACCGCGTGGCTCAGGCTGGGTTATGAAATCACCGACCTTAGACCGCGCAGACTGGTCCGGAGTGCGAAGTTCATAGTCAAACAGGCCGGGTTTAGGACTGGAGAAAACAGCGTAGTCGGTGGAGAAGCCAGGGTCAGGATTGGAGACATCAGGGTAATCGTTATCCAAGCGTAGTTTCGGCAATAGGAGGTATCGGGAGGGAGTTGGTTTAACTCCTTAATTACAATAGCCCCTAAGGTAATTAAGGGGTTAGTGGTCAGTAGTTAGTTTTTATTTTAAAGTTGCTGCCCATGGAGGATGCGAGGATGGTGATAAAGATGAGGGCGGCCTTCATCCTGGCAGGGGTAAGTAGAATTTTAATTTACTTTATGCTGGCTGGGTACTGTTTTATTTTTAATGGGCAAATTAGAAACAAGGTATTCTGGTTTAACCCCTTCATTACCTTAGCGACTAGCTGCTAAGGTAATGAAGCTTTTTAGTTTATTTTAATAACACAGCATTGATGCAGGAGGTGTCAGGAGCTGAAACGCATTAATTTAAGCCCAAATAAGGGGAGTTATAGGCCCAGGTATGGGGTGACGGTTGTTTAAATGTCCCAGTCACGTGACGCAGGAGATTTAAACAGGGCCGCTAGGATACCAGCATCCGATACTTTAAATTTAACTCAGGAAACAGGGGTCCCCGAGGCTTAAATTAATGCGGTTCTGCTCCGGAGACCCTCTGCTTCAATACTGTTTTATTACAATTTAAATAAAGTGTGATCACCTGTAAGAGCTGTGCAGGTAGATGCAGCTCTCTCTGTGCAGTTCTTACAGACTGCGGGCCGATCGCAGCTTAGATTTTAGAAAAAGGCTGAGATAAGGTCATTGCTATCCAGAGCGATATTGGCATTTTCCTACCTCACGGTTTCTGACTTGCGATAATTCTTTCGGAATACCATGATAACAGATATTTGACCATGAGGTAACCGTTTGATTTGGTAGTGATTTTATTGCAGCTACTAGAAAAGGCCCCTATACATTTTAGAAAGGCATATTTAAAAAAAACTGGGAATAATTTATAATATGATGAAGAAGGAGTGGAGGGAGGATGGAAGCTCTTGCTACAGTCTATAACAGGAGGTCAAGTAGGTCCCGCTTCAGCGTAATAGCTGCAGGGCGGGAGCGGGTTCTGTGCGAGTGGCGACCGCGGCCCATAGTACCAGTCTCAGCAAGGAAAAGGCTGACCGGAGAGGGAACACCGCCAGACAGTACTGGTAAACCAGTGTGTGATTGAAATGGTGCTAGGAGGAGCGGAATGCACAGGGTAAACAAGTACTTGCAGAAGCAAGAAAAGAGCCCCTTTGAGTCAGCACTCAGACCAAAAGGTTTGTGAAATGGTATCTATATTAAAACTTAACATGTATTAAGACCTACTGGAGGAGATAAGAAATATCAGACATATAGACAACACAAAAATTGATTAAAAAATATATTAAAGGAATCACAAAAGAACCCAGCTAAGACTATGGTGATGTCCACTGTCCCAAATGTAATAAAAAGGGAAGGGGGAGAGAGGCGGAGTGGAAGCTCGTGCTACAGTCTAAGGGCTCGGCCAGGGTGGTGCTGAGCGGGCTGGCGCGCTCACGCTGGCCGTTAAGAAACACATTGAGGCAATGTGTGTGGCCAGCATGAGCAAGCACTTGCGCCTGCTCGGTGCTTAGTTGCTTGGAGAGCAACCAAATTTGAATTTGTCCTCCGCAAGCTCGTCATGTGAGCGGTTCACCCAGGGAGGGTGAACCAGCTCCGTGACATTATGGCTGTGCCCCCCGAATCGCCCCCCCATGTGCGCACCAAGCTGGCCACAAATCTCCCGGCAGAGTAGGAAGCGTGATGTCACTGCGCATGAGCGCCAGCGTGCTCGCTCCCTACCTGGCCACAGCCTAACAGATGGAGTGGTGCTAGGAGTGATAAATAAACGGGTATGAAAATACTTGCCTAGGCAAGAAAGGAGCCCCTATAGACAAGCACTCACTTCCAATGGTGGGTGAATAATTATATAAATAAATCTTAGCTTATAATACAGTTATATAATAAAATAATGGTAAATGAACAAAAGACGTATTCACATTACAATTAAATAGATGTTCAATGGGTACTTGGTCACATTGTCAGCCCAGTTGGTCCTGGGTAAATGACGGTGTAAGAACCCCTAAGTAAATTGGTATGATAACTAGGGTAATGGAGCCTCACTAAGTATTGTCTAATATGGGTCCAGAGACCAGTTGCAAATGCAACTACGTGTCACTCCTGATACAGTAAATTAATAAGGTCAGCTGGTGTGCTATAAGGAGAAACTAATATCGATAAAAGCGAATTGGCTACAGTGCAATAGAGTAACTAAATAATACCACAGTCACAGAGATATATGCCTAAAATAGGTAAAATGCATCAGGAATAGTGCTTTAGTAGTATTAGTAATGAGTATATCACATCGGCTTGTAGAGCACTGTGACTATATTGAGAATTCGTGCTATCCTGATAGAATTGTCGTGTAGCATAGAGTAGGCAACTCCATTAGCCGATAAGTAAACAAGAAGTATCTAATCTCAATGCGGTCGTTTGTCTGTGGGTGACAGCCTAGTCACTGATATACTGTATAATGCATTAATACCCGATCTTGGCAGTTGCTCTAACCACAGCTCGATACCTGATGACAGGCAGTTGTATACACTGTTTAGGAGCATGCTGATATATTCAGCTCTCTACGTGTCAACATCTGACCTGGTTCATATGCACAAGTATAATTTCCTGTGATGTGAACAGGACTATTTTTTCCAGTACATAATGTTTTTGCAGTAGATTGGCAATCTAATAGACCTTGTGTGTATGGTTGATAGTTACAAACTGAAAAGAATCGGGGAACACGTCCTTTGCGGCGTGTTCCCTCCATACCTGTTGCTGCTGCCGCCGTGGCCACTGTTCCTACCCATGCACCCTCCCCCGCTATCATTACAGAGTGCACGCGCAACTGCAGCTCTTCTAGCTGCCGCACGGAACCTGGTCTCATCTCCCGCACGCGTCGCGCATTTCTCCCGCGTGGCGCGCACACGCGATGACGTGCGGTGACCCCTAGCTGCAAGGCAAGTCTCTCCCTGCCTTGTTACTTGCAGCCTATCCCAGCTTTGCTGGGGCCATGCCTCTGCTCCGCCCCCTGTCCCCATTGGCCTGCCCTGCCTTTAAATACTTCCTGCTTCCTCCTATGCTTTGCTCAGCATAATCCTTATGTAGCCTTGTGAAGCTCACTTCTGTGGTGCAGTGCTCTGTTTCGTTTGCAGTTAACCTCTAGTGTACTGACTCGGCTTGTTTGTGGACCCTTCTGGATTTTGGACTTTGGCATACCCTCGACTACGGCGATCTCTCCTACCCTTGAACATGGCATATGGACTTGGACTACGCTGCTCTCTACAATTCCAGACCACCCTTACTATCCTGTCTTCTCGAACCCTAGGACTCAGCAAGTATACCGCATCTCCTACACTCTCCAACCCAGACCGCTAAACTATCCGCCTTCCAGGCACGCCTCCGCTGCTGCGGGTGTGTGGTGTTATACCTTTCCACCTCAGAGGCCGGGCTCTTGTCTTGATTGTGGGCAGCGTGAGCGTTACACAAACACTAGTATTAATAAAATAATTCACGCTGCTGGAGTGACCAAAGTACAAAGTGAGTGTTGCCGTCTTGGATACTAATTAGGCAAATTAATCTTCAGGTACTGTGCAGATCGGTCTAGTTTGAGCTGTTCTGGTTAGTTCATATCTGGTGGTTTCTTATAATGTTTTACAGTAAATTGCCCACTGAACAGACCTGGTGTGTATATATGTTAGTACCAGCCACATTAATATCAAACTTTATAAAATAATTCTCATTGAGAGAATGACCAGAGTAAATAGATACTGCTGTTTCTAAGACTAATGGATCAGACTGACCCTAGAGTGCTGTGAATGTCCATCGACCAGACCTCTATCGACCAAACCCAGCCATAGTTAACTACTATGAAACATATTGAGCAGCATAAAGTTAAAGGAATCATTGTAATATAATGTAATGGTGAATACAATGATACACTGATATAAATTCTTGCCGATAGGTCAAGCATATATGCATACTGTATGTAACCTTATGTAAATAGTTCGGTTCACGTTGAGT